>NC_090931.1:1370391973-1370699928 GCF_040938575.1 Ambystoma mexicanum
GGCAAGGTTGCCCTTTGCCATATTGCCATTCTGAACTCTCGCTCAGCCGTCAAACACTCCTCTGACACCTGCCACCTCCTGGAAGAACTCGACCTTGATCTCCTGGTCTCCAATACAGGCCTACCCATCACTGATACCTACGTCAGCGCTTCTTCCAGGCAGACTGTCACTGACCTCCTCTTTGTCGCTCCATCTCCAGACTCTTGGCACACTTCCCATCCTCTAGGTTCATCATTAATTTCTACCAGAATGGCATTTTCATGTCCCAGGGCTCTCAGCCCAACCTCTTCCTTCTTGATAGGTGTCTTCCATCTCTCATAAACTTCCTCTTTTCTCCTGCCACTCCTCCTTCTGCCTCCTCCCCCCTGGCACCTTTGCCACCACTGACGGGTGTACCACATCCCTGTACCCCTTCTCGGAAGACCTCTTGAAAAGGTGGCAACCAGCTTCACTTAGCTACCCTCAACTCTCGTTCTGCTGTTGAACATTCCTCTATCTGTCACCTCCTTGAAGACTTTGACCTTGATGTCCTCACTGAGACGTGGTTCACTGCCAGCTCTGTCACTGCTTTTGACAGACCCCTCCCTAAGGGCTTCAAGATCCTCTCTAAGTCCAGGCCTAACCGGGCTGGAGGAAGAGTGGCCCTGATCTTTCCTGAATAAGTCCATGCTACTATCGTACCCACTCAGTCCTACTCTCCGTTTGAATGCCTTCTCTGCAGGCTTTGTCTCTTCTGTCCTCTCACTGACTCTCTCCACAATCTACAGGGCCCCTTGTCCGATCTACTACTTCCTTTCAGAGTGGTCTGACCTCCTCTCTTCTCTCCTGGCCTCTACCTACAAGCTTCTCTTCCTCAGAGACTTCAATATTCACCTTGACTCTCCTGATGTGGCCACTGGACTCTTCCACAACCTCTGACTCTTTCCCTCCGCATTCTACCTTCTGGTCTGACCCACTCAGCCGGACACACCTCGGATGAAGGATGAGGATCCACACCTGGTATGATTCTGAGATAGCCTCTCTCAAATGTAAGTGCAGAGTTGCTGGCTTCAAGCACATCCACTGATAGACTGGCCTGTCGCCTGCTCCAACAGCAGACTCCCCATCCATTCAAACAAGAGGGCTCATATCCAAGCCTGCAACTCTGGGGCCACCAACAACACGGCAAGGAACTCCCCAATCCTAATGCAGTCTCCACCTGATCTCCAACTTCTCTCCTTCCAAGTGTTATGTGGATGATATGCAGCTCTCCTTCAAGCTTCCCTCCACTTCCTCTTCTTCTGCCTCTCTCATTCCTGACTGTCTGATTGCTATTCAGGTATGGTGCACTGCTAATGATCTCTTCCTTAATGCCAGTAAGACTAAGATTTCTTCTCATTGGGACCCCTGCTTCCTCCTTCCCTCCTACTCTCTGGCCACCCTGCATAGGTCCCCTCCCCCTTTGTGAGGCTAAAAACATTGGCGTCATCTTCGACTCCTCTCTCGCTTTCTCTCGTCACATCGCAGACCTTGCCAAGAAGGCTCACTTTCAGATGCACCTTCTCAGAGGCATTCTCCATTTCCTCATCTTTTCCCAGAAACTCATTGTCTCCAGTGCTCTGGTCCTCTCTAAACTTGTCTACTGCAACAGCCTCTTTCTCAATCTACCTTTATCCTCCCTTAACTTCTTCAACTAATCCAGAATAATACTGTGAGACCTATCCTTGGCCTCAAGCCCATGGACCACATTTCCAAAGCCCTAAAATATCTCCACTGGCTCCCTGTGTTGGTGAGGGTCAAGTTCAAGACCCTCTGCATCATCCGCAAGGCTTTCTGGGGCATGCAGCGCTACATCCAAATCTCTCTCCCTAAATACCTCCCTGCTAGAGCCCTTTATTTTTCTAGCTCAAATCCTCTTCAGATCAGAATGTTTTTTATGCAGAGAGTGGGCAGTGTACATCTCTTTCTTCAGCCGGAACCTCCCTGTTGAATGGCCTCCCTGCCCCTTTCAGGCTTGAGGCAGAAATTCCAGAAGCTTCTCAAGACCCTCCTTTACTCTTCTTCCTTTGCTCTCCCCCTCCCCTGCTAATTCTCCACTCTGCCTCATGGACTGGCTGCCTGGTCCCTTCTGAGTCTTACAGGGCACCAGGTCCTCCTTACCCAGTCTTCCCCAGCACTCCGGTCTCCCTAACCTGCACTTGCCCTTCAGGGCCCCCTTCCCCTCACTAGCCTGACGGGGTGTGCATCCCTACCTAGCCTGGTCCACCCCATCCTTGCACTTAGCATGTGGTCCTCACTCCCTGCACTTGCCTAGCCCAATGGGCCCTCGTATTCCCCCTCATGCCTCTTGTATGCCTCTGCTCTACCCCATACTTCCCAACCACCCCAGAATGTTCCCTTCCCCCTAAATGCACCCCTCCCCACTCTCCTGCCCCCAGCACTCCTTGTTACTGCACTTGCACAATCCGAATGACACAAGGCCTAGCAGGACCATTATTGTTGTTTTCTTCCCTGTCTCACCCCACACACTTTTTTGTCTTGTGGCGCCTTGAAACACCATTTGATGTATAGGGGCTATATAAATAAGCAATACATACATAGTGTATTTTGCAAGAAAATGTGCAAGAATGACCATTTCGTTCTCTTTTGTCCTCCTCAAATGGAATGCAGCAAGTAAAATTGCTGGGAGCCCAGTTAGCTTGACACCAAGTAATACCAGGAGCTACAGTTGACTCCCTAGTCGAACCGTTGCCATTTAAATATACCTATGTGAAAATAACTCATTTTGGGAATGTGTATAAAGGAGCATTATGACACACATAAGAAATTTAAAA
This sequence comes from Ambystoma mexicanum, assembly GCF_040938575.1. Taxonomy (NCBI): domain Eukaryota; kingdom Metazoa; phylum Chordata; class Amphibia; order Caudata; family Ambystomatidae; genus Ambystoma; species Ambystoma mexicanum. Next base: position 1,370,394,787 of record NC_090931.1, read on the forward strand.
GTAAAATACAGCATATTAATAATGCAACCTAGTGTATAGCTTAAAATAAACTTTCCACAAAACAATCGCACCATAACAAAAAGAAAAAACCTTATTGAACACAATTCCAATCACATTACGTCAGGGCATATATAAAGGACAATAGATTGGATCTCAAATGTTACATTTGTGGCATGCCATATACTAGTTGCTAGTTCTCCAGACATGTTTCCTGTATACTAGGTAATGCCAGATACCTTGGAGCTGCTCCTAGGTGCTCCTGTACATCAAATCTTTATTTTCATTAGTAGGAACATGTCCGCAGTCACAATCTCTTCATTGCTCGTAATAACAGGTAGTAGATAGTCAGATGACCTGAGTTGCAAGCCAGATTGCCTTTACCCAGTCTGTGTACCAAGAGTTACTGCTATGCCATTCCAGCTTCCCGGTAAGGGAGCTAGCCAACCGCTAGTGTAAGGATGGGTACTTGGAAATAGATTAAATCTAGTTGCACGCCAGGGTTTTCACCTTCTGTGTTTTACAAGCATGAGTCAGGTTTCTGGAATTCTGATCTGAGGGAACAGCAGCACACCACACAGACTTATGTTGGTGATGGATTTTAATGCTAACCAGGATTGCCAATAAATAAAGCCTCTTTATTCTGGAAAGGCTGTTAGAATTTGGGTATGAGGTTATTGATAGTTGATTAAAAGCACAATATACACATCTTTCCCTTAAGAATGTTTAACTTGAAATGAAGGGGTAAGGGGAATTTGCTTGGAGGTTTAGACGTTTTTAGACTTTGCACGCATGCGAAGTAATAAACGGCTATTGTAATAAAAGGGTGCTCAATGTCTGACAATGCAAAGGCATTTAGGCTTAGTGATGTAAACTGCAGCATTGTCCCAAATTGTGAACATTTTTAGATCCGCATTTAAAGCTCAGTCTTGTTTGTGCCGTCCTTATGCAATTCTCTCTCACCTCCAACTTGGGATTCTCTGTCCTCCCTGGGCTCCCTTGGATCCCAAATAAATATCTGTCTTAAAGCAGTCTCACACTATTCTAATGGTCATCTTCTTTCTTTCTTTGAATCAGAGGCACTGTGGAGGCGCTCGCTCCAAGTGGTCTGCCACTCATTGCTAATGGTTAGCCTACTTTCTTACAATCTGCCAAGGAGGAGGCGCTCGCTATAAGCGATCAGCCACTCTGTGTTAATGATTGTTTTTCTCTTTCTCCCTTTTTCTCTTTCTTCCTTTCTTTTCCTTCCTTTTCATTATTAGCAGTAAGTCACAATTGGCTAATGGTCCTCATTTTGCTTTTTTTATAATTTGCATGCGTATGTGGTCATTCACACCATGCTAATTTTATACCCACGCACACAAGGGGGATAAATGGCTTCACAAAGTGGCTAAGGGAACCATAGTTATATGTTGAGGGCATAGAGAAGTAACGCCTTCACAATGGGGAGTCCAAACTTTACAAAGTGGGTATTTGGACACATTGTTGTGGACACCTGGTTCCGGAGGAATAAGTGACATGCCTCAATAAACTGGAGAATTAGCAGACTTTATTTTTAAGTCCCTACTTGACAAAACTCTGATCTTGGCCAAATTGCTATGTCTAATGCCTTTTATGCCACAAATGATGTTGCTTTCCAACAGGAAATATTCTTCTGAAAAACTATCGAATACTATCAACACTTTGAGACTCAAGAGGGAATGTTTAGCTATTTTTGCTTTGTAAGTGGATCATAGGACTATTGTATGAACTCTGTCAAGTAATCAATGGCTGATGTAGAAGCTAAGATGAATATAACGTGCTGCATCTGGGAATTGGCAGAGCAGATGCGTCTAACTGCCCATAGGTTTATTTCTATATTTCTAATGACCACATTCAACATGCCCCAATACCTGGAACACTTAATTTGTACAACTACTTGAAGACAGTCACGCACATTGTATTTGCGATTATTCTGTTTTGAACACATGTGCCTTGTAAATTGCTTGCGTTTTAGTCATATTTCCCTACTCCAATCAAAAGATGTGAAATCATGTTGGATACTGTCTGGGATTAGAATTGTGATTTTGATGAAACCTCTGTGAGGTGAGAGTTGGTGCTCTGCATCAAAGCCGGGTTGAGGTGCATAACAGTACTTTACAGGCTAGGAGAAGCATATGATGGATTGTCTAAATATAGGACCTTGTTTTTTCAAAATGCTTTTATTGTGGGTTTCCAATATAGCATATTTTATCTTCACCCTTTAATTTTCTTCTATGTGCTGTAGGACCTCATCTGGCTTCATCAGTGTTTTTTTTTTTCTGTTACATTTGCCAGTGGCCACTATATGCCTAATGGTCAGCATACAACAGTTTCTTTAACTTTTAAACCCATGATGTGTAGCTGTTGCTTGCATTAATCTGCCCTGTTAAAGTTATTTTTGGTACTCTGGCACACTGAGGACATTTATGACATTTGATTGGCTTGGGAATTTAGATAAAAGACAAGTAAAGAGCCATAACTGGAGGATTAACCAACAATTCATAATACATGTAGGTGTTGTAGGTGTGGTGTAGCAAGAGGCTAGCACTCTGGAGAAAATTGGTGGTTATAATTGCAAGGGTCAAAATTAGGATTTCTTGACCAGGAGCGAAATTCAACCCCTTTGTATCTGGCATCACCAATTAGGCACGAACTACACCTGGAGAACCTGGACCTAGTGCATAGAGCAAAGCAAATGTAACCTTTGCGTAAAACACAAACTCTAGCTTATTGTCCATTTATATATTATCCAATATGCTTTAAATGTCTCTTAAGTGTGTCCATGATTCTCTTTTATAAACATACCCAAACCTACCCAGTTAATATTACATTACCGTATTTGTATAGCACCACTTGCCTGGGTTGTCGGAAGAAGCTCCTAGTAGCTCTTGGTTTTGAGGTAACCAGGCTCTCCTTGGCTATAACCAAGAGCTAAATAACTCCTAGCTCCTGGCAATTTCGATCCCTGCTATTGTTTTGCATGTTTTTGTATGGACTGCTTTGATGGGCCTCTCTCCCACTATACAGGTGTCTCAAACTTAGCGGGGCCTCTGTGCCCACATTGCATTGCCTGCTCTCCAAACTGCTTTGATAGGCCTCTCTCCCACTATACAGGTGTCACAAATTTAGCCGGCCTCTGTGCCCAAATTGCATTGTGTAATCACCAAACTGCATTGATAGCAGGGCCTGTGTGCCCAAATTGCATTATCTGTTCTACAAACTGCATTGATAGCAGGGCCTCTGTGCCCAAATTGCATTGTCTGTTCTCCAGACTGCATTGATAGCAGGGCCTCTGTGCCCAAATTGCATTGTGTGATCACCAAACTGCATAGATAGCAGGGCCTCTGTGCCCAAATTGGATTGTGTGATCACCAAACTGCATTGATAGCAGGGCCTGTGTGCCCAAATTGCATTATCTGTTCTCCAAACTGCATTGATAGCAGGGCCTCTGTGCCCAAATTGCATTGTCTGTTCTCCAAACTGCACTGATAGCAGGGCCTCTGTGCCCAAATTGCATTGTGTGATCACCAAACTGCATTGATAGCAGGGCCTCTGTGCCCAAATTGCATTGTCTGTTCTCCAAACTGCATTGCTAGCAGGGCCTCTGTCCCCAAATTTCACTGTGTGATGCCCAAACTGCATTGATATCAGGGCATGTGTGCCCAAATTACATTATCTGCTCTTCAAACTGCATTGATAGCAGGGCCTCTATGCCCAAATTGCATTGTCTGCTCTCCAAACTGCTTTGATAGGCCTCTCTCCCACTATACAGGTGTCTCAAACTTAGCGGGGCCTCTATGCCCAAATTGCATTGTCTGCTCTCCGAACTGCTTTGATAGGCCTCTCTCCCACTATACAGGTGTCTTAAACTTAGCGGGGCCTCTGTGCCCAAATTGCATTGTGTGATCCCCAAACTGCATTGATAGCAGGGCCTCTATGCCCAAATTGCATTGTCTGCTCTCCAAACTGCTTTGATAGGCCTCTCTCCCACTATACAGGTGTCTCAAACTTAGCGGGGCCTCTGTGCCCAAATTGCATTGTGTGATCCCCAAACTGCATTGATAGCAGGGCCTCTATGCCCAAATTGCATTGTCTGCTCTCCAAACTGCTTTGATAGGCCTCTCTCCCACTATACAGGTGTCTCAAACTTAGCAGGGCCTCTGTGCCCAAATTGCATTGTCTGCTCTCCAAACTGCTTTGATAGGCCTCTCTCCCACTATACAGGTGTCTCAAACTTAACGGGGCCTCTGTGCCCAAATTGCATTGTGTGATCCCCAAACTGCATTGATAGCAGGGGCTGTGTGCCCAAATTGCATTGTCTGCTCTCCAAACTGCATTGATAGGCCTCTCTCCTACTATAAAGGTGTCTCAAACTCAGCAGGACCTCTGTGCACAAATTGCATTGTGTGATCTCCAAACTGCATTGATAGCAGGGCCTCTTTGCCCAAATTGCACTGAGGATCCCAAACCGCAGCGATAGGCCTCTCTCCCACTTTACAGGTATCTCAAATCTAGCTTGCTCGCAAATTTAGCTAACTCTCAAGTTACCAGTGAAATACGGTGGGGGATTACTCTGACTAGGGCCTCTCGCATCAAAAGGCGAAAGTCCAAGCTGCGCCCATCCAAGCCAACCTCCAACCAGCAGATACCCTTCCCAACCCTCACAGCCTGCTTATCACAGTGAACCGCGCTCAGGGAGACGCACAGTAAAGAGAGCCACCGATAACACCCAACTTAATAACCCTTACCACTCCCCTTCCCCCCTTAGGACAGCGACTGATCAAGTCGCCAACTCCAGATGGAATACCAATTACAGCCAGAGCCAAACTAGTAGCGGACACCCCCTCACCAACCACTACACCACATGACCACAAGACAACAGACCAAAGCAGGACCAACTAGACGTAACCAAACAAAGACTAAACAACTCTCAATCGTACAATGCCACGCAAACGACCCATTCCAAGGAAAAGACGAAGAGATGAAAGAACAAACACTGCAGAACAGCAACCTAGAACAACAACCGTAGACTGGAACCCCACAGACAAGAACACAAACTGAGGAAAGTCTGAGAGAAGAGAAAAATCCCTCTACCTAACGCCATACCTCGCAGACAACTGGCCACCACGGCAATCCAATCCCACATTAGAAGCAGCAACATCAAACAACCTAACACAAGCAAATAGATGAAGGATAACCCACACAAACAACAATCAGATGACCGACGCAATAACCCCCTACATCACCAAAGCAAGAGGAACTACCAATCAACAACCACAACTCCCGGAAGACGAACGCGATGAAAACACAAAAAACCGAAGACAAAACCTAGAAGAACTCTTTGAAGATGCTGACACCCCGAATCCCACAGCCCAACAAGCAACCGACCAGGAAGGAAACCTCAACACCGAACAGCAGACTACCTCGACAAAGCCCAAACCAAACAACACCTCCAAACTTCACTGCAATCTAATAAACGCAAGATCCATGTCAAAACACTCAAAAGAGATCTTCGACCTACTTGACGACAACGACATTGACATCCTGTTCATCACAGAAACATGGCTGGACGACATCTACAAAATCAGATTCCAAAGCTGCCTTCCGACCGAATTCAAATGCCTACAAATAAACAGAAAAAACAGGCATCGCTATAGCATTCAAAGAACACCTGAAAATGAAACCTGACGAACCACTCAACATCCTCCACGGCAAAACCATGGTAATACACCTAACAGTGAGCCCAAAAACCAACATCACATTCATCCTGGTATACAGACCGCCAACATATGATGCAACATTCGTCGATAACTTCATAGAAGCCATCACCAACTTAGCCATCAACCACAAACACCTAATCATCCTGGGAGACTTCAAAATCTGGTTTGAAGACAGCCACGCCAACTCCCAAAACTCACTAATTGAGCAACTCAGCACCATGAAACTACGACAACTAGTCAATGGAGCAACGCACTTGGCAGGACACACCCTAGACGCAATTTTTGCCAAAGAAAAACTCATCGCCACGGCACCTCCGATACAAATACTGTGGAGCGACCATCTCATCATCCTATTCGTGATCACTCTGCCTACCCAAGCCTACATCCAACATCCGAAACTCACAACCACCACCAAAAGAAACTGGAAACACGTTAAAGAAAGCAACCTATTCGAACAACTAGAATTAACAAAACCATCAACTACAGAACTGGAGCTAGCGGACCTAGACGGGAAAGCAGAGATACTGCACAAATGGATCGCAGATACAATAGACAAGATCGCCCCAGAAAAACCGTTCACCCCATCAAAAAAGAGCATTGGCAAAATGGTTCACCCCAATATTAAACAAGATGAAAAAGGAAAACACAAATATGGAATTGGAATGGAGGAAAGAATACAACCCAGGGAAAAAAACAATGAACCAGAAACAAATCCGTGCATACAAGAAGGAAGTTCATGAGGCAAAGCGAAGACATTACGATGACAGAACAACAATGCCACCAACACCGAAAAAGAAGTGTTCAGCATCATTGAAGAAGAGAGAAACCCACCAGGCTGCGATAACACCCCAACCCCCTCAGAAAAACTATCCAACGACCTGGCAGACCACTTCAAGAAAAAAATCAATGACATCCGACAAATCATACAAAAGCAACCAACCAACCACAACACACAACCCAACAAAACACAAACTCCAAAGCTTTCCTGAAATATCAGCAGAGGCATTCGCAATGCTGGTCAAACAAAGCAAGAAAGCGGGATCACCCATGGACCCCTGCCCCCCAGACATCTACAAATCAATCCTTGCGCAAGGATCGCCAACAGAACACTACAGAAACCTTCTAAATTTATCACTATCAACAGGGACTGTACCGAAGATATTCAAATCAGCATACATCAAGCCACTCCTGAAAAACACAAGCGGTAACGTAGATGACCTTTCCAACTACAGGCCGATCTCTAACATCCCCTACCCAGCAAAACTACTAGAAACCTACGTATACAAACAAACCCAAGAACACGTAGAAAAACACCACCTGCTGGACCAAGTTCAAATCGGTTTCAGACCAGCGAGAGGAACGGAAACAGCACTACTATCCATCTGGGACAACCTCAAAACTAACGCAGAATCAAACACTACCTCAGCCCTTATTCTGCCCGACCTCTCTGCTGCCTTTGACACAGTTAGCCACGACACCCTGACAAAAAGACTAGAAGACATAGGCATAACAGACACAGCACTACTCTGGACCAAATAATTACTAGCAGACAGAACAGAAACCGTATGGATAAAACCTTTCAAATCCACTCCATGGGCCTCATTACGACCCTGGCGGAAATGGAAAAACGATGGCGGAAATGCAATACCGCCATCGAATACCGCTCGTTGCGATTATGACCCGTCACCGTAAAGTACGATTCCATTTGCGACACCGCTGTGAACGGCAACGCTAACTGCACCAAGTACGCGCACGCGCGCCCTGCAAAACCGGAATTACCGCCATGGCGCAACGGTACGCGAATTCTGACCCTAGCGGACATGTACCGAACGCCATCAAGCACGGCGGAAAGTACCATTCCGCCATGGCGAGAAATACGGCATCGCGAACCAACCGTAAATGGCCCACTGAGTGCCTGTACTCCACTCCCTGGCCACATTGCACAACTCCTGGCAGGCGCAATGTACACACCACATGCAACCAGTGAAATCTACAATCCACCCATGCATGCCAACGTAGAAATGCATGCAGGGGCTCAAAGCGCCCCGTGAGTGGGCATCCATGTACGGCCTGACACCATAGGCGTACTGATGCAGCACAGGCATGTGAAGGTACAAGACATCAAAATGAAAACCAAGAACACATGACACAAAACAACAGTAGTCCCCCATCGCTTGCCACCAGCGCAAGGCAACATCCAAAGCAGCATCCTGAGGGGGATAGCACCAGCCCTGTACTCCTGCCAGTAAACAAACCAACCATCAGCAGAAGCATGTACCACACAAGTTGGCAGAGTGACTGAGCAGCCAGGCCATCTCAAGAGGGGCCGATGGGAGCAGCAGGGCACAGATGGCACGAATACAGAAGCTATCCTAATGGACATGACCCCAGTCCCCCTCCAACAAACGCACGCAAACACAGGCACCTGTGACCAGCCACATTCTGAACATCCCATCATTCCACCAATCGACCTGGCTGACAGGCACCAGTTGGCCAAAAGCCAATCCCCCGCCCCTGAACAGCACATCATGTAAACAGTCACAATGGCAGCCCCTATCCGTGACCATACTGTGCTACGTAGGCAAACGCGGCCAGTACAGTACCACACAACTCAACTCAGAAGGCGGAACACAACGCAGATCACCTCGCAATACATACCGCCACAAATTCGAAAATCACTACATCACCTGCAAAGAATAACGCAACACGGCACATATCGGAATACAATTTTAATGCACATCCAAATGACAAAGGCCTCACAGCAATTTGCACAATAACACCAAAACATCCATCATCACCGAGGGCTGCATCTGCAATAATTGACCATCTTCCACTTGTGTGACGCCCTGTACCATCATGGCACACAGGGCCTACATCAACGTCCCAAAAGGCAACATGGAAGTGGCAAGAACCGCAGGTCCGTCCCATGAGGCAGGCACTAGTCCAGTTGAAAGGCCGAAATGTTACACCTAGCCACCAGTACTGCGTAAGGGCATGTGGCCCATTGGCGATCGTCCCATAAGATCGTAATGGTGCTCCACTGATTCACCCGAAGCTGCAGGTGTCGAGAGTAAAACCCATCTGGAGGAGTGGCGTACAGATGGCACCTGCAAAAGGGCACCAGATACCTGACACCCAAATGAAAGACAAATGAACCGAATGCATTACGGGACTCCTGATGCATTACACACCTCATCACACACACAAAATACACACCCATATGCATGCAAGGCCACTCCAAAGGGACATATACCCCCCTAAAGCAGCAGCGAATCATAACGAAAACAACCGAGGTAAATACACCATTGCCAACGTCTGTTACTGTCCATGCATCCATTCAACATCCCCTCATCCCGCCATGCAAGCGCATGAATATTCACTCACATAATATTCAAAACCTCCATTGCGTCTGTGCGTAATGCAGTCTGCAAAAACCACTGTGCTCCAGGCCGGATCTTTAGTGTTGTGTGGCAACATGGATCATTAAACGTCCTGCCTTATCGGCCACTACGCTATTGCGCATGCCATTCAATAAATATCATTCATTGCTTGCTCGTTATGGGCCCTGTCCCAAGGACATACTACAATAGAACGTTACATTTCCAGCAAGACCCGTGGGCGTATCCCCGCCGCTACTTCAAGACCACGAACGCTGTCCTTCGAATTCCTCATTTGCAACATTACGTCCTAAACGCGTCTGTGAACGCCTGCATTCAGTAATATATCAATGTAGTGCGGCTGTGTGTGATAATGCTAACTGGCTACTATCACGATTGGGAGGGCACGCCCGTCGGTGAAGTTCGTAGTTGTGCTGCATGAGGGTCCTCCGTCATCGAGCCCTACATACCACTGAGTCCTCACAGGTATGTAAGCGATAGCAAATACAGCATGTGTAACAATGGGAGCATAGCATAACAATCTGTCAAAGTACATCACACTGCCATCGGGATTTGATACATGATTGCAATCCCAAGATGCCATGCGGCCATATGCAGCCTTACGGGCGGGACGTGCTCGGCCAGAGTGGATTGCATCTGCCACAGATTCATTCAATCAGCACAGGTGGAAGCCATACAGGCCGACAGCACATATATAGCAGACCCAAGCCCCTCCCACGACCACTACCACTCCAAAATGCGACCGGCAGCACTAGCGATGTTGGCCCTGGGGGAGCAGATAGCACTGCAAGTAGTACAACTCGAAGAAGACGACGAACAACAACAGCTACAACAACCGCCCGCACAGAGGAGACGCAGGAGGAGAAGGAGGAGAAGGAGGGCAAGGCAGGGTCAGCAAGGGCCACATGCACTGCCACTACCACCACGCAGGCGGCCCGCAATCCCACGCCTCCGAGCCGATCCGTTCAACCTCACTGCTGAGCAGATCCACACCCTCTACCGTTTGGACCGGGACACCATAATCGCCATTGTGGACATGACACAGGCAGACCTCGTGAGCATGATAGATAGCCCAACCGCCATCCCACCCCTACTGAAGGTGGTGTCTGTACTACACTTCCTGGCCACAGGCACATACCAGCACACAGTCGGACAGTTGCATGGCATTTCACAGCCACTGTTCTCACGGACACTCTTCCAAGTGCTCGATGCCCTCCTGAAGCACGCCGACGACCACATCACACTACCACGCACGGCCCAGGAGATTACCAACGCGAAAGTTGGATTCCATGCACTTGCCGGCATCCCGGGTTGCATTGGTGCCATCGATTGCACCCATGTTGAATTGGTTGTCCCACTTGCCATGGAGGTCCAGTACCGCAACCGGAAACAGTACCATTCCATAAATGTGCAAATGGTGTGTGACTCGAACAAGATCTTCACGCATTGTTGTGCCAGATTCCCAGGATCCACCCATGATTCTATGGTCCTAAGGAACTCAAGAATACCCCGCTACATGGAGCGACACGCTGGGCACAGATCCTGGCTACTCGGTGAGTCTCATTCCATGCATGACATCGTGGGCCATTTGATGCGTCAATTATCTTGCAGGAAGGGGGGGGGGCCCACTTAGCACTATCATTCCACTGACACCCTTTATTTGTCTCATATAGGTGATGCGGGGTATCCACTGAAGAGATGGCTCCTTACACCAATACGGAACCCACAGAACCAGCATGAGGAGGAGTACAACCATGCCCACTCACGTACCCGTGTGGTCATTGAACAGGCATTCGGCCTACTGAAGGCTCGTTTCCGCTGCCTCAGCAGGTCTGGCGGGGCACTCATGTACAGCCATGAGAAGGTTTCTAAGATGGTCATGGCATGTGTCATGCTGCACAACATGTGCGTTCGTAGGAATGTGGCCATGCCCCCTGACGCTGAAATGCATGCACCTGATGATGGACATGATGATGGTGGGGAAGTGGCGGCACCTGAGGGAGTCCATGAGGCACAGGATGGACGTGAAACCCGACAGAGCATCATAGATGCATGCTTCTAGCAACCACGCATGGTGCCTATTACATGGAAAGGGGACCTGTTGCACAGGCACTTTTTAGACTATACGCCTAAGAAGGAATCGTACGCAAATTAATGACCACGCATCTCATTAAATGTTAATGATGTACTGTATTGCTCATGTGGAATGATCATGTGACCCTATATACCCGCAACCCTGTGATGCCCACCTCACCCCCTCCACCCTCCTAACCTTCCCCCCCCCAACACCAGTGACCATATATGCATGCTGTCCGTGGGTAGACGCTATTGCAGGCCCCCTCTACGGGGATCAGGGGCACCCCTGCCCGTGGAGCGCCGGTTCCTGGCAGATCTGCGTTGGGGGCTTCCCTGTACCGAACTTGCCACGGATGATGTCTCTGCCTGCTCGCGTCCATGCATGTCTCTGAGTGTTTGTGAGAGCTCTGTGAGCACACGGCGCACAGCGGCAAGTTCAGCACATACGTCTTTGGACGTCGCATGCAGTTCCCCCCTCAGGCTCTCGGTGCTTTTCTCCATTTGTGCTCTCAGGCTCTCGGTGCTTTTCTCCATTTGTGCTCTCAGGCTCTCGGTGCTTCTCTCCATTTCTCCCCTCAGGCTCTCACTACTTTGCTGTATTTGTGCCCTGAGTGTCTCAGTGCATGTTTCCATGGCTGCCCTGGAACCCCCACATTCTTTTGCATGATCCTTGATTATCGTGGCCACTTGCTGCTGTTGCTCGATCAGCTTGTTCAGGGATAGTTGCCTCTGCTGGGCCATGGAAATTTGCGGTGGTGTGACAGAGGGGCTGCTCGACACATGTTGCCTTGGCACAGGACTTGAGGGGCTTGGCCAGTCCTCGTCTTGTGGGTGCCCCTGCGTGCTTTCCTCATGGTGTAGGGGATTTAACATACTGGGGGATTGGGACAGGTCATGGATGTGGCCTACATCGCCAGCACCGTTTTCTGTGTCGGAGCATGCTGGCATGAACTCAGTGTCACCTATGGTGCTGCTACCACCAGAAGCTGTGCCATCTGAAACATCCTTTGGGGGGACCTGTGGTGCTGGTGTTGTGGACATGCTGGCTGCTGGGGTGCCTGTTGCAGTCCCCTCCGGTGTGCTGGCACTTGATTCCTGCTGCTGCCGTCTCTTGGTCCTTGCACCAGAGGTGGAGGCGCTTGGGACGTTTGTCTTGGCCCTCTTTGCAGGTGTGCTGGTAGGGGTGTCCTGCAGCTCCTCGTTGGAATCGGACCCTGTGGTGGAGTAAGGGGAAGCGAGCGTTAGTTATGGGTCGGTGTAATTTGGAATGGCAATGTATCACATGCATTGGGGTGGTACATGAGGGTGAATTGGGACTGGGCCTTGGGGGTGGTCTCAATTTTGTGTGCAATGCTGATGCTTTTATTGGGCTGCCTGCAGTTGGGGGTGCTTGCTGCACATGTAGGGGTTTATTTTGGGATCTTAATTAATTTATTTATTTAATCTGTTTTAGAGGGCGCTATCAGGGCTAATGTATTGCACTATGGGCTCACATGGAACTGTACATGGTCGTGCATAGTGGATTTGCCATTGTTTGTTTTGGCCACCCTACCTGATTCTCCGGATGTCGGCACTCCTTTCTCCATCCCTCCGACTCCCTCTATGCTCTCGATTCCTATGGTGGAGGCACAGATTTCCTCCCAGGGGGTCAACTTGATGGGCGAATCTGATCCACCCCCGGTCGCTGTGGCGATGTTCCTGTTCGCAGAAAGTATGCTGCGGACGCGGATCCGCAGGTCGTCCCACCGCTTTCGACATTGCTGGGGGGTGCGGGGTGCGGTCCCCACCGCACTTACGCGCTGTCCCACCAGGGCCCATATGGCCTTCTTGTTGGCAAGGGCCGTCCTGGTCATTTGACTGGAGAAGACGACGGAGGCATTCTCCTGGAGGGTCTCGGTGAGCACAGTCAGTTCCTCTCGGGAGAATTGGACCTGCCGCTTGCGATCACACGCTTTCTTAGCTACTTTTCCCATATTTATTTTTTTAACTGGGGTTGCTAACGGGTTGGGATGTGTGTCAGGGTCGGATTTTTAATGGTTGTGTTGGGATTCGGATTTTATAGTTGTGCGGCGTGCTGTTTCCCGTTCCGGCCACATGCTTTTACTTCCGTTTCCGTATATTTACGGTGGCCGTAATTTGCGGTGCCCGCTCATTACGGTGACCGCTCATTACGGTGACCGCTAAGATGGGTGGCGGTATTGCACCTGGTGCAGCGTACGGCGGCGGTAAGGGCCGTTTTGGGGTCATTTCCGCCATCGCAGCCTTTCAGATTCCGCCATGGCGTAATGCTCGTGCCCGATGGGTCGTAATTGGCCGCACTTTGCTCCCTCGTGCAATGGCGGAAACGCTATGTACGCTATGGCGGTCCGGTCTGTGGATTTCCGCCAAGGTCGTAATGAGGCCCCATGTGTTAATGACTCCGGAGTACCACAAGGATCCTCACTATCCCACTATATTTCAACATCTATCAGACTCCGGTCATCAGAATCTTCAAAAAATACAACATTACATGTTACAACTACGTAGATGACACTCAGATCATATACAAAAGCAAAGACACCGATGCCAACCACTCGACCCTAACTGACTGTCTAAAAGAAGTCTTCAACTGGATGGATGCCAACAACCTAAAAATCAACCCAGGAAAGACAGAAATCATGATCGTATCAAAGACCAAGAGAACGAAACCACCATCCCATGGCCTATGGAAATGGGAAACGCACCATCGAAGGTAGTAAAAAATCTGGGAGTCTTAATGGACAACACCCTAACCCTGGAACCATAAATAAATGCAACAGTGAAGGAATGCGTTTTCCTCCTCCACACAGCAAGAAGAATTCTACCTTTCCTCTCCTTCATGCACAAAACACTCACTATTGTCGCCCTAATCATGTCAAAAATCGACTATGCAAACAGCCTCTACCTCGAATACCAGAATACCTCCTGAAGAAACTGCAACGGATTCAAAATGCAGCAGCAAGACTACTCCTCAAACTATCCAGAAGAGACCACATCACTCCAGCCCTAAAAACACTACACTGGCTCCCAGTAAAACACTGCATCACCTTCAAAACAATGTGCATAATGCACAGGGCAATCAGCGGACACGGAGCAGAATTCCTACAAAATAACAATCTATAAACCAATGAGACCCCTCCGATCAAGCAACAAAATCCGCTTGGAACTCAAACCATACCTTAAGAAAAAACTTGGAGGCACCTCCTTCTACCACCTAGCTGCAAAAACCTGGAACAACATCCCAAACGAAATAAGAAACATTGAAGATCACCTAAAATTCAGGAAATCACTAAAAACCTGGCTGTTCAACACCACAGACTAAATCTGGAAACCAAAAACCGGAAAAAGGATGACAAAACCAGAAAGGACACAGACATCCCCGACCCAAGAGGGCAACCCCCACGGCACCTGGACGGATGACACCGGATAGACAGAAACACAGGCGGCACACACAAAAATGGAGTCAACTACCCCAGAAAATCCCACCAACACTTTCGCCCACCCCTTAGTTACCGTCAGGCACCACAGTGATGTGGTATTGTCGAGATATTGGCAATCACCACACTACCTGAGAGGTTGACATTGGCAGGTGCACTGGCCCCAGGAGTATGAAGGGAGGATCAGGGGAGCTATGAGACAGCATGTTAGAGGTGGGGGTCAGAGGAGTAAGGGACCTTATATGCTAGTCGGACCCAGATCAGGACAGAGCCTCATTAGGGGAGACTATGCAAGCCGAGCGCTTCAACTCAGGAGAGAGACGCAAACTAATCAACCCTACTAACAATTTCCCTCTCAAATTCCAAACCAAACACAACCAAAACCTACAGCACAACAAACCGTACAAACTTCACTACATTGCAACAACAAAACAATAACACACAGTCTCGCACAACAGTACACAACGACTACCTGCCGCAAACACCCCAAGCCCAGCCAATGGACCCACCAGGCTGAGGCCGCCAACAGCACATCAATGCTCTTTTGCACTTCTCCTGCTGCCTCCCACTAACTCAACCTCCCCTCCTCTTTCAGAGCTGCCAGAGCGCCAGGGGACCACTCCAGTGGTGATAGTGTGCGGTACAAATGGCCTTTAACATTAAAATTAACATTAACATGGATCTACATTTTATGTGATGTCTGCAGTGTAATGTTGGCATGCAATCATATGGTTGAGAGGCTTTAAATATATATTTGTATAACCTTTTTTTAGGTGTGCTGCCAGTGATGCACAATCTTCATCAAATCATATGTGCCTTATTTAAATCACTGCAGAGAGGGGAGAACAGCTGCTGCAGTAGATTCCAGGTCTGTATTTACAAGGTTTCGTTAGTAAACTCCTAAAACACAACCTTTAAAATATTGTGTTTTAAGGGGTGTACAACATTACTATTTAATGAAGTAAAAGTGCACTGAAAATACTGAACTGAACAGCATTTGCAAAGGTTTACAAACAGTGTAAATTCTGTAAACAAAATGTTTACTAATAATGGCAGTTTTGAGGTGTACACTAGGTTTACAAACAATAGTAAATGGTGTAAACCAAATGTTTACAAACCTTGACAAATTTGAGGTGCACGCTAGGTTTGCAAAGGTTTACAAACAAGTCTTCTTTGTAAATGAAATGTCCAATTGTGCATGAAACATTGCGTGTACATGCGTGTACATTAGGTTTACAAAGTATTCATGATTTGGAAACCATGGCAAACTTAGGGTTTACAAATCTCTGGAACATTAAGTCCGAATGGACTTGCATAACTACAAGGTTTACTTATTTGTAAACACAATGTAAACCAAAGGTTTACAAAAAGGTTTGAAACACTCGTAAACCTTTGTAGTTTGCATAGGTTTGCATGCAGTTCACCACATTTTTAAACCATGATTTTCATGCAGTGGGCTTTATCATTGGCCGGTGTCGTTTTCTAATTTGTGCACAGTGCCTGCACCACAGACTTTCATCCAGAATTCCTGCACAGTGTCAGTCTTTACTTCATATGCATCTTCATGTCTATTCAGATCCTCACCTCGACTTCCTATCTGTTCTTCTCTTCCGTACTCTCCTTTCCTTTTCACTTTCTTTCTTGAGGTTTAAAGGAAGGATGAACAAGTTATATTGAAAGGAAGGGCCACATTACAATGTTTTTTTGTCAGGCGCTATGAGTGTAGTGTGAACTCCTCTACTGTCCAGTGGAGGAACACATGGAGGCGTATGCGTTTCTAACATGAAATAATCTCTGAAAACATAGCAACTGTAAAACATGAATGTTATGTTATACTGTCATATCTGCATCTGATTTAATTTAGCACCAACCAAAATATAGCACAATCAATCATTTTTTTAGGTGATCCAGACGTAGTATTTAAAAATATTGCCTTCAACAATGCCCTGCACCCATTCCCACATTACAATGCTGGTTTGGATACAGTCAGGTGAATCATTGCTGGGCAGATTAGGGATTCGAGAGAGATCACGGATCTAAAAACGTTTGGCTCAACATACTGAACATGGTGACAGTCACAACAAATGAAGTCCTACAGAATGTCCTGCAGGTTTCACAATAACCATTGTTAAATTGCAATCAGTTAACAAGGCCGTATTTCTGAAGCTCCCACTTCTTCCTACTCATAATGTGTTGTCGCCACATGGGTTGCAATGAGTATTCTTAAAGATTAAAACGGATGTGACGGAGAATGGAGAATGGCATAGAAGCGAGTATTATGAATTTCAATGTGTAATATTTTGTTTAGCACTAACAAACAAGCACACTTAAATTAAAACACATTCTTGTTTCTGGACTACGCATGCTATAAACTGACCTGTATCTTTAATGTATACCAGAACAGATAGCCGATTATCAGTGTTTATATCTCCTCAGATGTCTTCATTGCACCACTGTTCCTCCAGAAAGCTCTGACACCACACTGGGAAGCATCAACAGAAAGGAAAAAACACATGAAAATCTATCTTGAAAGCACCATCTGCTTTAGATCTGGTCCTAATCCCTCAGAAGAAGGTCTGGGAGACATTGAAATGATCTTCCGCTAGAAAACACAAACCAACACATTAACAGTGGGCAAAGTTGGGTCTGATAATACTCACATCTGTGCCTTTCTTTTCCTCATGTCTTTCCATCATAACTTCTAGGATTACTGGAGATTATATGGCACAACACAGAGGCTTTCAATTACTAATATCCAAAAATAAACAAAACAAAACAGACTTTAACGAGTGCATCATATATAAAAAAACACAAAAGACATTAATTACACCAATCTGTTCACCTTACAGTATCCTCCAGTCTAGCTTCTAAGCAGAATGGTTAGAGGCTCTGCCGCCTGTGAAAGTGTGGTTTCTGAATAAGGAAATGTCATTGTCACGCTGAGCCTGACCCATCTCGGACATCTAGACAAGCGAAGCATAGATATTAATCTACAGGTTTTGAAATTATAAAAAAAACAATCGGTCAGCTGAGTCTCTTAGACGTGTGATATAAGCCTCATCTGCCATACATAATGGACCGCTAAGATATGTGGAAAATCATGAAAGCAAGGGAACTAAATCACCCTAGCACCTTTTCTAGACATGTGACTGATGAATTAAGTGAACTACCGTGGGGAAAACACACATGCAAAATGATCCAGAGCCCTAATGTCTGCCATCCTCCAAAAGGATACTACGCATGTAAGTAAACATTTAGCAGACAGTGCCAGAAATAAAAGGTATTCATTGTCAGGCCAGTCCCTGAACATGGAAAGAATTGCATTAACATTTCATAGGCAGGAACACATTTGTCTAGAAGGGTTCCAAATGTGCGCTCCATTTAGGCTAGTGATCCACCAGAAGAAAGGAAATGTGCAGACTTGAATTACAACAGTTCAGGAAGGGAAGAAGGCAGGTATTCTCTGTCTGTGAGCCACGACACTGGAACTTCCTCCCCGTCAACATCAGATTTGCTCCATCACTTGTACAGTTCAGGAAAGAGCTCAAGACCTTCCTCTTCAAGGAATGGCTCCTCCTTAAAACCCAGGTTCACAAACCCTGCGCTCCCCACCCAACTTGATACCCAGTGATCTGCTCCCCACTGTCTTCTCCCCATGCTGCTGATTGCCCACCCTCCCGTTAACTACCCTTCCTTTTTCTCTGCTTCCCTCACTGTGTTCTTTTTGACATGTCATTTTATGTCCAACCATGTTAGCAGCGCTCAAAGCAGCATATCTTTGGCCCATAGATCCAGCCTCGATGCAAATGCTTTAATATTTAGTGACTGCGAAGAAACTGGAATGAGTGCCAGTGGCCTTGAAGCCAGAACAATATCTTTTTCTATAAACAAAGCCATCCACTACACAGATTTTCCGAAAAGAGCGCCAAGCATCCTTGACAGAAGAACAAACTGCGAGAACAAAAGAGTAAAAACAATGTCTCTATGGTGCACTACATACTTTCTGGGAAGAATTCCAGGTGTCCCTGTAATAGAAATGAAAGAAGAGCAACCCAAAAACTGCACGTAAAAATAATCTGAGACGGCCAAAACATCACTGCACCTCTTTGCACGGGAAAACAAGGTTTTATTACATGCAAAAGGTTTTCAGGTGATCCCGTAGTACCAAACTGACACAGAGCTGGTCTTATCAGAAGATGGTAAATCTTTTATAGGAGAGAAACCATCAATTAAAAATACTCTGCATACTAATGATTAAAACATAATCCCTCCACCCTCATTGGCTACTGCCTATAGAACATGCTAATACCCCTATAGTCCCTGGACCTAATGGCCACATCTAATCTAAACCCAATACTCTAAACACGTGATCCCCTACATTGTCACAATCAAATCCAGGTATCTGGTTGGTGCTTCCCAAAACTGATATATCCGTAAATTCAGACCATCACATGATGTGCACCCTCCAGTTCCAAATGCTATTGAAGTAATTTGGTGGTGCCAACTCTGCACTAATAGGCAATAGGCCATCTCATCAGCCCAGATGCCATGGCACACACAAGCTGTCTCCCCGACCTTGTACTTATTTTATTGGCATCACCTCGGCTCCTCTTACCCCAAATCACTGAACGTTCCAGACACAGCTCACTCATTATCTCCCAGGTGCCCAGTTATGACATGACTGGGGCACCACTCTTGAGTCTGAATTTCAAGAATGCATTTGTATTTGGTTGTGCCTACTTGTAATTCATGAGGGATGACCGCTCATTTGGGAGGGCAGTAGTACTCTAAATCTTCATCTTGCCTATCAGCATCACGACACCTTGTCCTTCAATTGAGTGTTCATAACTGAGAAGTTTGCCAGAAGTATTTGATCAAGAACATTAAATGTGGGACATCTATTTAAATGTATTGTGTATTGATGTGTTATAAATGGTACATGTCTTTTAATACACATATGAAGGGTTACTGGATGGTATCATATGTGGACTATCAGTAACATATATGTGACATTGGTAAACCCCTCCTGGGCACAGGAAAGCGAGTATCCACCTACTGCAGGTGTTGTTGCCTTCTCTCCTTTCTGATGCAAAGTGATGCCTATATGCTTTGTCCTACCCCTACTCCTACCACAGCCCCTGCTGGAGGGTCTTGGCCACTCCCCTAGGGGTGGAGGGAAGGCTCCGGAGGTAGGGGTGATACAAATCATACCACTTCCCCCTATGATTGTAAGGTACTCTCTTGCTTCCAGAAAATAGGTCTGTGCTCTATAAATACCTCAATAAAAATAATAAGAATACCAACCTGCAGACCAAAGCATGTTTGCCTAGGTTGAAACCATTGTCATGCTTTGAAAAAATAGATGATCTCAAAGTAATGAAAGTACTATAAAAAATGTAGATGTTATAAGGCAAAATGTTTACCACTTCTATATAATCTGCCCGAACAGAATCCTAATTCTTTGAGAACACATGATTACCATGTGATTATTCACAGAATCAAAACCCTTTCTTCTATAGGGAGCCCATGACTATCACGCAAACTTTGAGGCTTCTCTCAAAATGCACCCAGGGACAATCTGTTCCTCATATGAACAAGCCATCTGCTGTGGTGAACCCTTCAGTACCAATAGATGAAGCTGCTACAGAGGGTGAGAATAGGGTACCTGCAAACTGGAAGAACGATGGGCCTGTCACATAAACTGCCAAGCCTTCAATGGGCAAAGGGCATGACCATGACCAGCCGGATATGGCCAACAGTCTACGTTGTACTGCACATGATAGCTTGTGTGAGTAATCACATAGAGGATTGTGGGAAAGCCTAGAGGTTCCTCATGTTCCAAAAATGAAGAAAATGCATCTGTGTCTCTGGCAAATGGATCAGGTATCCAGCTGAAAATGCCAAGCACTGAATGTTTTGTGAGAAGTTACATGATGTACCTGTGGATGTCCCAAGAATTACTGAAACAGAGAAACAATAAGTTGCCACTTGCTGTAGTGTGACAATTGACAAGAGCACCAGTCCAACATGGAAAGAAAGGCAAGACTTTGAAGTGTCCTGTAGAGGATGGGACCCAGACAAATGGCCTGAAGGTACAGACACAGAATAATGATCAACCTGGCCAGCATCTAAAGGAAATTACAAACAGAATGAGAGCCCTGCTTGGGTCTAATTTAAACACTAGCACCTTCTGAGTAGGAAGGCAGAGGGCAACAGCCCTGCACTTTATCAATTACTCTAAAAACTGCAGGCAGTGATAGGCAACAGATCCACTGTCTTGAAATGTCTCAGAACCATTAGGGATTACGCCAGACCTATTATGACCTCTTCATGAGTCTTGGCCTCCTGGGCTGACCTGGACATAGTCTTGACATAGTCTTGATCTTGTCCACCTAAATTAGAAGTCCCTCTGGCCATGATAAATGCACCTACTGGTCTCAGATGTTTGGTGAAGCAACACAGGGCTGATGATTGACTGAATGTGATGGGGAACAACTGGAAAAGTGTCCCTTACAATTGGAATTGAACATACCTCCTATGACTTTGATGTAGTGAGACTGTGAAGTAATTGTCCTGATGATTTTATCAGGAAAGCCAATATCCTGGCTTAGATGTATTTTTTATCAAGGAAATGTTCTCCTTCTTGACGTGAAAATGAAGGAACTGGTTATTCAATGAGATTAATCACTGGCCGAAAGCCATTGTTTTCCTTTTTCACAAAGGTCAAAGTGCTGACTAATCCCCTCATGTGCAGGTGAATCTTTTCTGTAGCAGGGCATGGGCCTAGTGTGTGACTAGTAAATGATTCTCCCTAGAAAGGAACCTTTATCTGTGCACAATAAATCTGACAATAACTCATCTTGGTTAAATTCAGCACTATGCCTTATCACCAGATGACTCTTCTCTGAAGTTGTGAGATCCCTTGGGACACAAATGAGGTTTGGCCCTCTCTATGGAAGGCTGACAATTAAGGTCTTTTGGGGCACCAGTGCCTCCGCTGTATGAATAATGACTGGCCAAGTGGCCCCTGTGTCAACAAGGCCTGGTGGGTGGCTACCTTGCAGATTTAAACCAAGGCCTTGTTGATAGAAGTAAATGTTTTGATATAGTTGCTGATATCCTAAACAGATTTGTCATAAAATAAATGATGGCCTCTTGGTTCTCCAGCAATTCCTCCAATTTAGGGCTAATCTTCAACAGAATGCCCTTGTATTTTCTATTGGAAATGGAGGAGATGGCATATTCCAATAAGCATAATGTGTGCTGGGACCAACTACTGACATTCTCATGTTCCAGGCAATACTTTGCAAATTTAACCTCATCTACCAAGTCCAAGACTTTTACTGAGACACTAGAACCGTTGAGCAGCACGCCTCTGCAAGATTAACTGGCCTTGTCAATCCCATTTGAGATACTTCCCGTATTTCATTAAACAAAGAAATAAAACACTGCCATTGTTGGGTGAATAAATGGAGCAAAGGCCAAGCTGACTGGTCAGGAGTGCTTAGCAATTCTTGCCTTCATCTTGCTGCATGCAGAAAAGTCTAATTTATTAAGCAAAAATAATATACAGAAGCTCCTACCATAGGCAAAGGGCCAAGTTTACTGGCATTTGGTTGAGAACTTGATTTAGGGTTCACATGAGATACCCACTTTGTCTTGTATGCCTAATGACCCATTTCCTGGGTCATCTTCCTGGTCTAAATTAACAGGATCAATCAATGCCTCCTCCTCCTCATTTACATCATCATCAAATAAGTGGATAGAATGTTCATCGTGTTCCATGAGCTACCCTAGCCTTTGCTGCCTTTGCCTGCCTCAATCCCCCACCACATGGCCTGAGGTTATGAATCGTGCATGAAACATCTCAAAGATGACCTAGTGCCATTTAATCCCCAGGGTCAATGGACTGAGAGAAATCAGTGTGGGCCTCCACTCAGGGGGTTTCCTCTTGTATTGCGGGTTCTGGCTTGTGAATGGTGTATGTCACACAGATGGGCCTCTGTCAGAAGAGAAATTAAAGGAAACCTGGTATTCTTTTGGGACAAGGCAGAAGAAAAAAGTTTTATTGATGTATTTGAGCAAGGGGAAGCCACTTTGAAAAAAATCCTTTTCACTGAATGTGATAAAGAGGCATCTATAAAATCTACACATTCCTCCTGCTTGATACTCCTTTCAGATGCAGAATCACTCTCCTGGGCATCTGGCCTGAGGGACATGAATCACACATTGGCATATCTATTTTTCATTATGTAAATATGTGGGTAAAGTTATATAATGTGTTTAGAAATAGACATCCCTTTGCAGTATCAACAGACCAGAGGAATCTTGCCCTGACAGTGTTTATTTTAATGTGCACCTATTTCTTCAGGAAACTGATATCATACAGTCACTGCAGATCCATCTGGCCTGGCAGCTCTACACACGCTTCAGGCGTTCCTCTAGCCCTGCAAAATTTCTGATATTCCATTTTCTTGCAGGCAAACTTGGAAATATGGGGAATCGTCCAAGAATCAGCTCCACATAAAAGAGTAATAATACACTCTGTGATAAATAAGTCACTGGAGCCCAGGAGCCCGACAGGCCACTGGTGAATTCTATTCATGCCGGTGTCCAACACGCAGTTCAGCACTACTGCCAAACAAAAGGAATGTTGGGCCTCATTAAAGGTTTGGCGGTGCAGGAAAAAAGTGACAGTAATTCGGTTAGCGTCACTGTTTTGGCAGCAATGAATTACCGCCATGTTACCCACACCGCCAAATTATGTGGGGAATTTACTGGAGGTAAATCTGTCACTTCAACATCTCTGCCTCCAATGGACTCTAAAAATGAGGGATTTTACCACCAAACCACCACTTATAATCCTTTTGTAAACTCACAGGACCAAGTGTCAGTAACGTTAATCAAGTTTGTCAGTAAATCAGCCGGATTAGCACCAAACTCGTAATAAGGCCGTATATTATCCCTCAAGAAAGCCTTGTATCAGAATTCAAAACCTTCAGTTGAACAACAGAATAGCAATACCTATCTGCCACCTCTGAGGAGTAAGAAAGAAGGACTGTTGGGAGATAAGCATTGACAAAGGAGAATCCGTTCTTGGAGTGGACTAAGCAGCATGGGGGTTTAAAGGATATGCAATCTAGATTCAACTATTGTGTTGCTTTTAATTGTGTATGTTTTCTGACTGCTGAGCAAAATACATAAGAATTAAAATGCATAATAGTAAGTCTGCCTTACAATAGAATCCTTAAAAAAATGTAATTGTTGATATTGCTCAGGCCTCATTCACATGCAAGGAGCTGTGTGGAAAGACATGAAATTAAGCAAACATCAGTCATTCCAGAAGAAAGACTCTGTGTATGAAATCAGGGTCCTTCCCATGGTGCATTTAATTGATATGCTTATTTGATAGGGTGCTGTATAAAGAAAGAATGGCAGTACATTGTCATTACAATGCTATTTACAGAGCCAAAATAATTGATGAGCGGTAAAATGGTACATACATCTAAATTCTGGGATCTGCACAGAAGAGCAGGTCCTGTTTGAAACCATAAGGGTTGAGGTGAATGTGTGAATGTTTGCTAATGCAATGTTTTTTATATATATTCAGTAAAAAAACTTTGTTAAAGGTATGTTATGGTTAAGTTGTGCTACTAAAAACCTATGAAATTCAGTGAAAAAACATTGTTAAAGGGACGTTATGGTTCCAAATAAAACCGAAAAACCCCTGAAATTCGCCAGTTATGGTAAACTAAGCAAGCATAACTCGGGCCACCACTGTGCACTGCTAAGACTAACACCCAGGACATCAAAGATGACATCACACATGTCATTGATGACATCACTGATGACATCACATGTCTGGCTCGCTCTTTTTTCCTTTACTGATATATCTAGGCCAGTAACAGTCAGGAAATAAAAATTCACTATACTATAGTACATTTTAAATGTCTGGGTCACTGAACATTTAAAAAGTACTTTTTCAGGCAATCCAAAGTAGGTTATAGTAAAAAATCACCATAGCACATGTCCCAGACAATGTCCCTGACTTTCTACATACTTTTTGGAACTTTTTGAGCCTTTTTTGGGTGTTCGATCTGTCCGCGGACAGCGTGGGTGTCCGTGAAGCACGCACACGCACCCCTATGAAAGGCCACAAACTAGAGCTCATCCTCATTGTGCCTCTGGCTATCTGACAGAACATGGTCTACTTTGCTGGTAATCTTCCAGATTTTGCTGCTCTTGCTGCAGCTTTCCATGAGACCTGATGGCATCAATACTTGCTGCTCCAGCTGGTGCTACATCTGTCGCAGCACCACCACATCCCCTCCACCACCACCACCTCCCCAAGGGCCTGAAGAGGGGAACAGGCGTGAGGATGTAGAGGAGGAGGATGAAGAGGATGAGGATGAGGTAGTGGAAGTCCCTACTACCAGCACTCACCGTGAGTCTACCATTCAAGGTGGCGTACCAAAAGCACGTGCGAACAAGGTCACCTGCAACCAGTGTAAAATGGTGCTGA
The DNA here is from genome assembly GCF_040938575.1 of Ambystoma mexicanum. Taxonomy (NCBI): domain Eukaryota; kingdom Metazoa; phylum Chordata; class Amphibia; order Caudata; family Ambystomatidae; genus Ambystoma; species Ambystoma mexicanum. The sequence goes on from NC_090931.1 coordinate 1,370,419,976, forward strand.
GTCGTGGGAGGCCTGGTTCGTACAGCTTTGGTACGACATCTATGAAGCGACACCTAAGGTCGTTCCACGGTGGGGCCGTTCGCAAGGTTGTACCTTGTGAGGAACGTAGTAGGTTGAGTTCCTTTACCACATCCTCTGTTTCCGCTCCTGTCACCACAAAAGACACTCCTGTGGGACAGCGCATCCCTCCAGCTGCCTCACAGGCCATCCATGATGCTGATGACCCTTACCTTTCTAGGGTCACAGTTTTGTGTATGTACTGTGACGCAGTACTCTGCAGGGGGGAAGACTTCGAAGTGCTTTCGAGACTGTGGTCAAGGAGCACAAGAAGACCTGCCCACTACCTAAGTAAGGCCCACCCTACATCTTCCTCTCGCCACCTGCCCTTTCTTATCCCCGTGGTTGGTGTCACCCCCTTACCCTCCTTTCCCCTCCTCTCCTAGTGTGTCGTGTGTAAAAAATAAAAAAATATAAAACAACAAAAATAAAAAAAGGCTCTTTTCAGAGCCGCCTTTCACAGTCTAAAAATTGAAGTGGCAAATAAATTGAGCAGGACCCAGTGCATTTTTTTTAGAAGTCTGCGGACAGTTCGCGGACATCTAACATTTTGGGGGGGCTGCCCTATCATAACCATTGCACTTTTCTCTGGGAGGAAGTGGTGGCTCTGAAAAGAGCCTTTTGGTGGTGTTTTATTGTGTTTGAAAAACTTAAAATAGTCAACACCTACTGCAAAATGGATGGCTGTAATTGCACAAAATGTTGCAATGCATTTTGTACATTTCTCACAAAAATCTGATTACCAGCATAAGTAAAATGGACTCCATCTCTGCGAAAAATATATGTGCTATGAAACATAATATTTTCATTGTGGAAAGAAGACATGCCAACATCTCTTAAAATGGCACAAACAGCCTTATTAACATTCTGCCTCGCTTTCTCCACTTGTGGACCAAATGAAGAAGAACGCAGCCACATTTGTCTCTGCGCAATATGAGAAAAAATTACTTGGGAATTTGGAAACATGTCCATGACCTTCCCAAGTCCTTCTTTCATTGCAAATTGCAAAGAAATTCCAGACACATGTCATAAACTGTTCCCTCTACAATGAATTATAATTATGTCTGGATGACACTGTGTCTCCAAAGTAGCACAGAGAGGTACCATCCAACCACTTCATTCCACGCACTCCATGCCAGTGCATTTCCACATGAGGGAATGCAAAATCTGCAGCTACTCTGCAGCGTTCTACATGCACCTCCAACCAATGTATCCATGAATCTCTCAAAATCCAGATAATCTGTTTTCTGAAACACATAGCCATAGCTAACTGTTATTCTCTCAGGAAAAAGACGTTCTGACAAACTCTCTCCTTACACAACACACCCAGTAAACTTTACTGACCAAGCCCCTGCTCTGCTCATTCTCATTTGCATGCCTCTCCACCCCAAAATCCCTGTATGTAATACGTGATGTCCGTGGACTACCGCCATGTCCGCGGACATATCATAACTTGGACAGCCCTTCTACCATTTCCACTTCACTCTCTGTGCCATTCCCTCATTGGATACAGCTAACCAGTCACACAACCATCCACCAATCACACCCAAGACCTCTACATCTAACTCCATCATCAGAATTCAGTGGAAAGCACCTACTACAAAACCTACACGATTTCTACTTGCAGCTGCATGCATATCCACATGCATGAACGCAAACTACAGGTATGCATATTTTCTGCACAGTACATGTACAACTCTTATAAATGCATATAAACAGAGTAACTGCAACTTAACCTGTATGACCTTTAAAATGAACTTACTGTCATTTCTCCCATCTCCTATAATCAACTGCCATTTCCAAACGTGTCTGCTATCTATTTTTTTTACACACACACCTATCTAAAAAATTATAATATTAGAAGATGGAAGAAATAACAATATAATTGTGGAAAAACACTTAGTAGTGTATTATAAAATTACACACATCCAGTAAAAGGTCATGCATCTTCATACACTCACAGATATAGACACAATCATTGAAAAGCTCCCTGCTGCAATAACACCACTACCTGTAAATCACATCCTTGTGCTTTATTACCCACACCTTCACAAATGCCTACATTCCATGCTTTTCTATACAGTTTCTGCCATTTACCTTATAAAAATTGCTAAATAAATATATCATTATTTCTTCTTTCTCCTAGCATCCTATAAAACAGCTGTACAAAAGGAAGTGAGTTTCATACAGTTCATATTCTACTCATTTGCAAAGCCTGTTGAACTAAAATATTGTAAATACAATATAAATGCTGCACATAGTCAAATGAAACTACATGCATACACTATGTTCAGATATCAAACAAGAATACTAATACAAAAACATAAAAATCAACGTCTCAATTAACATCAGTGCTATAAACAAACAAAATTAGTAACTTCTTTCTTTTAGAATTGCAGTGAAGACCACTCTCCTGGAAAACTCCAGCATCTGAACTACAAACAAGAACTCCAAAGAACCTGCTCATTCCAAAAAAAGTAAGTAGAATATGACCTTAATTTCTCTGCCTAGTCTTTAAATATCTCCACGGTCTTGCTCCCCCTTATCTCTCCTCTCTCCTCTCTTTCTACACTCTCCCACTCCCTTTGCTCTGCTGACCACTTCCTTCTCACTGTTCCTCCTTTCCCTTGTACCACATCCCGTTTCCACTCCTTCCATCTACTAGCCCTTACCACTCTCACTCCGCTCTATTTGTACCTTTTTCTCATTCCACACTTCCCTCAAATCTTTCCTTCTCCATTCCCTGCCATGAAACCCCTCCCCCTTCATACCCCTTCCCCCTTGCCTTATCTCCTTGATCATCTCCCTCCCCTCCCCTTCCCCCCATTCTCACCTTTCACCCCATCGGTTTCCCCCTCCTCCTCTTCCCCACCCCTCCCTCTCAGTTCTACTACACTACTCTCCTTCTCCCCTTCAGTTTAATTGCTTTACTTACTGTTTTGTTGTGTGGTTGATTCATATAATTTGTGCACCAAAAAAATGAAGATTTGTGACCATTATGCTCACAAATCACCATTTATTAAACATGGATTAGCAGGCAGAATGACACATAAATTCCTGTTTTCTTTTTTTTTAACACAAATAACATAACTCAACCCCTTGAATGTTTGTATTGCAAAACAAAGAACTGTTTTAATTTTATACCATTAGATTTACTATTAGTGCTTCTCCCCACCACTAGCTCACTTTCTACTGTCATCTGAACCGCAGTATAGTAAGACACAAATAGAAGAATAGCCTTCCCAATTAATTGTAGCTGTCCAATGCACAATTACACACCACCACATACATCTTTACCATCATACTCAGACACTCATGCATACAGCACACATACATTGCACAACAGCCCAACCCATACCTTCTTTTTTTGTTTCAACAGACCCAACAGAATGCCTATCAGAAACCAAGTCCGTAGAATGCATCGCAGAAATAGAGCAAATGAAAATAAAAGTGTACAAAATAAGCATTCATCTCTAGCAGAGTTTGCACAGAAAGTTCAAACAAAACAACATATACAGTCATTTAGCAAAACAAAACAATCTTCCAGTACCAAAACTTTGCCTCCTCTATCAAAATGTAAAATAATACAAAAAATAATTAACAAGAATGCAGCTACCACTACTGCTAAAACTGCTCCTATAAATCTTGATATAGTGGCAAAACCATACCAAAAAAAAGTATTTTAGGAAATATGTTCCACCACAGAGTCCTTCAGAATCTTATTAAAACAGGAGACAAATCATGCACAGCCCTTAAAGCCTACCGTAAAAAATTAATCTTAGAAGCTTTGATAGACAGTACAATCTAAATCAAAAGAAAGTTATTTATTGTAGTGTTAAACAAAATGAAACCACTAACAAAACTAACTACTAAATTACAAAAAAGACTTCTCAATAAATGGATTGTCAACAAAAATAAATTCTTAAATATCTGTGGAGGTGAATGGAGTCACACCACAATCACAGAACCATATTTTAATGAAGAAGCATACAAACAAAATCAAACAAACACAATCGCCATACATAGCAGTGGGCGAGGTTATGAAAAACGTAATAATACCATAATGCAACAAAAAATACTGCTTACAAATATATCCCCAGAAAACTCAGTATCAACTCTCCATTCGACTGAAACAGAACTTCCAGTATAAAAATGGCCATGCACGTCAATGTGTAACACTGGCAAATAATCGTTCAAATCTTTACGACAGTTCCTCAATCAATATGTGAAAGGGAAAGACAAAATCAAAATGAAACTGCTGCAAGATATGGATACCTGTCCAGTACGCAAATACACAGGACTACAAGGAGATTCATTGGCCTGCATTTCAGGACCTATTTACAAAAGCACCTTCCATCATATACAAATGATATCAACACCTCATTCAACTATAAGAAATCTAGTCTATAAACTGTACTATTCTAAAAGTCCTGCTTTAGAACTAGCCAATTTAAATAACATTCTTCTACATCGTACAGCCAAAGACCTACTGGAAAAAATAGAGCATATCCAGAAAAAAAAATATTTTGGAAGTGAAAGCCACTTACAAAATACAGTAGCTGTACAACAAACTAGCAACATTTGTACAGATGGCAATCTTCTACTACACACATACCAAAAAGAAATACTAACATTTAATAAAAGTACATCTGTTGAAATACCAAACCATGTGTGTGTGTGTTGCTGCAGAACTTTTTTTTATAAAAGTAACACAAAAACTATAGATGTAACATACAAAATAGAAAACAATGAAGATTCCAAATGGTTTGAATTAGCTCTCTACCTTATAGCAGAAAACAAATACGAAATAACTGACCCCATAATACTTTGCAGTTACTGCACTACAAAACTTGACAACAACCAAACTCCTTCACGTGCTATCACAAATAACTTGGAATTATATCCACTACCAAAACCCCTTCAACAACTTAATTTATATGAGAGCATCATAATTCAAACAGTGCACCCATTTCAAGCAATAATACACCTTCAACCAAAAACAACAAAATTACCTCCCTATGAATTGGTGAAAGGCATTCAAGGCAAAGTAGTTTATTTACCATTAGATCTAAAAGAAAATGTGCAAACTCTGGGACTGCAACGTCCAATAGAGCCGTCTTTAGTTGTCTTACTAAATGGTGTGCCTACAAAAGACAAAATAAATTGGCAACAACTCGTAGACTTACATAAAGTTAGACAAGCCTTGCAAAATCTAAAAGATAATAATGAATACTACAAAGAAATAAATATTAAAGTAAACTTAAGGAAATAATTCAAGAGTCACCAGAAACTGGTCAATTTGAACTTCTAGATCCTGCTAGAGAATCCAACATTTTAGACCATTATACAATTCATCCATTACACTCTAATGACACCATAGATGATGCAATAGAAACATACCAAATGTGACAAACCAAAGGATCACCAATCAGAAAAAAGTATAGAAGCACGTGCTTTTCCTCTACTCTTTCCTACTGGCAAAGGAAGAAGGTACGATAATAGACCTATTCAGATAACAGCATCAGAATACCGCTTGTTACGAATGTATTCTGAAGATCCCAGATTTAGACAAAATGTGGAATACATATTCCACCTACTCTTTGAAAGTGAACTAGCAACTCTATGTTACGGAGTTGCACACACATTAAAATCAGGAACCCACTTTCAAAATAAGTAGAAAAATGCACTGGGCTTACAGTGACAGCTGGTCTTTTGGGCGACTCGTTCAGCATTAATTGAAAGTGAAATATGGTTGTAACCAAATATTGGGTGGGGACTGGAATAACCCCTCTGTTTCTTGTCGGTATCCATATGTCGCTAGTCACTGGACCGATGGTGAGCCACAGGAAAACCCGTCAGAAATAATAAAACTAGTATGCCCTCAGAGACCTCCTTGACTGGTAAAAATATCAAATCGCAGAGAACTCCAGGAGCCAAACCCCCAACCAGGGAAAAAGCCTCTTGGCACAAAAAAAACATGGAAGAGTCTCCAGTAGATTACTCGAAGTGGAAAAAAAAGTCATGGCACATGTACAAGCAGAATGACCAAACTACCAAGGTCGCACAGTACAACAATGGTTCAATAGGAAGGGTACCTTTTTCCGGAAACAACATACAATGAGGATGCAACAACTCGTGGGTAGTGTCACAGCCCCGGTCTCCAGGCACAGGAGTGGCACGAACCAACCACCCCCTCTGTGGTCTGGGCACCTGCAAGGTAAAACTTACACAGGCCTCTGAGACTGCGGCGGGGAAAGAGGATCAGGGATCCGTTGGTTGAACAGGCATTGGTATTCTGGATAACCGGAAAGAGGGGCAGGAGAGGGGAGTTGGATTTGCAAGGGAAAGTAGGCAAAATACAAAATACAATTATTGACAATAACACATACTCATTCAGAGAAACCATGTTCTACATGCACATAGTACGAAATGAGTGAAATGCAAGACAAAGAGAGACTTATCTCTGGGGTGACTGCTGGCCTCCTGCCTGCACAGTCTCAGGTCCCGTAACAGGATCAGTTCAATGCTGCAAAGAGAGTGTGAGTTACTAATCTGTGTGTGTTTACAACACATGCACAACAACATTCCTGCCCCAAAATAAGTGACTTCTCCACAAACAAACACCCTTGGCTGCTGCTATGTACGCATACGTTAGCTTGCCCCTGTGATCGTCCATACACTGTCAATGAAGTAAGGCAGGCGTACGTGGGCGCGCGGTAAATGGAAGACCAATTCGTCAAGAATCACACACGAAAGAATGGTCCCTGGGTGACCCGCTAGATGCATATAGCGAAGTAAAACTTCAGTACAAGTCGTGTTCTGGCAGCCGTGAATACAACAGGTAGTGCAAGTGGCAATTTGCACATGCAAATGATATGCACTGCACACAAGTCTGTGCCTCGCTGGGTGTCCCTGTGTGCTATATAGGTTTCTGGCTCGGAACGCTACTGCGCTAATTACTCAGCTTCTATGGAGCAGGGCGGACTGGAGCATATGTGCGACAGCCCCTGCGTGTGCCCCTGACAACTTGTAAAGCTACTTGGCATTTGTCTCTCAACGCATCTTAGCTGTACTGTGTGCTTCTACAACAATATCTGGCCAAGCTCCCCATTAATGGCGCTACTTAGCATGCATGTGCAAGTGGCCTGGTGGGAGGTTGTCTGCGGTGTGGCCCCCTTTTGTTGCTCACCTTGCTTGGATCTCCTGGAAACACATCTGCTTCTGTTGGACGTCTGAGCACAAGCCCTGTGCAACTGCTTGCGCACACATGGGCATGTCTGCACCAGCGAACGTAGCCAGGTTTCTGTAGTGCTTCGCCCTGTGTCTGGTGGCAAAGGTGGTCTGGAGGCTCATTGTCCTGCAGAAAGGGCATACAACATATAAATAACGCTTGAAAGTTCCCTGTGTGTGTGTATTCATGCTGGTTGTCACTGGGCCATGTTAGAGACCTACATCAAAACTCCTCCCACCATCAGTGTGACGTTGACAGGCAAAGGGTGCAGGCTACTGTCTACAGCATGAAGTGCATCAAGCACATATACAGGAAAGAAAATAACATACATCACAATCTAGATCAATTAATGGACACATCAATAATGAACCCACCCAAATTGATCACAGACATGTCGTGGATAAACCCCCACCCCAATCCCCACTAGGGGTGTTAACACAAGTAGTACAGCAGCAGACAGGCCACATATATGACAGTCCAAAGCTCTTTGGTAAATGTATGTTACACCGAACCATCCTTGCGAACCCGTGGATAAGGGAAGCAGGAGTGGCCTATGTGAGTCAGGACCCCAAGCTGCAAACACATACATGAGACAAGCTTGAAGTGCCCAGCTGGAACAGACAGTGGATGCTTTCAAAAGCCACCAAGCACCACACCGTCACATGAATGCACAATAGACAAGCAATTTTAAACTATATTAACTAATTAAACTAACTATAAAAAAACTTACATTACCTAATTAAGCTAACTATCAAAAACCATATTAACTAACTAAACTAAGAAGAAAAATCAAAAATGGCCACATACGACCCGGGGGGGAAGGCACCCAGGAGGGGGGAGGTACAAGGTGCACCTCAACACCCACATGCGATGATGTTGAGACAAAAAAAAAAATCCTCCATGGGCTCAAAGCCTGCACAGCTCGACCTGTGTGGGAGATATCTCGTTGTCCGAATCACCCTCTGGCTAAAAAGGTTGACGTGGCACAGTACCCTGACCACGCTTAGGCGCAGCTTGCCCCTCGTCAGCAGCAGATCGGCGGGATGGGTGAGCCTGGTTCTGTGCGGCGATGACACGTAGGTCAGCATGTAGAACCTCCCATGATACGCGTGCTTCCTCTTGCAAGGTAGCACGTGTAACACAGAGTTCTTCCTGCGTGGCCTGGCTGGACAACTGGTATACCTCCCGGCAAGCACGCAGCTCAGCCGAGATGGTACTCTCTAGCTGCTCCAACCTCTCTTCTGACCGCTTCCTCTGGGACATCAAGAGTACACCCAGAGTAGATCTGAGAGAATCATACTCAACCCTCATGGTATCCATGTGTGCCTTTGCGTGAACAGCAATTGCTTGATGCAAAGACACCATTTCTGCACGGCGTGCCCTGTCTGAGGCCACCATGCCCAACCTGAGCGAGCGGGCCGTGGACTGTGCCGCCTGCTGCTGGAGTTCCACCTGCCTAGCAGGAGGTAGCACGGATTGGGCCACATGCGCCATGCTCTCAGCGATGTTATCAATTGCTGCCCCCTGGTGTTCTGAATTGGCAGTATATAAGAAGACACAGCTATAGTGCAGATGCTAGAGATACAGAACATAAATACTCAAAGTGATTCCAATGGGGGACCAATCAAGATAAAAAGTGCATCTCAAATTTTAATAATGAAGCATAATGATTAAAAGATAAAAGGGGTCCACAGTACAAAACTTAACATCCAATATGTAAAACAGCAACAAGGAATACGTATCAAGCTTGAATAGCAAGTTAAAACGGTGTCACAGAAAAAACAACAAACACATAGGGTACTTATAAAGCAAATAGTATGGTACCCAATTCTGTTAGAATAAATGTGTAAAAGATTTAGATCTCTGTTTATAGTCCAGAGAGATGTCTCAACATGTTTCTGTTCATCAAGGCTTTAGTGTGGAACATTCATCAGGAGGAAAATTTATAACAACGAAGCCTAGTTACAATTGGAGCAATCACAGCAACAACAAAAGTTTCATAGCATCTGAAAAGTAAAAACACAACAAACAAAGAGTCAGCTTATGAATAGCTAAATACTTTGAGGAGTTCTAGTGCATGAACTATAGCACCATATGAAGGGGAATATTTACCTAAAATGGTGCTGGTGGGAGCTCTTTACTATGAATAGTAGGCCGTAGTAGACTACTATGTCGGTCCTACGGAGGATAGAAATGTCCAGTAAGCATCAGAGATTGCTTAAAAAGAAGCATAAATGTGCTCACTGCGATAAAGCAGAATTAAAAGACCAATTCGAAAGGATTCGGCTAAGTTTAAGCGGAGCCCAAAGGCGGCACATGCCATAAAATGGAGCCCGAAAACTGGGAGTTCAGAGAAAAGAGCAGTGATGACCTATAACAACATGTGCACCAATATAAACAAGGAGGTACGTAGGGTCTTAATCAGAACCAGTTGAAAAGAGGCACTGTGTAGCAGTACAGTAGAAAGGATGGTGCCCTGGGGAGTGAAAAATGAAAAATGAGACGAAGAAAAAAATGCAAAGGCCAGTGGTGTGCATGAGCCGGTGGCGAACCCTCAATCCGACTCTGAATAGTGAAGAGAGATGTCGTGACAGCATGGGACGGGGAGAAAGAATACCTAGTACAAGTGACAGCTGGAGTGCAGTCTACAGACACGCCTCGAGTCGGGCAAGCTGGAGGGAGAGGTTCCCTTCGTTCAATGCTGTAAAAAAAGCACATACGTAAATCACAAGAGCGATCCCATCCGACGTATAAAGCTACAAGGTTCAGGGCCAGCATGGCTATTACGGTTAGCAATCAGGCGCAAGGCTTACCTAGTGAAGAGAGTACGCGGCGAAATATGCCAGGTACCAGTCAAGACGGCTCTGTGGTTCAACTGCAAGCGCGAGGAGACAACGCCTCGGAGTAGTCATGGAAATACGGCAGTCCTTCTACCATGTTAGTAGAGTCCCAAAGGGTCCAAAAAGGGGGCAAAAAGGTGGCGGCTATCTTAGACTAGAGTATAGAGATGCTAGAATAGATGTGACACCAAGGTAAAGTAAAGGTGGAAAAAGTCAAAAAAGTAGAAAAGGTGAATGGTGGAACCAAATATAACTAAAGGTCAGGAATAAACTACCTTGGGAGGAATAATACGACTAATAAATGAGTCAGACCCCAAAGAAATGGGGAAGAAAAGGAAGGTCAGGAAAATGACGAAAATGGAAAGAAAGGTCATAAGGATGACATGTGTAGCAATTGGAAAGAAAAGTAATGGCCTAAGAGGAGAGAACTAAATATTGTGCCACTCAATGGATTCATTAAGGCCAATGACATCACTACGTAAGGTGTAGATCATTTTTTGTTCCATCTTCAACAGTTTCTTTTCACCTGTTATACAATTAGTTCCTTTAAGGGCTAGAAGTACAGTCCATGTGAAATCCTCATGCTTGTGCTTCTGAAGGTTGAAGTGTTTCACCAGAGGAGCATTTTCAGTTTTGTTCTTCAAGCAGCTTCGGTGTTCTATGATGCAGGTTTTTACTTTATGAATGGTCTTCCCCACATAGTGCAGTCCACATATACAGGTGATCAGATATACCACAAACTCGGTATTACAAATGGTAAGGTTCTTTTGGGTCCAGCGTTTTGAAAGGCCAATATCAACATCTTTAGTTTTGGAAGTTAATTTACACACACCACATGAGCCACAGGGATAATGTCCGGTGGCCTCCGGAAGACCCCATAGAGTAGTCAATCTCGGGTCAGGTGTATTGAGACATTTCAGTTTACTGTTACTGACTCTATTGCCTATGGTGGTGCTTCTTTTATAGGCAAATATAGGCACCGGCATAGCTTGAGTAGTGTTTTTGAAAGTTTTCCAATTTTTCTCGATGATGTTGGTGATTTCAAAACTCTGGTCTGTAAAGGTGTTCACACACACAATACCATCATCTTTGGGTTTTTTGGGTTTGGGTTCTAGTAGGGCTTCCCGATTATTGTTAAATGCCCTTTTAGCTGATTTTTTCACAAGCTTTTTGGGGTAGCCTCTCTGTCTAAGTTTTTTACTGAGAGTAGTAGCTTCAGCTTCATATATTTCTTTGTCTGAGCTATTCCTCTTCAGTCGTAGGAATTGGCCGAAGGGAAGGTTATCTCGCAAATGTTTAATGTGGTGACTGGAATAATCTAATAAGGAGATTTTATCAGTGGGCTTGTGGTAAGGTTTTATTTTCAGGGTCCCATTAAGGGGGAAGATGGTGAGGTCCAGGAAGTTGGTAAATTCATTGCTCACTTGTCCCACTGCCAGAATCATATGTCAAACACAGTTTGAAATGCCAAAGCAATGATATATAAATAAAATAAATAACATAAATAAAAATAAATAAAAAAATACATTAAATAAATTAAATAAATAAATAAATGACATCCAATGTCTCAGATGTGAGGTATGTTCAGCACATATAAGGTGCATCCTCACATTTACCATGAGATTTGTCAGTAAAGCCACCCAATGCCTACCCATATATGGAATAGGACCATAGGTAATGTTCAGCCTTGCACTGCAGCCACCATATGCCAAGCACATATGCTCAAGCCTCCCAAACACCCACAACCCCTGATCAAAGTCTGGCCCTCCCTCAACAATCCTATCCTCAGCCTGCCCTACCCATAGCTATGATAATGCCTTAAATGTGCAATTCCTGACCTCAGACGATCCTCACAGAGTATCCTACACACACACCCACCCATTCCACGGGCCATACTTACCATTTCCTCTGGCTCACTAAATTCAACACCATTTTTCATCTCCTGATCCATGCCAAAATTCCTCCTGAACCTGTATTGCTTCTGCCTTGAGTTCCTTCTCCCAAAAGTACACACCATCCTGTGTCCCTCCCTACCATTTAGCATCCATATGAAGCTCCTGTGGTGATCAGTGAGGGGAAAGGGGTGAGAAAGGCTAAGAATAAGGAGGTTTCTGACCAGATCCTCCTTTAGTTTCAGTTTGGTACTGTTCCAGTTATTCCTGAGACAGTGGGCCTCATTACAAGTCAGGCGGTAAGGGGTTAACGGCACTGGTAAAGGTGCCGGCGCCGTCAACCCCGTACCGCCTGATTATGAGGTCCCCTCGCGGGACCCGGTCTGCACGTCTGGTTTCACCAGACGTGCAGACCGGGTCCCGCGAGGGGAAGAGGGAACAAACAGCGGGCCGCTCGTAATCGGCCCGTTGTTTGCTCCCTCTCCCATTCCCATTCAGCCCTATGGGGGCAAAATGGGAATGTGGAAGGCCCGGGTCTGGGTTCCCAGAGGGAGGAATTACCGGGCCCTCTGAACTTGGAATGGCCCGGAAATTCCTCATTCTGGGAACCCGGGCCCGATTTGTTGCAAGAGGTACCATATGGCCCCCTGACAATCTCCAAATAACATCCCATCATCCTCTTTAGTTTACTGCAGCATGTAATACGGCAATATTGGATTTACTCAGAAGATTTTCAACAAGATGTTTAGACCTCAGCACTATTCCCTAAAACACACCACATTAATATCAATTGACATCGAATATCTTTTCACAACATTTTTTTTTAATCAATTGTAAGCTAGCTGTCCAATGCCCCTAGTCCACATGTGAAGTCCTGTTGAGAGATCTTTGCCTAGGGACCACACAACTCTTAAATCATTTTCTAGCATAAAACACAAATAGGTGGGTCAGCATTGCCTCAAATTAAGCGAACATAATACAAGAATCACATTTCATATCCGTGAGTTCTCATACGAGGGGCCAAACATTCAAAAATGCATATTTGTTTACTTGGCGTTCTCATCACAGTCTTGTTTGTTGTTATTATAGACTGTTATCAAAGCTGGCAAATTGGCCAAGAGGTAATAAATATAGTATTATTGTAATCAGTTTTAGAACTAAACATAAATATATTTTTCCAAGAGCAATTGCTATCTGGAATGCCAAGGTTTTTTTTTTGGTTGTCATTATTACACTAATTCTATCATATAGTTGATCATGTTGCAATTAAAAAGTACAACTTCAATGCTTCTTAGAGTATGATGACATTTTAAACATGGCTCAAACTTAGTAACATTCAGCAAATTATGCAACAGAGAAAGAACATCATTAAGCCATTTTACTTTCTTCAATGTACGTAAAGCTCCAAGACCATAAGAATAAAATGTATCATATACAAGTTAGGTTTTTGCCTAATGGTAATTTGTAGCAGCACAGGGGCCAGGGCTAATATAAAGAGACAGTTTGTCATTCTAGATGAAGGTATAGTAACTCATTAGCAATTGTCCAATATACCCACAATTACTTTTTCAGAAATTATATTTCAACTTTATCAATATTTGTTTGGGTCTCATACATTTTTAACGCTGGCAACAAAGTTTTCTCACCATGATTATCTGACACAAACAGGCCAGGTTTGATGGGCCATGCAGGTTACTTTTCTAACATGAGAAGTCTCCTTTCTACATTTTGATAATGATCAAATGTTTGGACTTTTGTTTGCTTGAATTCATTAACTTGTATTTATGTTTGTTGATGTACTTCTAGAGAAGACCATGACATCTAATTTCGGAAGTTTTATTATCAAAACTGTCATCAATTATCATCATCCTCATTATAAACGTTGTTCGGCATTGTGCCTTTAGGTACAAAAATACATTAAATCAAGGTGATTTAAAAAGTAAACAAAAACAACCTCATAAAATCACATACATCTTAATATTTTATTTTTCTTCAGGCACAAAATTGAAAGGAAGGACAACCTAAAGTGCCAGTCTATAGAGAGCACAAAACAAAGTTCATGCCAAGTTTCATAGCATCTGAAAAGTAAAAACACAACAAACAAAGAGTCAGCTTATGAATAGCTAAATACTTTGAGGAGTTCTAGTGCATGAACTATAGCACCATATGAAGGGGAATATTTACCTAAAATGGTGCTGGTGGGAGCTCTTTACTATGAATAGTAGGCCGTAGTAGACTACTATGTCGGTCCTACGGAGGATAGAAATGTCCAGTAAGCATCAGAGATTGCTTAAAAAGAAGCATAAATGTGCTCACTGCGATAAAGCAGAATTAAAAGACCAATTCGAAAGGATTCGGCTAAGTTTAAGCGGAGCCCAAAGGCGGCACATGCCATAAAATGGAGCCCGAAAACTGGGAGTTCAGAGAAAAGAGCAGTGATGACCTATAACAACATGTGCACCAATATAAACAAGGAGGTACGTAGGGTCTTAATCAGAACCAGTTGAAAAGAGGCACTGTGTAGCAGTACAGTAGAAAGGATGGTGCCCTGGGGAGTGAAAAATGAAAAATGAGACGAAGAAAAAAATGCAAAGGCCAGTGGTGTGCATGAGCCGGTGGCGAACCCTCAATCCGACTCTGAATAGTGAAGAGAGATGTCGTGACAGCATGGGACGGGGAGAAAGAATACCTAGTACAAGTGACAGCTGGAGTGCAGTCTACAGACACGCCTCGAGTCGGGCAAGCTGGAGGGAGAGGTTCCCTTCGTTCAATGCTGTAAAAAAAGCACATACGTAAATCACAAGAGCGATCCCATCCGACGTATAAAGCTACAAGGTTCAGGGCCAGCATGGCTATTACGGTTAGCAATCAGGCGCAAGGCTTACCTAGTGAAGAGAGTACGCGGCGAAATATGCCAGGTACCAGTCAAGACGGCTCTGTGGTTCAACTGCAAGCGCGAGGAGACAACGCCTCGGAGTAGTCATGGAAATACGGCAGTCCTTCTACCATGTTAGTAGAGTCCCAAAGGGTCCAAAAAGGGGGCAAAAAGGTGGCGGCTATCTTAGACTAGAGTATAGAGATGCTAGAATAGATGTGACACCAAGGTAAAGTAAAGGTGGAAAAAGTCAAAAAAGTAGAAAAGGTGAATGGTGGAACCAAATATAACTAAAGGTCAGGAATAAACTACCTTGGGAGGAATAATACGACTAATAAATGAGTCAGACCCCAAAGAAATGGGGAAGAAAAGGAAGGTCAGGAAAATGACGAAAATGGAAAGAAAGGTCATAAGGATGACATGTGTAGCAATTGGAAAGAAAAGTAATGGCCTAAGAGGAGAGAACTAAATATTGTGCCACTCAATGGATTCATTAAGGCCAATGACATCACTACGTAAGGTGTAGATCATTTTTTGTTCCATCTTCAACAGTTTCTTTTCACCTGTTATACAATTAGTTCCTTTAAGGGCTAGAAGTACAGTCCATGTGAAATCCTCATGCTTGTGCTTCTGAAGGTTGAAGTGTTTCACCAGAGGAGCATTTTCAGTTTTGTTCTTCAAGCAGCTTCGGTGTTCTATGATGCAGGTTTTTACTTTATGAATGGTCTTCCCCACATAGTGCAGTCCACATATACAGGTGATCAGATATACCACAAACTCGGTATTACAAATGGTAAGGTTCTTTTGGGTCCAGCGTTTTGAAAGGCCAATATCAACATCTTTAGTTTTGGAAGTTAATTTACACACACCACATGAGCCACAGGGATAATGTCCGGTGGCCTCCGGAAGACCCCATAGAGTAGTCAATCTCGGGTCAGGTGTATTGAGACATTTCAGTTTACTGTTACTGACTCTATTGCCTATGGTGGTGCTTCTTTTATAGGCAAATATAGGCACCGGCATAGCTTGAGTAGTGTTTTTGAAAGTTTTCCAATTTTTCTCGATGATGTTGGTGATTTCAAAACTCTGGTCTGTAAAGGTGTTCACACACACAATACCATCATCTTTGGGTTTTTTGGGTTTGGGTTCTAGTAGGGCTTCCCGATTATTGTTAAATGCCCTTTTAGCTGATTTTTTCACAAGCTTTTTGGGGTAGCCTCTCTGTCTAAGTTTTTTACTGAGAGTAGTAGCTTCAGCTTCATATATTTCTTTGTCTGAGCTATTCCTCTTCAGTCGTAGGAATTGGCCGAAGGGAAGGTTATCTCGCAAATGTTTAATGTGGTGACTGGAATAATCTAATAAGGAGATTTTATCAGTGGGCTTGTGGTAAGGTTTTATTTTCAGGGTCCCATTAAGGGGGAAGATGGTGAGGTCCAGGAAGTTGGTAAATTCATTGCTCACTTGTCCCACTGCCAGAATCATATGTCAAACACAGTTTGAAATGCCAAAGCAATGATATATAAATAAAATAAATAACATAAATAAAAATAAATAAAAAAATACATTAAATAAATTAAATAAATAAATAAATGACATCCAATGTCTCAGATGTGAGGTATGTTCAGCACATATAAGGTGCATCCTCACATTTACCATGAGATTTGTCAGTAAAGCCACCCAATGCCTACCCATATATGGAATAGGACCATAGGTAATGTTCAGCCTTGCACTGCAGCCACCATATGCCAAGCACATATGCTCAAGCCTCCCAAACACCCACAACCCCTGATCAAAGTCTGGCCCTCCCTCAACAATCCTATCCTCAGCCTGCCCTACCCATAGCTATGATAATGCCTTAAATGTGCAATTCCTGACCTCAGACGATCCTCACAGAGTATCCTACACACACACCCACCCATTCCACGGGCCATACTTACCATTTCCTCTGGCTCACTAAATTCAACACCATTTTTCATCTCCTGATCCATGCCAAAATTCCTCCTGAACCTGTATTGCTTCTGCCTTGAGTTCCTTCTCCCAAAAGTACACACCATCCTGTGTCCCTCCCTACCATTTAGCATCCATATGAAGCTCCTGTGGTGATCAGTGAGGGGAAAGGGGTGAGAAAGGCTAAGAATAAGGAGGTTTCTGACCAGATCCTCCTTTAGTTTCAGTTTGGTACTGTTCCAGTTATTCCTGAGACAGTGGGCCTCATTACAAGTCAGGCGGTAAGGGGTTAACGGCACTGGTAAAGGTGCCGGCGCCGTCAACCCCGTACCGCCTGATTATGAGGTCCCCTCGCGGGACCCGGTCTGCACGTCTGGTTTCACCAGACGTGCAGACCGGGTCCCGCGAGGGGAAGAGGGAACAAACAGCGGGCCGCTCGTAATCGGCCCGTTGTTTGCTCCCTCTCCCATTCCCATTCAGCCCTATGGGGGCAAAATGGGAATGTGGAAGGCCCGGGTCTGGGTTCCCAGAGGGAGGAATTACCGGGCCCTCTGAACTTGGAATGGCCCGGAAATTCCTCATTCTGGGAACCCGGGCCCGATTTGTTGCAAGAGGTACCATATGGCCCCCTGACAATCTCCAAATAACATCCCATCATCCTCTTTAGTTTACTGCAGCATGTAATACGGCAATATTGGATTTACTCAGAAGATTTTCAACAAGATGTTTAGACCTCAGCACTATTCCCTAAAACACACCACATTAATATCAATTGACATCGAATATCTTTTCACAACATTTTTTTTTAATCAATTGTAAGCTAGCTGTCCAATGCCCCTAGTCCACATGTGAAGTCCTGTTGAGAGATCTTTGCCTAGGGACCACACAACTCTTAAATCATTTTCTAGCATAAAACACAAATAGGTGGGTCAGCATTGCCTCAAATTAAGCGAACATAATACAAGAATCACATTTCATATCCGTGAGTTCTCATACGAGGGGCCAAACATTCAAAAATGCATATTTGTTTACTTGGCGTTCTCATCACAGTCTTGTTTGTTGTTATTATAGACTGTTATCAAAGCTGGCAAATTGGCCAAGAGGTAATAAATATAGTATTATTGTAATCAGTTTTAGAACTAAACATAAATATATTTTTCCAAGAGCAATTGCTATCTGGAATGCCAAGGTTTTTTTTTTGGTTGTCATTATTACACTAATTCTATCATATAGTTGATCATGTTGCAATTAAAAAGTACAACTTCAATGCTTCTTAGAGTATGATGACATTTTAAACATGGCTCAAACTTAGTAACATTCAGCAAATTATGCAACAGAGAAAGAACATCATTAAGCCATTTTACTTTCTTCAATGTACGTAAAGCTCCAAGACCATAAGAATAAAATGTATCATATACAAGTTAGGTTTTTGCCTAATGGTAATTTGTAGCAGCACAGGGGCCAGGGCTAATATAAAGAGACAGTTTGTCATTCTAGATGAAGGTATAGTAACTCATTAGCAATTGTCCAATATACCCACAATTACTTTTTCAGAAATTATATTTCAACTTTATCAATATTTGTTTGGGTCTCATACATTTTTAACGCTGGCAACAAAGTTTTCTCACCATGATTATCTGACACAAACAGGCCAGGTTTGATGGGCCATGCAGGTTACTTTTCTAACATGAGAAGTCTCCTTTCTACATTTTGATAATGATCAAATGTTTGGACTTTTGTTTGCTTGAATTCATTAACTTGTATTTATGTTTGTTGATGTACTTCTAGAGAAGACCATGACATCTAATTTCGGAAGTTTTATTATCAAAACTGTCATCAATTATCATCATCCTCATTATAAACGTTGTTCGGCATTGTGCCTTTAGGTACAAAAATACATTAAATCAAGGTGATTTAAAAAGTAAACAAAAACAACCTCATAAAATCACATACATCTTAATATTTTATTTTTCTTCAGGCACAAAATTGAAAGGAAGGACAACCTAAAGTGCCAGTCTATAGAGAGCACAAAACAAAGTTCATGCCATGTTTTTTCAGACTTTCGCTGCTTTTTGGCCATGAAAAATAGATATACTTTGAATTAAAGTATACAACATGCAGGTTTTCTATCAGCTTGCAGAAGTGTAGGGATTCATCAATCGTACATATTTCGTGTAATTTAAACAACGGTTTCCGGTAACTTATTCTTTATATCCAGTATACCTCAAATAGTAACATAAAATGTACAAGAGTTTCCAGTGCCATACCACAAATAGGACACGTGACGCCCTGGCAGTTAACCCATTTACTGCTGTATAATCTCACTGGTAAAGATCCCACCTTAAACCTGATCTGTAGGGCTCGGATGTACAATGGGAAAACAATATCTAAGTAGCTTTAATATGCACACATACTCTTGCAGCTTAAATAATCATTACCACCAATAAGCACACCACACACATCCAACAATCCATCGCTCCTCTGAGCCAGGAGCACTCCCTTGACAATTTATTTTGCATTGTTCGGGAAAACTGCAGGATCATCCCAATACGCCATCAAGCCAAGTGCCAGCAACCCGTTTTTAACATGTACAATCCAAGGGATGGCTACACCACCCCCCACAGACATCACTCACTTGAGAGCTTCCCTATATTGCACAGGATTTGTGGATTGCCATACCCTCAGCCAGTAAAAATACTGCCCTTATCCCAGCCTCCTCACCAATAGAATTCATGTTGCATGCCAATTGGACTGCTGCTGTGGGCATAATCTGTGGAAGCAACAATATACTTTAAGAAATGTGTTTTCTGTTACAGTTAGAGGCATGTTGTTCACATAGCGCCATATCTCAGCTCCGTGAATGGCGTTGGCTTCAGGCTGCACTTGGTAGGCCAAAAATCAGGGATTAAGTGGTATCCCACCATATGTTTAACAGCGCCACTAGTTCTTTCAAAATTAATTTTGGCCTGGTGTTGCTCAAGAATCTTATTCCCAAATAGTCATACCAGGAGACCTGCCCCAACCCGGTCTCTCTCACAAACATATGCAAAGACTTTGGTTTGTGATTCCATAGGCTGAATAACATGGCCTTGGTTTTGCTTGTGTTGGTTTCTAGTCCAAAGTCATCACACATTTATCGACAATGCTGGCCAAGGCTAAACGCAGCCCCATTGGGGTTGTTGATAGGAGCACAGTGTTGTAAGTGAAAAAGAGTGCTGGTATTCTATCTTCACCCAATCGTGGCGGATCTGAATCAATTTCAAGCAAATCTTTAATAATAAGGTTGATATAAATGCAAAACAAAAGGGGTGCCAGGACACATCCCTGGTGAGCAATCGTCAGCACCGTTATTGGCTCTCTAACATACCCTGTCAGACTCTATCGTAACAATAGCAGTGCTGTTGTTGTACAAAAGATGAATCGGGTTTAGTATGGATTCTGGTATATTCATTGCCGAAGAAACACCATAGTTTCCCTCTCAGTACACTGTCGAATGTGGTTTTTAGGTCCACAAACATAGCGTAAAAGCCAACCTTCTTTACTAGTATGTAACACTGAATAAGTAAAAGCAGCCTAAAGCTTTGATCGATTGTGCTTAACCCTGCTTGGAATCCTGTTTGCAGGTGATGTAGTGGCCTCAAACCCTCCACCCAGGCTGACAGGTGCCTCAGTAAATCTTTTGCGAACACCTTCGTAACTGCATCCAGGAGTGTGATACAGTGATAATCAGAAGGTATAGCCCTATCCTCCTAGTTGAAAATTGGCACAATCATGGCTTTAGTCCATGATTCAGGAACAGCAAAGGTAGCCAAAGCAGCATTAAAGATGACAAGTAGAATTGGGGCCCATATAGCAATTTCACTCTTAAACAAATGAATGGTCACACTGTCGGGGCCTGCCCCCTTACCATTGGCCTGTGACTTGATCGCCTCAACAACTTCACCCAGTTAGGACCCTGCCACCCTGTACGTTGTATGCTCTACTTGGGATGGTTTGTAAGAGGTACCGACAAAGGCTGGGACCCAAAGAACATTTCTGGTGATCTAAGCAGGATCTTGGAATATCCACTGGGATACACCAGATGCTCTATGCTACACAGGCCATTAAACAAGGGCCTTGAGATGAAAAAGACCTGAATAAAATCAAAAACAGAGCCTGGTGCCGTCTTCGTAATGCAATATCAGATGTCGAAAAATATACTGGGTTTACAGTGACAGCTGGTCCGTTGGGCGACTCATTCAGCATTAATTGAAAGTGAAATACGGTTGTATCCAAATCGTGGGAGGGACAGGAATAACCCCTCTGTTTCTTGTAGATATCGATATGTCGCTAGTCACTGGACCAACGGTGAGCCACAGGAAAACCCGTCAGAAATAGTAAAACTAGTATGCCGAGGCATGCAAAAAGATCCAGGACAAAAGCACCTTGTTAGTGGTGATTGCAAAATGAATTTTAATTTCAACTGTAGTGAGATAAATGCCCTCTAATTACACGTGTTTCGGCCCCTAACAGCCTTTTTCAGATTAGGGCTGGTGTACTCAAAACTGGTGCAAAATTAAATAAACAGCACAAATGTATTCCGTCATACACATTCAAGGCAGAGATATAAAAACAAAACAGTAAACACAGTTTTCAATATCATGGTATAAATATAACAATACGATTGTGTAATTGTCAGATCACAATAGTGCATTGGTCAGTTGTAAAAAGAAAACAACACACAAAGAAAGAGAAAATAATATTGGTTAAATGGGGAGAGGTAAAGAGGAGAAACATACAAACAAAACAAGAGACAAAAGAAAATTAATGCATTAGACTCGGTTGTCCTATCCAAATAGTGTACAGTTAGAAACCACGGCTAATTCTTGTCACAAACTTACCCACACCGGGACTCATTGACTTCTCATTCAGCAATAGTATATTGGGTCAAATCCCATTCATATTTATATAATTTCCGAGACAAAGTTATAAAATTCTCTTTAGGCTCCTAATTGTTAAACTTCAAGAGATTGCACTCAATATTGTTGCACTCAAAAAATTACGTTTCATTGTGCAGGTTATATTATGGTAGTGATACAAACGCTGCATTGCTCCTCCATTTTGTAAGGTGCAATGTTGAGTTCTGGTTCGTTTCCATATAAAAAGTAGTATGCTAAAAAGTACGTTTAACTACATGTGTTTTATGTTTGAAAAAATGTGCTCTCAATATTGTTATTCTTTAATTTGCATTTCAATGCGCGTGTCCATTATATAGGATTTAATGCTGTGCTCTTGTTAGTCTCCATAATCCATGCTGTAAACAGTCATAGATTAAACTAAGCGTCTCAGTTTGTTTGAAATTATACCAACACGGTATTCTACCTCCAATACATAATATTTTAGTTCAATTCAATCGCAATATTGCGTCTCATCCAAAACGAAACTATCATTATCTATCATCTGCCTATTACATGTCCCCACATCTTTAAACACCCTATTGTGAGAACACTGGTATGCCTGGACAGCAAAAGCCACTTACTTAGAAGGAACAGAAATCTCTCGCGTCGGCTGCACTCGTCTAGTCGAGCACCATCTTGGAACCTAATTTAACGGTTCCCATGGCTACCCGAAGTCAACGCTGTCGCTTCGCCCTGTTGCTTGGCAACATGCGCGCGAGCAGTCTAAACTGCATAACTGCATGCTCTTATTGCGGTTGCCTAAATTAACTGATTTAGCTACTCATTTGATTGTTACCATGTACCGCTTAGCCCCATTACTTAGCGTATATCTATAAGTTAAATATACTGTTTACCTTGGTTTGAATTAACTAATTTAATCATTATGAAAGTGAAATTACCAAATGTGTCAATAATTACATTCTTCAAACAGTTGATGGACATCTAAATACAGGTGCTATTTCATAGTTGCTGTGTAATTACCTTAATCGTGTAGGCACACTGGTTAGTGCGTGCTAACGTGGACATTGTGTTTCTGGTTAATGTAAAAAGTGATCTAGTAGAAATTATCCAAATAAAGAACTGTAATGAATACGTGTTTTAAGAAAAAAGAGAACATATTAGTGCATACCGTTGTTATTAATGAGTACTGTTGCAATTGTTGAGACAGTAAGTTCCATTCCAGCTATACCAACATTTATATCTGCCAATGCCTATACCACCACAAATCTGAAATCACATATCCAACTAGTTTCAACCACATGAGTGAGGTTAAATGCATTCAAGTCATTATAAAAATGATACCATTTCTGTATCGAGATTTAACCCGAGTACCGTTGCATTAAAGAAACAAATAATTTTAGCTTCTGCTTGGCGTAATGCGCATACACAATCTCCTCCCCTCTTATTCATAGTAACATGTTTTAAGCCAATAAACTGTATGTCAGCCTTATTGTCCAACTGGTGATTCTGTTGCCAATGCACTGCCAGGGGTAGGGTCGGGTCTTGACTGCCAATTTTAGCAAGATGTTCTCGAATTCTAATTCTCAGCTCTCTTTTGGTGCTACCTATATACAGTTTTCTACACGTACATTCAACAGCATAGACAACATACTTTGTTCTGCAATTGATCATTTGTTTAATTAAAAATGTTTTTCCATTATGGTCCTCCAGGCTTTTTATTTTGTCTCCTGCAAATTTGCACATTGTGCAGAAGCCACATTTCCTGAAGCCTGGTTCCATTTTGGTCAGCCAAGTAGTTTCTTTATTTTTCGTTGTATCTGGTATCATGGATGGGCAGATAATAGATTTAAGGGTCTTTGCTTTCTTGAAAATAATGCTCGGACTCCCATCAATACATTTGGTCAAATGTTTGTCTGATTGTAGTAAGTACCAGTGTTTTTTTAGGGTTTTCTAATTAGTTGGTGATCTTTATTATATTGCATTACAAACATGAGTTGTGTTTGTTTATCTTCTGTAGGTTTTCTGGTGATCAGTGTATCCTCTTGTCTCAAGTTCTTGGTTCTTTCAAAAGCCTTCTGTAGATACTTATTAGGGTAACCTCTTTGCTTAAATCTACTCCTCAAAAGTCTACATTCTTGTTTGAACCCTTGATCATCTTGACAGTTTCTTCTTGCGTGAATATATTCGCCATAGGGGATGTTATGGATGGTGGTGCGTTGGTGACAACTGTGTGCATGTAACACCAAATTCACTTCCGTGGGCTTGCGAAATGTCCTAGTTTCCAGGTGATCCTCCTTAACATAGATGGTGAGATCTAAAAAGTTTATAGCATCAGCATTGGATTCTCCTGTAAATTCAATCTCAAATCGGTTGTGATTAAGTCTTTCTGTGAATTCTTGTAGTGCTATTGCAGACCCATCCCAAATTAGGAAAATGTCATCAATGGTCCAAAGTTTGACATGATCTCTAAATGCTGTGTCTTGATATACTATATAATCCTCCAACATACCCATTAAGATGTTTGCTAATGAAGGGGCATACTTGGTCCCCATGGCAACTCCCTTCTGTTGCTGGAAAAGGCAATTGTTGAAAGTAAATAAATTTGAGTCCAAAGTTATCTGAAGCATTTCTTTTACCATTTCTATTTGTCCATAGTATGATGCAGAGTCATTTTTGAAAGTATTGTCGATAAATGCTATTGCCCATTTGTGTTGTATGGACGTATACAATGCTTTAACATCAAGTGTCGCTAGTAAGAAAGATTTCTGCCAAACAAATGTTTGAAGTAGCTGAATTAGGTTGGAAGAGTCCTGTGAGTAAGATTTGACTTGACTTGCTCGTGGTTTCAGAATTTCATCCAAATATTCCGATAAGTTCTCTGATACCCACCCGATACCACTAAGTATAGGGCGGCCTTCCGGTATGTCTGAGTAATTTTTATGGATCTTAGGTAAAAGTACATTGTTGGCGTTACAGGATTATGTATTATAAAGTAGGAGTGCTCCTCGTCCGTTATAAGACCCTTTCTGTGCCAACTAGTAATTGCTTCTTCAATTTGTATAAGAATTGTTTGTCGATCTGATGTATTTAATTCTCTGTAACAGCCAGGAGATGATAGATGTTTCAAGGCCATACACAGGTAATCCTCCCTGTCCACAATCACAATGTTCCCGCCCTTGTCGGCCTCTTTGATAACAATTGTGGTTTCTTCAGACAGAGATCTAAGGGCTAATCTTTCTCCTTTTGTGAGGTTATCATTGTAGTGTTGTCTTGAACTGTAATCCTTGTGAGCAGATAGTTCATAAAGGTCTTGTGTGACCACATTGTAAAAGGTATCTATCACACTGTCCGATGACAATTGTGGATTGAATTTTGATTTAGTTTTTAATTACTTAATACTCAAAAGATCTGGTTTGACTTTTAGTTCATGAAGTAAATTATGCATCTCAAAGTTTTCATCTTCTGTTAATGATCTTAAAATGAAGGTATCCTCTATGTCTTGTATCGTGAGCTCACTCCTGGGCGTTTTAATTTCTTTGGGTACATAATTTCCTGATACTTCAGTTGCAAAAATGTTTTTTAATCTTAGTTTGCGAACGAACTTGAACAAGTCAATATGTGTGTCGATATCATTGAGTTTTTGTGTCGGTGCAAAAGACAATCCTTTATTGAGTAATTTCCTCTCATCTTCTGAGATAGGTCTTGAAGAAAAATTCAATAGCAAATCTCTACTTATTTGGTCTTGTTGAATTCTTTCGAGGTTGCCCTCGTTAGCCTTTTGTTTTCCACTGTGTTCTCTTGTCCTCCGCGTCTTGCTTCCCACCCTCCTTCCTCTTCTCCTTGTGATGAAATCGGTGTATTCACCTTTGGTGATAATTGAAAACTGACCGATTTTTGTTGTGGTTGGGTTCTGTTACCCTTTTTGTATCTTTTGATTTGATTCATAAAACCTTTATCCTGTTTTGATTGTGGTGCTGCTGTATCTGCTGTGTCGGTTCTGAATCTCCTTCCAAACTGGCAGATGATGTATTGGGTGTGGAATTTCTTGACGATGAT
Organism: Ambystoma mexicanum; assembly: GCF_040938575.1. Classification (NCBI taxonomy): domain Eukaryota; kingdom Metazoa; phylum Chordata; class Amphibia; order Caudata; family Ambystomatidae; genus Ambystoma; species Ambystoma mexicanum. The sequence continues at coordinate 1,370,445,772 of NC_090931.1, forward strand.
TTCATGGAATTATCATATTTGGGGTGGAAGGTTGGAAGGTGTAAACTCTGTCTTCAATATCAGATGTAGTTTCTGAAAATTGACAGGCAGCCTTTGACATGGCGGATACAATAGATGCACTTATTTTTAAATGACTCTTGATCTTCATAAGAGCCCACTGGTAGCCTTTGGACATTGGGCATTACAATCGAGGCATCACAATATGTTGCAAAGGCTACAGCAACCAGAATTCCTGTCGTCCTGCACAATTCAAGGCTGTTAGGATTGCAGCAAATGTCCCACAGTCACATGAACGCACAGGTGCACTGTTCTGGTCCCACAGTACAAATAATGGTCCTGCACATTTCCACCCGTAGTTACATAATAGCCAAATAATGTATTAAATAGTCAATTTGAAGGTGCGGTGCAATGCAATGCAGCTACTCGGGTGGATTGAGTTGTACAAGACTCCCACAGTCTTCTCATCTGACAGTTCCCAGCTCCCAGCTCATGTGCTTTCACTCCCCTCCGCACCTACCACCATCATTTCACACACCGGGCCAGCTCCACAGGCTTCACAAGCTGCAGGTGATGGACACACCCACGCCAGGGCTCATTTAATTTTGGGTGTTAGCCATAGCCAACAAGGAATAACAAGGAGGGATGCAGCTTGCAGTAGCTCGCATCCCAGCTCCCAAACTGCCCCACACAGCAGGCTTAGCACCAGGCCATCAAGTGTTGAATTGCCAGACATACAAGGAAGGCCAATGCTATGGAAAAGAGAACATTATCTAAATCTACTTACATAATACAGTGAGGGTGCAATCACAAACCCTTCTTTACGACTGGTGCAGTATTAAATATGGGTTTTGATTTTCCATTAAGCGCACATGAAACCAAGGCTGATATGTTAGTATAGAGTTGTGCAGTACAGTTCAAGAGATTTTCTTACATCACTGTGTATTTCCAAATTTCCCATGACTGAAAATGTTTTACTTTTTTGAATCCCATGAAAGTGCAACAATGGCCGAATAGAGCTGTGTTTGCCTTTTAAATGAATGACTATATGTATCTATCATTAGTACTAGATAAAAGCATTGTTCCAATGTCCCCATAGCTATACAAAAATCCAACTGACAATCTGTGAGTATATTGTAATTCTCTGTCCAATCATGGAGTCTGTCATTAAGGGTTTTTTCCAGAATGCTCACTGGTGTGTTAGTGCAGTAGGTTTATTCGTTTTGCCATTCTTAAACATTTGAACTTTTGCACTAGCTAGCCATGTAACTGGGAGAAATTTCTGATCTTAAAACTCACTTGAAGACATTCAGTTATGAAGATGCTCATATCTCAGCGTGTGTCTTATACAACTTTTATAGGACACATTGGGACTAGGTGTTTTGCAATTGGATAGAGACGCAATACATGTGTCCACTTCTGTTAAATGAATGGGCTCTTTTACTTGTATAGGCCCAGTAAAATCTATGGGTAGGAATTTGATCCCATCCACATTAGAACCATTAGAGCCACTGGCATTTTTCAAATCATCATGACACATGTCAACACAGATGTTTCGTACAAAATCTGTATCTAACGCATTATGTAGCGAACCTCTGTCTACCATTTTCCAATAAAGTCTTACATCTTTGCTATTGCAGTACTGACTTAGCTTTTCCAAACAGATTTTTTTTTGCCACTTTGATTTTGATGAGTGCCTGGTTGAGTCTAACAATGTATCTGTTCTAGAAAACTCCTGTAACATACTGTCTGGAGATTTCAAGACTGTCAATAAAATATACTTAGAGTCATGCTAAACATTGTCATACCAAGTTTTCATAGTTTTGGGAGGACACCCATTCGTCGTAGTTGTCAAGGAATCAGGTGTTAGGCGGAAACCTGTGCAGTTCCCTCTGGGACCACTGCAAAAGATTTAGGACTACAGGTGTTTGGCGGTGAACCCACTTGGTAGCAGTCTGTACCACACAGATTCACTTGGTAGCTGTGGCTGAGCAGTCAGACTTCCCTCAAGAAGAGTTGAGCAGTATGTGGAGTATACAAAATAGGGCAATTCTTCCCAGCAAGACAAGCAAACACGCAACGAGGCTTAGTGTAAAGATATTAAGGTATTTATTTATAACGAAACATCTATGAAAAACACTATGGCGAATTCACGGCAAACAAATCAAACACAATTACTCTACGAAGAAGAAACGATCAATCCCCCTAGCAATATTTCGACAGGTCTAGGTTCTACCGGCACCACTTATTTACAGACAGAGGTGTATACCTCAACCTAGATGACACTCTAATATTAGTTAGGACGGGAGAGAAAAAGATAGGCAGGTTACGAAATTAACACAGTTCAATACTTCATGGGCAAAATGTACGGTAAGAAAGCAAGAACCACAATAGATCATAAAGTTCAGAGGCCAGGCCCACTCGGAGAGAGGCAAGGCGATATGTCCCAAAAAAGTCTCTAGTGGAGATGCATTTAAGTCTTTGTAGCAAATTGTTTCGGCAGATTGAACCAGTTCAGAACAATAAATGAGAAAAGCTTGGAGGCGACCCAACGGAAAGGAGAGGATTAAGACACCTCACTCGAACCGATCGAAAGGGAAGCCAGGCGGACACGGTACCTTGTTGTGGAGGGCAGCTCCGGCGGGGGCAGTTGTTCCTGGTGGTGGATGCACGTCGGGTCTTTGCCAAGAGTAGAGATGATCTCGTCGTCGAAGAAAAGTGAAGTCCGGTGCACCACCAGGGAAGAGACCAGCCGCGGAGTGCTCCGTCACAAGGCACCACCTTTTGGTCGCGGTACAGGGGTAGTGGCTATCCAGTTGCCGCGGTGCTCTGCACGGGCAATTCGACCACTGCGTCCTGAGGTGAATAAAAAGCAAAGGGGACTGGTTGTTCCCACCAGTCAGGGGAAGAGACTCTCCGGCAGGGAGATCTCCTCTGTCGTCGGGAAGTGGTGAGTCGGTTCCGCAGGGCCCCACCGGAGGTGTCGTCGTGCAGGTTGGTTTAGCATTACCCTCGTCGGATTCTTAGGTCCTGTGGCGACTTCTGAAGATCCAGTCCCAAAAGCCCTGCTTTTATGCAGAAAACCCCCATTCATTCAGCCTAGCTGTCAATCAACACATGCTAAGTGGTGAGCGGGAAGGCTCACCACTTGGGCCAATCACTCCAGAGTGCGACCGGAGTTGGCAAGGCAACTCGGTCCAGGGTGCCTAAACCCCCTCCCACACCCCTGTGGTAACCGAGACAGAATGGCACCACTTTGGAGGGTCTCTGTACAGAGCCCGCCAAAAGTGGAACAAAGGGCTCGACCTTTGGTTTAGGAGTCACAGAGACAAACACAGATGCCATTTTACAAACCGAGTTCTGGCAGAAAATACCATCCGATAAACCTATTTAAGGTAAGTAGATCGGTGGTACGTTAGAGATTAACGAGAAAAAGTATCAATCTCCAACAACGGGACGAATCCCATAGGGTTATGTTCGGGGTCGAACATAACAAGTAGTTTCCACTGCCACCAACCAAAACTCGACGAGGGGGGACGGGACAGTGCCCCCTCTAGCGACAGATCCAGGAGTAATCGAATTACCCCTACTAGTACGTCCACAATAAGATGGTTTGTCCTAGTCCTGTTAGTAAATTTAGGTCTAGTAAAGCCAATGGTGACTTTACATGCCCGGGGAGACAGTAGTCAGTCCCCGGGTATGGAGTCTATGGTGGAGGTCCGCTAGGACGCCCCAGTGTTACGGCACATAGGGTGAGATGTAACACACATAGAAAAACATATGAGACCCTATGGAGTAAAAGACCCCATAGCCCATAGAACACATTGACATTCAAAGGAATTACACACATTCATGTCCAAGAGTGGGAGGAAAAGAGTCTCACTCTTGGCAGGATGGAAAAAAACAAACTCCAGAAATTCAGCAAAGCTGCTGGGGGACTCACTAGGTAAGGAAATTCAGCCTAAACAGAGAATTCTCCCTAACATCAGGTAATATTATCCCCACCAAAAATATTGCCGTATATGTTGTCGTCAGGAACAGCCATAGACAATATTTTTAGTGGGGATAATATTTGGGGTTTTGGGGAGCGGGGGCTGCAGGGGTGTCCCCCACAGGTTCCATGCCTTAATATCCCCACAAAAATATGGCAATATTTTTGTATGGTGATATTTTTGCGGGGATATTAACACATGGAATCGTTGTCAATACACATTTTATCACATATTTAAGGTTGTCAAACAACCCAAGAAAATGTTGATCCATTCTTGTTAGTTATAAACATGTTTCCAAACAATACTTTTCTGGAGAATTGCCTTATAGAATGGCAAACGGTTAACTATGGAAAACGTCAATCTCTCCCTACCATTTGGGGGCTCTAAATCAGCTTGGATCAAATCATTCATTTGCAGTAATATAGTAATAGTCACATTCTGTAAACTCAGAGGATAGTGGTTGCTTTAATTTCTGATTATTACCTTCATATCATCCCCAGCCACAAATGACATTGGGCCTCATCACGAGTTTGGCGGTAACCCTTAAATCCGGCGGCAGCGCTATTACCGCCGGATTTAGGGGTTCCGCTTATTCTTGGGCTTTGGCGGATTTCTCCCCAGCTCTGAGCTGGGGGGAAATCCACCTAAAATTTGTGCTCATGCTGCCGGCGGGAAATCCGCTGGCGGTATGAGCATGAAATTTCCCCATTGTGCACAATGGGGAATGGGGCATTCCCGAATGGGCTCAGTGGGGAATGGGGACTTCCAGTACTGCCAAACCCGTGATCCGGGGTTTGGCGGTAGGGCAGATAGCACCAGCGCTATTAGTGCCGGCGTTACCGCCCAACTTGTGATGAGGCCCATTGTCTTGTGATAAGAAAATCTGTTGGCACCTTAGGAGAGCATTTGAATTCATTTATTGGTGTATCTGCATTGCTTGACCATTATACACACACATACCATAATTGCCCCACATTTTGAGTTCTTATTTGAGTTATTATATACTAGTGATGCATTTTGGATATTCCACATTTCTTGATAATTCATTTTTATATCCATACTAGAGAATGGATTGCCCATTCTTGCTTTGAAATTTCATTGAATGCACATAAGGATTTCAAAGAATCGGATTACTCAAGAGTCCTTAAATAGATAATTGAATGATTCATGAATAAAACATTTAGACAGCATTGTCCCATATCTACTCCAGACCCACAGTTGTAAACATTGTGCAATGTTCTACGGAAGTTCTCTTACTTCTTGACAGTTAACATCTGTATATTATTAGAGATAAGGAGTGTTGCTGTGCAGTAGCAAACAAACTGATGTCCATCACTTCCAGCTGGAACAGCAGAAAAACAGAAGGATAGTATATCGGAATCAAGTACCAGGTATCCTGAAAAGTAAGTCATCAAAGTTCTGTGTAGAGTAACGCCAGCCTTTCACTGACAATTTGGCAATAAGCCCTGACACCTTCCTCAAAAGCAGAGACCAGTGCCCATATTGATCATTCATTGCAGTAATATCTCCCCACTGAAGATTAAGTAAACACATAACTACTGTCATAGAATTGGAGAGGTCTAGTAGTTTATATTGATGCCTAATGGAAGACCACATTGTCAGCAATTGTCAATATAGCATCTACATTTTCTAAGATGGCAACCCTGCTAAGATATGTCAAAACAAAACTATCAGGTTAACATTATTGACAAGGAAATCTTTTCTTATTTGTTGTTCTTTCTGCTTGCCAGGTCTCTGGGACTTGGAAAGCAGAGTCGACCACTGGAACGAAAGAACCGAAGAGGAGAGGAAGGAAGAGGATTGCTGCAACTCCTGGACGACTGGTGAAGCCCTGCTGCAGATCCGAATTACCTGAAACTCTGATGACAGAGAAGCCCTTGAAGGTTAACTTCTTACCTTGAGTTTGGTGGGAACAATCAACTCAAAAGCCACCAGGACACTGTCCTATTCTGGTCGAATTTTCATCAGAGTGCTGTTGAAAACCAGATAGCCAGAGGGAAGGAAACCAGCTATTGGACTTTAAGGCACTCACACCTTAAATCAACGTCTAGCTACAGCTTTTGGCCTCTTCCCTGAGCAGCGCAGGAACCTCCCGATGTCCTCCTTCTTGTCCCCACGACTGAAGCTCAGGAAGTGCAAGATCTGCTCGAACTGCCAGGAACAACTGCCTCAGCTACGGCTTTCTTCATTGACAAGGCACTGTGCAAACGCGGTCCGGAAATCTTTTCGGCCATCGAGAAAGTGTGTGAAACTTTCCTCAACTATGAAGGCTTGTCCTTCCCTTAACATTCGTCAAACTTTCCTCATAGCCAAATCCTTTAAAAATCTTAACCGTTACTTACCAGAACTTTGCTATCATATGCAAAAGACTCTGAACCATTGACTTTGGCCCAGGCCTACTGAGAAGAATTGCTGGTTGTATTTAACTGAAACCCTTTGCCGTGCCTATGAATGTATTTGGTCTGTCTATTCTTATATCCTTGTCTTTTCCCTCCTTTATTAAGTATCTGAAGTGCCATTTTGCTCCCACTTCATTTTGGAGTTAAACTTGTTCATTTACTTACTGGATGGATGTTTGTGTTGTATTAGTGTGTGATATTGAGCTGCTTATGCAAGTGTATTGTTTTATAACTGACTGAGTAATAAAATGTATATTCTTTTACCAAGAAACCTTGAGTAAGTCTTTACTTGAATCACTGTATTGGTTGGTCCTTTGTGTAACTTGTTCTACTGCTCACTTAAAATTTTGAGATAAATCTGGCTGCTCAGCCATCGCTACCACTTTACTGTGTAGTGTAGGCTTGTGCCAAAGGTGAAATTGTGCCTACATTTCTAGTCCTAATTGACTGTAGTGTTTGCCAAGGGTACTGCAGGTGATTCTGCCTAACATGAATGTTTAGCCAATTTAGGCTTGTATTTGATAAGGAAACTGTTGACTCACCATTTGTGCATCTAGATAATGTGGGAACCATGAACAATACTATTGTATAGGGACTACAAACCGGAGGTAAATTGCATTTATTGTGGTATATTTTAAGAAATTTAGCATCAGAATGACTTTCGACAATACTAAGAGAGCTAAGAGCGTTTTATAGCATCTGAAAGTGTTGATTGGGTCCTCCCATTATTTGTGTTGCTCTGAAGTGATGCGCCATTCCTAGACTGGTTTTGGGTCTCTGATGTGGGCTTTGATGCCCCATTGATACCCCACGCACTTTAGAGATAGAGCCCATCTGAATTTCAACTGAACACAGAATGTTCTGTAAAAATGAGATTAATGATTGCTGTGGATATGCAGAAGCAGAAGCTAGTTAGTGCTAACGTTAGTAACCTGAGTGCATTGTTAACTGGTTATGGAAAGCATGTATGGAACTAAAACCTCTGAAAATGTGGTTTTGTGAAGTCCACGTTAACCCTCATTTGTAAGTTTTCTCTTCGAAACCATTGATAATTTGACGTGATCACTGTGCATACTTCTGACAAAAGCAGAATCAATGTGTTTGTTATTATTGTCTCTAAACTGCTTATAAGATTGCACAAATTATACAAGGTAGACTCCAATTTGGAAAACACTAAATTTAGACCTACTTTTAATATATTATTCCCTTTAGCTGAATAATTCGAGTATTTATCATAATGCAATACTGTTCATTTTGTGATAATTATCTCCGATTATTTTCTAAGGAACATAAAATTAACAATTCTGTGTGCACCTTAGGTGACATACATTTATTACTAGATGGAATAACAACATATACTAATGTTTGATTAGTTGTTGACCGCTGCTTAAGATAGTTTTTACATTATTTGAGGCAAAAATCCATTTAGCTATTTTGAGCGTAAGTCATAGAATTCAGCGCACGAGTGGCGCACGCGGCTGGCGCACAGAGGGGCCGTGCGCTAGTCTGCTCCAGCCGCGTGTGCCAAAACCCATTTCAGCGCACAGCATATTCATGGATACTTACATCCATAAACAGCCGTGGCACAGCAACCCTGCAGCAGCGCGATTTACACCCCCAACCCCACCCCGTGTGCCAAAAACATTGCCCACATCCAGCACATGGTGCAAAGGACAATGGACCAGCATACAGCCCCCCCAACCACGAAAACGTGTGGAAAACTCCCTGCACACCCCTCGCAATATGCATACCCTGCTCGCACCAGCGAAATCATGTGTAAAACTCCCCACGCACCCCTCGGAATACACATACTACCGCTCGCGCCAGCGAAATCGCATGTAAAACTCCTTGCGCACCCCTCCGAATACACGTATCCCGCTCGAGCTAGTGAAATCTCGTGTAAAACTCCCCGCACACCCCTCAGATTACGCGTACCCCGCTCGTGCCAGCAAAATCACATGTAAAACTCCCAGCGCACACCTCGGATTACGTGTACCCCGCTCGTGCCAGCATAATCGCATGTAAAACTCCCTGCACAGCCCTCCGAATATGCATACCCCGCTCGCACTAGCGAAATCGTGTGTTAACCTCCCTGTGTACCCCTTGGAACACGCGTATCCCGCTGTGTCAGGTAAAATGCATGGGAAAAGTCGCCCCTGTGTTGTGGGCTGCCTGCGGACATGGACTGGGCTGATGGGCTGCCTGCGGGGCATGCCCAGGGGTGATGGGCTGCCTGCGGGCCATGGACTAGGGTAATGGGATGCCTGCGGGCCATGGACTGCGGTGAAGAGCTGCCTGTGGGCCATGGACTGGGGTGATGTGCTGCCAGCGGGGCATGGACTGTGGTGATGTGCTGCCTGCAGGGCATGGACTGGGATGATGTGCTGCCTGGGGGGCATGCCCAGGGGTGATGGGCTGCCTGCGGGCCATGGACTGAGGTGATGGGCTGCCTGTGGGGCATGCCCAGGGGTGATGGGCTGCCTGCGGGACATGCCGAGGGGTGATGGGCTGCCTGCGGGGCATGGACTGCAGTGATGTGCTGCCTGCTGGCCATGGACTGGGGTGATGTGCTGCCTGCGGGGCATGCCCAGGGTTGATGGGCTGCCTGCAGGGCATGCCCAGGGGTGATGGGCTGCCTGCAGTGCATGGACTGTGGTGATGTGCTGCCTGCGCACCATGGACTGGGGTGATCCAGGGGTGATGGGCTGCCTGCGGGCCATGGACTGGGGTGATGGGCTGCTTGCAGGGCATGGGGAGGGTGGATGGGCTGCCTGCGTGTATTCCGGGGGTGTGCATGGACTTTCACGCGATTGGCCTGGTGTGAGCATGGTACGTGTATTCCGGGGTGCGCAGGGAGTTTTAGATGCGATAGGCCTGGCGCGAACGTGGTACGTGTATTCCGGGGTTGCGCTTGGACTTTCACATGCGATTTCAGTGGCGCGAGCAGGGTACATGTATTCCGGGGGTGTGCATGTACTTTCACACACGATTTTGCTGGCGCAAGCGGGGTACGTGGATTCCGGGGGTGAACATGGACTTACACATGCGATTGGCCTGGCGCGAGTGTGGTACGTGTATTCCGAGGGGTGTGCATGGACTTTCACGCGATTGGCCTGGTGTGAGCATGGTACGTGTATTCCGGGGTGTGCAGGGAGTTTTAGATGCGATAGGCCTGGCACGAGTGTGGTACGTGTATTCCGGGGTTGCGCTTGGACTTTCACATGCGATTTCAGTGGCGCGAGCAGGGTACATGTATTCCGGGGGTGTGCATGTACTTTCACACACGATTTTGCTGGTGCAAGCAGGGTACGTGGATTCCGGGGGTGCACATGGACTTACACACATGATTGGCATGGCGCGAGCGTGGTACGTGTATTCCGGGGGTACGCGTGGACTTTCACAGGTGATTTCGATGGCACGAGCGGGGTACATGTATTCCGGGAGTGCACGTCCGGGAGTGCACGTGGAGTTTCAGTTGTGAATTTGCTGGCGCGAATGGGGTACGTGTATTTCAGAGGTGCGCGTGGACTTTCACACGCGATTTGGCAGTGTGTGCCCTCCAGGGTGTGCCTCCCCATGCCCGCAGGCAGCCCATCACCCCTGGGCATGCCCTGCAGGCAGGCCACATGGCACCATGCACTTGGGAGCCCCGACACATGTCCCCCACCCACCCCCATTGACGTGCACCTGCCAGCAGGCCCTGACTCATGTACCCCCAACCCCCACTGACGGGCACCTGCCAGCAGGCCCCGACTCAAGCCCCCCCACTCCCCACCCACCCCGTTGATGGCCACCAGCAAGCAGTCCCCGACTCATGTACCCCCACCCACCCCCATTGACAGGCACATGCCAGCAGGCCCCGACTCATGGCCCCCCACCCCCATTGACGGGCACCTGGCAGCAGGCCCCAACTCATGTCCCCCCACCCCCCATACACCCCCATTGACGGGCACCGGCCAGCAGGCCCTGACACATGGCCCACCAAACAACATGTCCTAACAAAACAGACCTATGGCCCTAATACCAACCCAAATCCCCCCTGCCCCTCCCAGTACAAGCATGCAACCATCCACTGCATCCACTCCCAAATTACCCATGCCATGAGAGTCTTAAAAGAACCACCATGGCCATGCATAAATGCACAACAGAGCCACACAGTGGCAACACATGACTGAGGCAATGTTCATTGAGACATGCACAAAACCAATGATAGTCAAAACACTCATGAAGGCAAAATAAATGTATTAAAAAACATAATGAAATAACGAAAATCAAACTTGCAAATGAATAAATAATGAAAGCTATTACCAAACAAAAAAAGAAAATCCAATGAAAGACAAAAATCCCCGGCATGAAAAAAAAAAAAATTGGTCCATCGCCAATGTCGCTATCAATGAAATAATCCCAAAAAAAGAAAACCATTGATCCATGGGAATTGTAAAAAAAGAATGTGGTACAAGTCTTGAACTATATAAAAACCAAGTCCAAAGGGTCCATGATCCCAAAACAAAAGGAAACCTACATAAAGGTCCTATGAATAAAAAACTATATTATATACATAAAGTGGAGCAAAGTCCATGAGCTTAAAAAAAAAAAAGAAAAAACAAAGGAAACCTAACCCTAAAGAACTATGTACAGAGGCGGCGGGCAAGTCCTACGGATCACTTTTTGATGTTCATTGAACTCAACGTCGATGTTCCGGAGGTGGGCCTCTTCCCTGGCCTCGAGTTCTCACAGGGATGCAGCCATGGCCTCCTCCTACACCCTGCGAGTTGCCTCGAGGCACTCAGCCCGCCTCAATGCCCTGCACATGGAGTTCTCTGCCCTGACCATAGTGAGCCGTGCCTCCTCTGCCCGCCGCCGCTCTGCATCTATCTGCTGGCCCAACTGCTGCCAAACGGAAAACACTCCCAATCCAGGGTCCTCTTGCCCTCCGGCCAATGCCTGCCACTGTGATGCTGATGGCCCTGCGCCAATATCGCTCCCACCCTGAGCCTGCTGCTGCCATGCATGTGCCCTGCTTGTCGATGCCTGCAAGTCCTCCTTTTGCTGGGGTCCAGTTGGTGGGGTGGCCACCCCTGCTGGACCTCCAACTCCCGACTGTGGCAGGGATGTGTCCTCCACCAGCCTGGATGCCGGGTCAGGGGCAGCTCCACAGGGTGTCCAGGTGATACTTAGGCAGGAAGATGGCACAGAGGACAACTGGCGCATAGGGGGTTCAGTTGAGGAGGGGGTTGCTAGAAGATCCAGCACATGGAGGAACCCAGCGCCAGTGACCTGTCCTAGTAGGCTGACGCGGTCATTGATGTATTCAAAAGGATTTGCATTGTCCTCACGAGAACTCTGCATGTCATCCTGAATACCACGTTGATGCAACGCCATCCCAAGTAGGACAGGCTCAACACGGTCATGGATTGCCACGTCCGCAGGGAGAGGAAGGCCAGTTGTTGTTTGTGCATCCCCTTGCAGGTCTGGACGAAGGCATCCCTGCTGCTGCGGGATGATGCAGTCACAGGATTGGGGACAGGATTACACACAGGCACCTACGCGGTGGCCTGTGATGCCTCCTGTCCCTGTCCCTGGACTGCACCACTAGAACCAGTGGAATCCCCCCTCCAGGCCCCATGCATGGGCCTTCCATGGCCTCCTCCTCAACCGAACCCCCCACCAACCTGGATGACTCTGTGCAATCTTCCTCCATAGGCCCCTGTGGGGTCTCAGCTGCCCCTACTGCTGCTGAGGAGTCCACCTCCAACCTCTGCCTCTTGGACCTTCCTTTGGCAGCTGCGGCCATGGGCGCAGCTTCAGGCTCGTCAATCCCGGAAGAGATGACTAAGTGGGAGGAGAGCTGGGCCTTGCGTCTCTGGCTGGAGGTGGGATTCCTGCCTCTGTGCTCCACAGCACTGTCTCCGCCCTCTTCATCAGTCAACGCTGCAGATAGGGAGAGACAGAACACAGGCATCAGGGCACGGTACAATGGTCAGATACACACGTGACAGTTGCACATGAGTGGCAGTGTCAAACTTCACAGATGGCATCACACTCCCCAACACTCATATCATTTGAACCCACACACATGCACAAATTAACAGGAATCGTGCAGCAGGCAGCAGCATCCATACACACACACACCAGCATGAAAATCTGAAGGTTGGCATGATGTCACAAGCAACATGGGGATTGCCGAACACATGCACACAAATGCAACAGACACACATGCATGTGTATATCTCCACCACTTGTCACAGTGCAATCATCGGCAACTATGTCACATCTGCCAATCGGATTCCTACACGTCTGTGTCACATGCATCCATGGCATATCACTTTCGCACACATGTGAAACACACACACACACATGTATGCTGTGCACATACATGAAGGTGGGACCAGCATCCATGTGTCACACCCCAACCATGCCATAGTGCAGGCGCAGAAATACTAACGTGTTCATCTCCACATGCAGTTGTGCATCATGCTTTGGAACACATACACCATTGATGTGCATCACACTGTCAGGACTCACACGCAGCACGGTCATTTCCCTGCACAAACACATCCATACATGGCCCTTTTCAGACATATGTCCAAGCTGCACACTCCTGGCACACCACAACATGCACTGTGTCCAATAAGTATGCATGGACAATTACCGCTCGACTCCAGACCGGTCTCCCTCTCGAGGACCTGGCGGTGAAGCACTGGGTTAATGCATTTCAGGACCCTCATGTCGTTGGTGGTAAGGTGGACCCGGCGCCTCACTGCATCCGCTGCTTCCAAGAGGCGCCAGGTGTTCCTGAGGCAGCAGCAGATGGCTGGTGGGAGTCTGCTCGGGGCTCTGGGGGCAGGAAAATGGCCTTCTGGTCAGGAGCGTGGTCTTCCATGTGTTGTCGCCTGGCCAGCTTGATACGGAGTGATTTTGCATGTGAACATTCGAGGAAAGGCCCTTAGCGCGTAAGCGCGCATGTGACGTAACAAGCACAGGCATTTCCCTCATCACGGTTGCATAGTGATTCAGCACGTGAACAAACAGCACGTCCACATGTTAATGCGTGTAATTCAAGGAAAGGGCCTAAGCGCGTAAGTGACGTGGCGCGTGCGGGTGTTTCCGTCGGCACGGGTTAAAGGTGAGCGGCTCCCGGCAGTTCGCTGTACATGCCTTTCGTGGAGACCAATGTGTGTGTTGCTACTTCTGGTTGTTTCACGAGCCATTACAACTTCACAGCGGATCAAGGACGTATCTCTTCTTTTGGCGGGGGTATTGGCTACACGTGTTTTTAAATTACCCTGCTGGTCAGATAGTCCGACGGTGAGTCGCGCACACTATTTTTCCCACTGCGTGTCCCACTGTGTATCGCGTACCCGTTTTCGAGTTCATAGTAGCCTGCGTGTCCCAAGCGTACATGTTTTTGTGTCCCTGGGTGCCACTGCGTACTGCGGGAGGTTAATTGCGCACACGTGGGCTACCGGGGGTTGCATGCATGGTTTTATTGCAGTTTTGCGGTGCCTGAGAGTTGTGTGACCCGTCACTTCATCACTGGGGTCCCATACAGCCTTGAATGTGCACAGGGGTGTGTTAGGCAGAATCTAGTGCACTGCCCTTAGGGACCACTACACACAATTAAGACCACAGGTGGCAATACTAGTTTTACCTTTGGGACAAGCCTGTACTTCTATGTCATAGTGGTAGCAGTGGCAGAGCAGCCAGGCTTATCTCAAGAGTATATGAGCAGTAGCAGAGATTACACAAAGGGACCACAATTACTGTGACTCAAGCAAACACTGACTCAAGGTTTCAGGTAGAAAAATATAAGTACATTTATTTTTAAACCATTTGTTGTAAACATGACACTTCTCCTAGAATTAAAACCACACGAAAAATATACTACAACTAACCAATTCACTTTGTACAGTAAGTCTCAAGGTAAGTACCCTGTGTTTGAATGGACCTGTGTTACAAACAAAACATGTTCCGCGAATACGATTGCGATCACTTTTTGACAGTTCGTTCTACTAATTAAACACGTATCCGTGAAATGAAATGCTACCGGGGCAAAAACACACTTACACGTGAGATGCCTAGAGGGAGTTGGAGGCAAAAATCACAGGCAATATTTTGGTTAGGCAGACAGAATCGAGAAACACTCAGAGACAGGAGTTCAAGAGTCAAAGGGCCGGCGCCAGGGTCAAGTGACACCGGGGACCTGTTGTCGAAGATCACACAGTCAGACAGCTCACGATTCAACGTAGCCAAGAGTACTTCGATATTGTCAAGGTTCGGAAGCAACAGTTATAAGAAGGAGGGAAGACAAGGGCAAGCCTTGAAGATGAAGAAAAGGGGTTCACCCTGTTTCCTCAAGCAGAACACAGTGCCTTATTCCAATGGTGCAGCTGGTGCCCTGGCAGTTGTTCCTGTTGGTTTCCCAGAGACCCACGGTTCCTGGAGTTTCGGGGTGAAGGAGAATGTCTGAAGGGGGTCTGTACCACACAGGCATGAAGCCAGCAGCAGCGATGTGAATAAAAGGTGCGCTCAGGTACAAACATCCTAGAGAGACCATCAACTTTTTGGTGGTGACTTCCTGCTCTGTGCTCAATGGAAAAATCAAATCCTTGCAGGCAGATTGACGATCTGAATAACTTTGGGTTTTTCCCTTTCATTTGCATCAGCCATCTCAAGGGTTGGTGGTCAGTCTGAATAATGAAGGTAGATCCATACAAGTATGGTCTAAACCTCTTCAGTGACCACACAATAGCAAATCATTCTCTTTCTATTGTTGCCCACCTTGTCTCAGGATCCTTTAACTTCCTGTTGATGAAACAAATGGGGTGCTCCCTACCTTTCTCATCCAGTTGACTAAGGACTACACCTATACCCACATTAGAAGCAGCAGTATATACAATGAAGGGTTGGTGATAGTCAGGAGGTCTTAGGACTTGAGCTTGACAAAGGGCTTTCTTTAGACCTTCAAAGGCTTGATTGCACTCCACATTCCACCTGACCTTTTACGATATTTTGGAGAGGAGATGACATTCAAGGGAGACGCTATGGTCCCATAGTTCTCTATGAAGTTCCTATAATACCCAGTGAGACCTAGGAAGGCTCTCACTTGGGTTTGAGTAGTAGGGGTGGCCCGGTTTTGTACAGCCTGTACTTTGCTAGGCAATGGCCTTATTTCACCTCCTTCTACCTCATGTCCAAGGTAGACCACTGAACTCTGACCGATTTGACATTTGCTTGCCTTTATGGTCAGATGGGCCTTTTCAAAAGTCTGCAATACATAACCTAGGTGTTCAACATGTTCTTTCCATGTAGGGCTGAACATTGCAATGTCATCCAAGTATGCAATGCCGAAGTCCTCTATCCCATTCAGAACTTGATTGACCATCCTCTGAAATATAGCAGGCACATTCTTTAATCCAAAAGGAATTACCTTGAATTGGTAGAGGCCAGCTGGGGTGGAGAATGCAGTTTTCTCCTTGGCATGGTCTGTCAGGGCTATTTGCCAATAGCCTGACGTTAGGTCAAATGTGCTGAGGTACTTGGCTGCACCAAGTTTGTCCACCAGCTCATCTGTCCTAGGCAAAGGATGGGCATCAGTCTTTGTGACTGCATTTAGAGCTCTATAGTCCACGCAGAATCTCAACTCTTTGGATCCTGACTTTGGTACAAGCACCACTGGGCTAGACCACGGGCTATTAGAGGGCTCTATAACCCCGAGATCAAGCATCTTGTTGACCTCATTCTTTATGTGGGATCTGACATTGTCTGACATTCTGTACCCCCTGCTTTTGACAGGCAAACAGTCACCAATGTATATGTCATCCTGGCCCCAAGGGGTCAAGCCTGGTGAAAGCAAGAACAGGGAGGCAAACTGATTTAACAGTAACTTGCACTCATCCTGCTGGTCAGATGTGAGACTGGAAGAGAGATTAACTCTTTCCTCTTGCTCATCTAAAGGTAAGCCTCTGAGGAGGTCAGGCAGAGGTTCACTCTCTTCCTCCTCCTGAGCTGAAGCGAGAATCAGTACTCCAATGTCAGGTCTAGAGACAAAAGCCTTTAAACGGTTGGTGTGAAAGACTCTGGGAGCCTCCTTAGATTGCCTAATTCCACCAGATAGTTCACCTCTCCAAGTTTACCCACAACTTTGAAGGGTCCTATCCATTTGTACTGCAAGGCCCTCTGCCTTGTTGGGACCATAACGAGAACATGCTGGTCTTGAGTAAACGTAACCATGTTAGCCTTCTGGTTATGCCAATGTTTATCCAGAGCTTGACCATTCCTCAAGTTATCACTTGCCTCATCCATCATGTGTGACATTCTCCTCCGGAGACCTATCATATAGTCAGTCACTCTGACTGGCTTGGTGGAAGGAGCACTCTCCAACCCCTCCATAATCAGGGCCAATGGACCTCTGACTGGATGGCCATAGAGAAGTTCGAAGGAACTGAATCCTACTCCCTCCTGAGGGACTTCTCTATATGCAAAGAGAAGGCATGGCAGTAGAAGGTCCAACTTTCTTCTAAGGGGTTCTTCTAAAGCACCTATTATGCTCTTCAGAGTTCTGTTAAACCTTTCTACCAATCCATTGGATTGGAGGTGGTAGGCAGTTGAAAACGTGTAGGTGACTCCACAGGTTTTCTACATGGTGTGCATGTAGTGGAACATACAATTTGATCCCCTGTCAGATATCACCTCCTTAAGAAAACCTACCCTGGTAAAAATACCAAGGAGGGCCTTAGCCACAGCCAGAGCCGTAACAGTCCTCATAGGTATGGCTTCAGGAAATCTAGTGGCATGGTCCACTACAACCTGGATGAACCGGTTGCCTGAAGATGTGGGAGGGTCAAGAGGACCAACAATGTCAATCCCAACCCTCTCAAAAGGAACTCCTACCACTGGGAGAGGCACTAAGGGTGCCACATCCTTGGCTTCACTCTTACCAGAGGTTTGGCAAGTTTGGCAGCTTCTGCAGAATTTGTCTACTTCTGTACCCATCTTAGGCCAGTAGAAGTGAAGAGAGAGCATTTCCTTGGTCTTCTTAAAACTTAAGTGAACAGCCAAAGGTACCTCATGGGCTGACTGCAGAAACTGGAGTCGGTTCACTAGGGGCACTACAAGTCTTTTGTAGCCTCCAGGGGTTGACTCAGTTGGTTCACTGTAGAAGAGTCCATCCTCCCAGTGTAACCTATACTCCCCAGGCTCAGTCCTATTGAGCTGAGAAGCTGCCTGTAGGCGAAGACCTTCCAGGGTAGGACATTCTCTTTGTCCTTTGCTGAAGTCTTCCCTGTTGGGTCCATCTTCTGCCAGTAAAGACTGCAGCTCAGGATGGTCAACAGGGTCAATATCTCCCACCATGGTAAGATCTTCTTCTAGATCTGATTCCTCAGTATCTAGTTGAACCATACAGGGTTGAACCTCACACTCAGCCTCAGCTGGTAGAGAAGTCACAGAAGTGACTTTGGACAGTCGTGGAGATGTCCTTCTGGGCACAGGAGTGCTTGCTGGTTTCTTGCTGGCAGACTTGGGTTTTCCCTTTGTCTCTTTCTGACCTGCAATAGCAGTAAGTAAGTCTTGGGGTGATAGTTTCCTCGATCATGTCCCCATGAGAGCCTCTCAAGGTTCTCTCCCTTGCAGACCTAGTGAGCTCCTGCTTCCTTCTGCTGTGGGGCCCGGGGGTACTAGACACAACTCCAAGAGTTTTAAAGTCATTACCCAACAGGACCCTCCCAGGTACGTCACTTTTCACACTTACAGGTATTCGGACAGTCATGTCATTACACTGGATGAGAGCTGGTAACTAGGGAACCATTTGCACAGGGACTCCAGCTAACTTGATTAGGTGTTTGGGTGCCTTAGAAACATCCTCTACCTTGAAAAAAACATTCTTCAACCACAGTTATGCTGGCTCCAGTGTCTCTGATGGCAGGGGTTTCCTGACCATTCACAAGAACACTATCTTTGTAATACTCTTTAGTATTATCTGGGAATTAGTTGTAGACATCTAAGTTTGGTTGTTCCCAAAGACCCAAGGACACTAAAGAAACACTAGCTGTGACTCTCATGGGCTCATCAGCTAGTAGCTGAAAGTTTCCACTGGCTATAAGTACTTCATCCACCTGGGAGAAGGCTAAGGAGACAGTGTTGATCCCTGAAGGTTTACCCTTACACTTGGGATCTCCTTTCACATGGCCAGGTAACCCACAAACAAAGCATTTCCCAAATGCTCTTTGGAATGGGGGTTTGCTCTGACCTCCATCTGGTGTGGAACCAGATGGTACACTAGCCTGATTCGGTTTACCTTGGGGCTTAACCTGGTTATGTTTGTGGCCCTCTTTTGGATTGGAATTATTGGAATTCTCTTTTTTGTCTTTCTTTGGCTGCTTCCCCTCATCCTTCTTCTGAGTAGCTCCAGTATCCTTGGGAGTAGCCCTGTTGGCAACCCATAAGTCAGCAGCCTTAGCTAGTTTCTTAGGATCTATCTCCTTTGAATTAGCCAAGTGCTGTCTAAGCTCAGGAGAGCAGACATCAAAAATAGACTCCAACATTACAAGATTCCTCAAACCTTCATTAGTGTTCACTTTGTAACCTTTAATCCAACCGTCTAAGTTTTTTAAACATTCACACACCCAGGTAGCCCAAGAGGTACCATCATGCTTTTTGAGGGTTCTAAACCTCTTAAGATAATGGGAAAGGGTCTTCCCAAATCTAGCTATTAATGCAAGTTTCACACACTCACACTGGCGTAACAGGGGCCCCCGCAGCCCCCGTGGTGCAAGGGTGCCCGCAAGCACATGTCCTGGGAGGGGGCCACACTTGAAGAAAAAAAAATACAAATACTTTTTTTTTCTCAACAAAAAAAATAAGTTTCGTTTTGAATTCACTCTGAATTAATAAAGAAATACTTTCTGCAACATAAATAATTCCTTTATGAAGGCAGAGTGACTGCAAAAAGAAACTTTCTTTTTGAAGGTTGAGGGCTTCCCCCAACCCATGGCATGGAAGACCCTAGGCTGGAGCGCTGCATGTCATGGGGTGGTGGGGAGCCCATTGACTTAAAAATTAAATAGTTTATTTTTGAAGTCACTCTGCCTTCATAAAGTAATTATTTCCGTTATGGTTAGCTCCTTAACTGAATAATTTCTTATTGAAGTTAGAGTGACTTCAAAAAGAAACAATGGGGCTCATTGTGACCATACCGGCCTGGAAACAACGGTTCTGGTAAGCTTACCGGCACCATTGTTTCCAGACCTGCATATTACAGGTCTACCTGCTGGGGCCGTTGTGCCCGACAGGACTGACCCTGCCGGCCACAGCAGCCACGATAGTCAGACCCGTCACAGAAGCACTGGCACCGTTAGCAACGGTGCCAGTGCTTCCGTGTCCCCAATCCCATGGAGTCCTATGGGACTCCACAGGAATGGGGATTACCGAAATTACCGGTGCCTGAATTCCCAGCCGCCGGACTTGGAAGAGCCCGGTGGCACTGGGAAGTCAGGTGCTGGTAATTCTTTTACAGGGCTGGTGCCAACCCGCCGGCACGGTTACCACCGGACCTGTAATGAGCCCAATTTCTTTTTGAAGTAATAGGGCTCCCCTCAACCCCATGACGTGTGCATGTGTGAGTGTATGGTGAAAGGGTGCACACTTACATTTATAGGTGGCTGCCTGTGTGAGTGTATGGTGAAAGGGTGCACACAAATGTATGGGTTGCTGGGTGTGCGTGTGTGCTTGTATGGTGAAAGGGTGCACACTTAAATGTATGGATGGCTGCCTAGGTGTGCATGTATGGTGAAAGAGTGCACACTTAAATGTATGGATGGCTGGGTGTGTATATGGTGACTGGTGTGTGTGCTTGTGTACAGGGGCACAACAAAACCTGCATTTCGGGGGGCTAACCCTTCAAATGTTTGGAGAGACGCTAACTTTACGGGTGATGGGGAGGGGCAAACTTATTTGTGTGGGGGCATCTAACTTCTTTACACATTTTAATGAGACTATTCTAGTGCAGCTTCAATGTTACAAGCAGTTAACTCTCTCCTTTAAGTCTCCTATGCCCTCTCTACCCTTCCAATCACTCCCCTGGCACGCAAGTACTAGACCCACATTGCGATTTCAATTGCCTAAAAAATGTGGCCCGTTCTGTCCGGCAACTGCTCTAAAGGTCAGTCAGGTCGAGTCAACATAGCCCAAAATGTCAGGGGGTTGGGGGGGAGTGCTGAAGCCCAGTCAACTCAATGTGTTGTGCCACTACTTGTGTTTAATGCCTTGATTACTCCTAGCCCTATTCTTTCTTGTCTGAGTACTTATGTATAAGGCAGTACTTGTGTACTCTGCCTCCTAAACAAGTACTGTGATGAGGTAGAGGTACATGGAGGTAATGCCTGACTTAGCTACCTGTAATCTTCATTACTCTTAGTCCCACTCCTCCTCATCCCAGTACTTACCTATGAGGCAAAGAGCCTCATACGTAAGCTCTGGGACAAGGAAGAGGGACGTGGAGGTAATTCTTGGCCAATGAGCTGATTTAGGAGGTTGGGGTGGGGGGTGGGAGAGAGAGGGGATGTGTGGGGGGGGTGGGATTGTGCAATAAATCATAATGGTTGTCCATGTCCAGGCTAAGCAGGCATGATATGTGGTATTAGTGGCTAGAGAGGCATTTTGGTGCAGCCAGTCTAGTCATTCCTCAGTTTGGTATGACTTTCTTTTAACTGGGAATTTCTGATAAAGCAGTCCTGCTAAGTGTGATTACATGGCTAGATTGGCATTTGGGTCCTGCCACTCTAGCCATTTCTTACTGCGGCATTGTATATTTTTCTGGGCCTTTGTTATAAAATCATATGATAAAAGTCAATTATTTATAAGTCACCTGTACACAAGTGTTTCTATGCGTGACAAGACAAGGGAGGGAAGATAGAGGGAGGACAAGACAAACGATCTCACTAGGCCTTGTGTCATTCTGAGAACGAGAAGTGCAAGAGGAAAGGGAGGGGGGAAGTGCAAGGGAGAGGGGAGGGGAAAACAGGGCTGCGATGCTCTGAGTAAGTGCAGCCAGGGCAGCACAGCTATGGGTAGTGCAAGGAGAACAAGGGGCTGAATGGTTACAGTTAAAGCCCCTAAGTGCATGATAGGCACGGAGACAGTGTAAGGTTGACCGATCAAGAAAGAGGCTGGACTCATACAGACTCTGAGGGTATGCAAGCAACTGGTCAGAAAAGCAGCAGACAGGTAGGTCAGCAGGGGAGGAAGAGAGAGAAAGCAGAGGAGAAAAGGAAAGTTTTGAGCTGCTTCCGAAACTTCAGATGGTCTGGCTCAAGTTTGAAGGGCCAGGGAGGCCATTCCAGAGGGAGGCACCAGCAGAGGAGAGAGATCTACCCCCCACTATCTGCCTGGAGAAGCATCTAACCCTTAGAGAGTTGGAGGTAGCTGAGCGAAGGGCTCGAGAAGGAAGATATTTTCGAAGAGAGCGTTGGATGTAGTGCAGGCCCCTACCCCAGAAAGACTTGTGGACAATGCAAAGGGTCTTGAACTTGATCTTTGCAGCCACAGGGAGTCAGTGGAGAGATTTCAGGGCTGGAGAGATATGATCCCTGGGCTTGAGGCCAATGATAAGTCTTGCAGTCTTGTTCTGGATTAGTTGCAGATGACGGAGAGTAGAGGAAGGCAGAATGAGAAAGAAGCTATTGTAGCAGTCCAGCCTAAAGAGAACCAGGGCTCTGGAGACAGTGAGCTTCTGGTGGAAAGTGAGAAAGGGAAGAGTCCCTTTGAGGAGGAGCAGCTTGTAGTGGAACTTCTTGGTGACATCCGAGATGTGAGGCGAGAAAGAGAGAGTGGCATAGAAGATGACACCAAGGTTTTTTGCCTCGCAGGAAGGTGAAGGAGGAGGGCCCAAGGCGGACGGCCAGAGTGAGAGGGAAAGCTGGTGCCAGGGTCCCAATGAGAAGGATTTCCGTCTTACTGGCATTAAGTCAGAGATCTTTGGAGGCACACCAATCCTGAATCGCGGATAGACTGTCAGGAATGAGCGATAGAGGAGAGGAGGCTGAGGGGAGCCTGAAGGAAAGCTGAGTCATCCACATAACACTGAAAGTTTGAGGAGAAGGTAGAGATCAGGGGGGCCAAAGGGGCCAAGTGGAGGTTGAAAAACCAGGGTGAGCCCTGGGGAACGTCACAGGTAGAGAGAGGTGGCAGAGAGATTGGGACCAGTTTGGACCTGGGAGGGTGGGGGCGATCCAAGAGGAAGGAGGTCTGTCACTCCAGGGCCTGGTCTGTGATGCCCAGGTTCTCAAAGAGTCAATTGATCAGGATGGTGTTGTTGACCGTGTTGAAAGCAGAGGAAAGAAGGAAGGTGAGGATAGAAGGAATGCTGGAATCAAGGCTAGAGAGCAGATCTTCACGGGTGTTCAGGAGAGCAGTTTCAATGCCTCTGGCAGCTCTGAAGCCAGACTGCTGGTCATGGAGATAACCAACATAGTCAGTGTAGAGAGTAAGCTGGGAGATGGCAAGCTTTTCCAAGAGTTTGCCCAAGAAAGGGGTGATGGAGATTGGGCAATAGTTTTCCGGGCAGGTAGGATCAGCAGACGGCTTCTTGAGGAGTGGGTGCACAAGGGAGTGCTTAAGGGGAGAGGGGAACATTCCAGTGGCTAAAGAGTGATTACAGAAATCGGCCAAGGCTGCAGCAAGGGTGTCAATATGGTCCTTGATGGTTCTGGAGGAGCAGGGCAGCACCTGTTTAGACAACGCTTTCATAGATCGGAATTGTCTAGAAACCTTGTCAGGTGCTGTCAGAGACAAAGAAGAAAATGGAGGGGGAGAGGTAGAGATGGCCAAAGGGGGCAGAGAGAGGAAGAGGGAGAGGAAGAGGAGATAGAGGACAGGATGTCCTGAGATTTAGTGGAGAGCCGTACAGAGGGCCTTGGAGAGAACAAGAGAAAAAGAGACCACAACAGGATTGACCAGTTCCTTGCAGATTTTAAAGAGTTTGGCCGTGTTGGTAGAGGCCGCAGAGATGCAGGCTTTAATGTGTGCTCTCTTCTTGATGAGTGTTATTGCTTTGACTGGCATTTTGGTGCAACCAGTCTAGGTATGTCTAAATGTGACCTGGCATGCTTTACTGTAATGTTATTACGTGTTTACACTGGCCTACATTGTGCAGCCAGTTGGACATGTTTTCATTGTGGCATGGTATTTTTAATAGCAAAGCATTAATGTTCCTGTGCACTGTTGGTGACTTACATGTATGGAACAGTGGTACCCTACAAAACAATTGCAAACACTGTGGCTTTATAGTCAATTTTTCTCAGAAAGTGTGCTGTATATTGCATTAAAAGACATATTTATATGTTTCTCCTAGAGCAGTGTGTGGCATACCCCTTCAGCAGCACGTTCGTGTATATTGCGCAAGCGTGACAATCTAGGCCGGCACAGAGTGTGGTGCGACCCGTGATTTGTTGCTGAGTTGGGGGGCCCCCCTCAGCATGGCTCACAGGGGGGCCCCCACATTTTGTGTTACGCCACTGCACACTCATAATCCTGTTTATCCTCCGCCACCAACTCCATTACAGCATCACTTGCAACAGGGGGGAGCCTAGAGAAAAGCCAAGGAATTAACTGATTCCCTGAGATACCTTGAATACCATGATTGTACTCAAACATAGCTAACCAATCCAAAACATCAAGTTTAGTCTCATACATACCAATCATTTCCTTTGGCATATGGGGTCTCTTAGGGCTGGAAGACCTAGAAGACTCTGGGAGAGAAGCATTTTCTAGAGACAGTTTCTTCATTTCTAGTTCATGGTTTAGCTCCATTTCTCTGAGCCTTAACTCTTGATGTTTCATGGCATTTTGTGCATCAATACATTTCACTTCCAATTCAGGTCTCATTTTCTCCAGTGCAATAAACTCAGGAGTAAGTGAAGGACCTGTGGGGGTCCCTGTGGACAGAGGATGTGCATTCTGAGCAGGCAAAGGAGTTGTAGGGTTTCCTAACAAGGACTCATCTACTTCTAAAGTAACACTCTCAGAATCAGTAACATCAAAATCCACATTTGCTGGAGTGGTAGGCCCTTCTGACCCACTCTCCAGAGTTTTTCCCATTAACTTTGCAACCAGTTCAGATTTCTTTGCAACCAGTTCAGATTTCTTTCCTTTACTAGAGAGATTCTTATACCTACACATGGTTCTCAGAACCTCAGCAGTATAGAGTAAAATACTCTGTTCAGTGTAGCTTTCCATATTAGACATGATTTCTTAGTTAAATAAGAATTAGTGGAGTTAGCCTTGTGGTTAGTTGAACCCAAGCAATAGCAGCACTCTAAGTGTAATCACTCTACTTCAAAATCCTCACCGCTGTACACCAGTGTTAGGCAGAATCTAGTGCAGTGCCCTTAGGGACCACTACACACAATTAAGACCACAGGTGGCAATACCCGTTTTACCTTTGGTACAAGCCTGTACTACTATGTCAGAGTGGTAGCAGTGGCAGAGCAGCCAGGCTTATCTCAAGAGTATATGAGCAGTAGCAGAGATTACACAAAGGGACCACAATTACTGTGACTCAAGCAAACACTGACTCAAGGTTTCAGGTAGAAAAATATAAGTACATTTATTTTTAAACCATTTGTTGTAAACACAACACTTCTATTAGATTTAAAACCACCCAAAAAAATATACTACAACAAACCAATTCACTTTGTACAGTAAGTCTCAAGGTAAGTACCCTGTGTTTGAATGGAGCGGTGTTACGAACAAAACATGTTACCGCAAATACGATTGTGATCACTTTTTGACAGTTCGGTCTACTAATTAAATGCGTATCCGTGACAAGAAATGCTACCGGGGCAAAAACACACTTAGCACGTGAGATACCTAGAGGGAGTTGGAGGCAAAAATCACAGGCAATATTTTGGTTAGGCAGACAGATTCGAGAAACACTCAGAAACAGGAGTTCAAGAGTCAATGGGCCGGAGCCAGAGTCAAGTGACACCGGGGACCTATTGTCGAAGATCACACAGTCAGACAGTTCACGATTCAACGTAGCCAAGAGTACTTTGATATTGTCAATGTTCAGAGCAAAAGTTATAAGAAGGAGAGAAGACAAGGGCAAGCTTGAAGATAAAGAAAAGGGGTTCACCCTGTTTCCTCAAGCAGAACACAGTACCTTATTCCAATGGTGCAGCTGGTGCCCTGGCAGTTGTTCCTGTTGGTTTCCCGCAGACCCATGGTTCCTGGAGCTTCGAGGTGAAGGAGGACATCTGAAGGTGGTCTGCACCACACAGGGATGAAGCCGTCAGCAGCGAAGTGAATAAAAGGTGTGCTCCTTAAAAACAGAAGAGGCTCTTCAAATGGCTATCTGGACCACTACAGCAGTGTGCAGCGATTTCGACCAAAGAAGAGGATCCTCTGGCTGTGAAAGATGAGCTGGTTATCCCCACCAGGCTCAAGGGAAGAAGACTCCAGACTGGATCTTCTCTAGTCATCAAAGGGTAGATATCTCAGGACTGCAGCAGGGCTTCACCGGGACAGCGTAGTTGCAGCAGTCATTGTTCTCTCCGCTTCTCTTTGGTTCCTTGTAGTTCCAGTGGCGACTCTGACTTCTATCCCAAAAGACCCGTCTTTTATGTGCAAAACCCCCAGTCACACAGCCTGGCTGTCAATCACCCAGCAGGAGGGTTGACCAGCCTGGACAACCACCTCAGCCAATCATGGGAAAGGGCAACTTGGGTTTCCTAGGATACCCTGTGCAGGGGGTGACTACACCCCTCCCTCACATTCAGCCCACCTAGACACCCAGGTGCTTGGTGGAGGGCTTCTGGGCAGAAGCCTGCCAAAAGACGGTGACCAAAGAAGGCAAACCTAGTTTGCCTCACAAAGTAAAACACAAGAAGGACTTTAACAAAAAGAAATGGTGAATAAACCCAACCGGAGCCAAAAGAAAGACAATTTGGGCAAGCGGATTTATGTTTGAGGCTAATATAATAGCCTAAAACAATACCATGTTTATCTAATATAATCACGGTAGAAAAGTTAGGGTAGATACCCCTGCCACCAGCCAAATCTAAATGTTGAAAGAGCGAAACAGTGCTCTAGGAGGTACAGATAAAAAGGGATACGAGTAACCCTTTCCAGTACTCCATGGAAGATGGGGTGTACTGGATCTGTGGTAGATTGACCAAGTAAAGTTAATGGCAACTTTACCCTTTTCTGGGGGACTGTAGTCAGCCTCAGAAATGGAGTCGGTGGGAAGTCTCAAAGACAACCCTGTGCCACTGCACTGAAGGTGCTGTGTGACACACAAAAGATGGGGGCTACTGAAGTGGTGTACCGAGAGTCCACAATCACAAAAACAGAGAAATACACATGGCAAAACACAGGTATGAGTGGGGGAAAAGCTCACACTATTACCTAGTGGAAAAAAATAAACTCCAGAAGTCCAGCAAAGCTGCTGGGGGACTCACTAGGTGAGGGAAATTAGCCAACAATGAGAATTCTCGCTAACAGGGTGCTGTTAACATCTAGTATCCCACCCCCTTATCCCCAATTGCCCAGGACAATTGTTGTGTACACCTCCCATTGGCACTACTACATCTGTGCCGGCACTACTACATCTGTGCCATGGTAGGGAGGTCACAAAATGTGAGGGACGCCTCAGCTCGGTGTACTCCACGTGGCGGGCATGGGAAGGGACGTGGCCCGGGTGACCAGGGAGTAGGGGGACTCCAGGATGTCCAGGGTGGCTGCAGAGGGGGAAGAGGCAGGGGTGTACCACTTCGGCATGATTTTGTGCCACGTGTTGGTGCAGTCATGCCACCACCCCCTGTGGTTCCGGGAGATGCAGCTCTTGCATCTGCACTGGTGCCCATGTGACCCAGCAGTCCATTTCATCGACTGTCACAGGCCCAAGGGTAGTGGTAGCTGAAGGTGCAGCTATGGACACCACCACCCAGGCTCAGGGTCGGCCAGTACATTCTGCGTTGGCACATGAAGAGTCCCAGGATGATTTCCAGGAGGTCAGGAGGCACATGGTGTGTGCATGCATGGCTGCCCTGACCGTGGCACATGTCCCAGGGCAGTATTGTCATCTGCTGCCCCGAGCAGCCAGGTGTTGGCAAGTGCATGGGCAGATGCAGCCGACGCCACCCCGGCTGTGAGTCTACCATCCAGGACAGTCCCAGTCAATGACCTTGGCACAGCAGATGTTGCTGCACAGGGTCCAGTCAAGGGCACCCAGCAGCCACTGACACAAGTCAGGGCTTTCGTCCTTGTTCCACCTGCCACTCCCTTGGTTCAATCCACCAGCACCACTGCCCCTACTGATCAAGGAAGCATTTGCTAGTCAGAGTCCGGATCACTGTCCAAGAGGAGGAAGGTTGCACCTGCACAAGAGGCTGGGACCCCACACACGGCTCTGGCCTTCGGCACGTCGAGGAAGAAGCCTTTCTGCAAGCAGGAACTGGACTTCCTTGTGGACTACATGTCGGGACACGACTGTGATATGCTAGTGGGCCCGAATTGTGAGGCTACAGCTGGCTGTCCAGTGTTTGTCCCACTGGAAGCATGTTGCAGAGGGTGTCAGTGCATTCAGACATGAGGTGTGCACAGCTCAGGAGTGCAAATAGCGTTGGGATGACCTCCGATGCAGTGCTAAACTGAAGCGTGCCTCCAAATGTTCCATGACTCAGGTGACTGGCAGTTGGTCACCACCTGAGGAGGAAGATTTCACTTCACACAAGTTGATACCAGCAGAATTGTACAAAGGAGTGGGAGAGATGCTGGACTTTGATGCCCCGTCCAGTGAGTGTTGTTGTGTGTTTGTCCAGACCATGTGTGGTTTGCTTGTGTGATGTGTTGTGCTTGACTGCCACTACATGCTATGTGTACATGGTTCAAATGTGTGAGTCATGCAATGCTTCACTGATGCATGCCTGCTGTGCAGCATGCTGGACATGTAGAGCAGACGGGGACTGTCCTCATTACCACACTTTCACCCTACTCACATGCTAGTCACCCAGCTGCCCCTCAGGTCCATGTTCCAGCTCACTGGCCCTTCTGCATGTAGCCTGGTGTGCCTTTCCACTCAGCACTGGGACTATGTCATTGCATGACTGCATGTGTGTTCTGCCTGCATGTGGGTACTCCACGTAGGCATGCTTACTTGCCCCTCCAGCCCTGTGCACCTAATTTCACCATGGCACTGGTGGGTATCATGTTGGACTACTGCAATGGCCTGTTCAACTCTCCTGTGTACATGCACACTTCCCCCTGCCAACCTGCCAGACACATACAGTGGGGTACATCCTTTGACCTTGATGCAGGGTGTCTCACTTGGACTGTGCAGATGGCAGATGCTCCGCAGCGACGTGAGTACCCATTCATTCTCTATGTGCATTCCATGCATGCCCCAATGTGTCATCGGCCTGATGATCATTGTAGTACGTGTCCAGGATGACATACATTTAATGGCCTTTAATCATCCATTCCATACCCACTCTGGCTCAGTCCTGCATCACGCACATGTTTAGGGTATCATAGTCTGTGTGGGGCACAGGCCTCCCCCTGTTACAGGCCCCCTGACTCTGTTCAACTGGTCTAGTGGCTTCTACACAAATGGGTGTACTACTGAGGGTTCATCATGTGTCCTGCTTACTGTCCCATTCTCATCTGCTGTGTTGTCAGTTGACTCAGATGATGTAATTGACACTAGTCAACACTGTCTGCCAATACACAGTTCTCTGGTCAACCTTTCGCTGCCATGCAATGCCTCCCTGCATTTTCACAAAGGGGGGGTGCCTGTAACCATGCAACTCATTGCATGCACATTGCACGTGATGCCTGAACTTGCCCTTACACTGCCTTCATGTTTATTGATTGACATCATAATGTACTTGTTCATGTAGATAGTTGGTAACGTACGCATGTTCTGCACTGCACCAACCCACTTCTGAGCAGTGTTACACTGTTCTACATGCCTACTCACTGCTGCAATGTCAAAGTGACCGGGCATGTATGGTCAGATTGTCATCCCTTCATTCACTGTCATGAAAGCCACGGGCACAGGGGCATCCTGTGACACATGAACTCAGTAGTGGAACACCCTAGTGGGTGTTTAGCAAAGTTGATTGTTCAATCTGCAGCCTATACCAAGTGGTATAGGCTGCAGATTTAATGTAGCCTGCAAATCGGGTTGTAATGACTGTGGAGCTGCCTTCATATGTGTATGTGTACGCTTTCACATACATCAAAACAAGCAGCGTTGTAGCTGTTTGCTTTGCTGTATTGGTTGCTGTTCATGTTCACAATACAAGTGTATAGAGAAAGGGGTGTTTTTAACACTTTCATATATACATATGCAAGCATCTTCAACGTTGTGTAGTGCAACAATGCAGCTGCTCACTTATGTGTGCGTGAAAGTGTTCAGTTACACATGTGTCTTCCACAGCTTTTTTGTTGACTAATATGTAGTTGATTGAGGTTAATGCTGGCGAGACCTCAGCATTGCGCCTGTTATGTTCAACTGGCATAATCCGGAAGGTGCACTGTTGTGCAGTATGTGTACGCCCAGGCCCACTTAGCTAATCTGGTGGGGCCTGGCCATGATGAATGTACACACGGAATAATGGTTTAGGGCACATTCATAGCACAATGTGCTCAATCAGGCCCTAGGGGTGTTCTGTAGGCTTCATGGCCTGCAGCTCGGACTGTACTGGGCGTTATGGTCCCTCATGCCTGGTTGCAGGCCCTCGCTGTGCTCAGGACATTCACTATATCTACATGGCCCATGACACCCGGTATAGGCCAAGCTGCAGATGGATGAAGCTATATTGGTGATGATGATTTAGTGATGCATGTGTCCATGCATATTACGTGTGTCATTTTGTGTTTGGATTCACTTGCAGCTGTGGCCATTTTGCAGTTCAGACATGCTTATGGTATGTGCCATCTCTTTGTTGCCATCTGCCTTTTCTGCCTGTGACATGTGCCTGACAGAGGTGGGGTGTAATGGAGGTGATATACTACATTCTATACATGTGTAGGCTTTGCTATTTAGACACATCCATTTCTGCTTTTGGGATGCATTTGCATATCAATGCCACTGGATGCATGCCAGATTTTTATTTGTCTGTGACATGTCTGCTTCATGTGTTGGCTGTCAATGTGATGTCTATGTGTGTGTGGGTTATGTGCTTCTGACATGTGTACTCATGTTTGTTTTTTCCACATTGCAGATGATGACGCAATGGAGCCAGAGGATGGTGATTTCATTCCAGACACAGGGTTGCTATCACATCAGCAACCCAGCACAAGTGGGTGTCGTGGCGTGGTAGGCCACGAGAACCCACTTGTGTTCCAGACCATCGTGTCTAAGACTGGCAATGAGTCTAGGCCGGATGATCACTCTGATGACAATGTTGAGTTGGAGGCGCGTCATGTCCATTCGTCGACTGGTGAGTGCTTCTAATGTGGACGATCCTCTGTCTGCCACACCTGCACTGAGGGGCCAGAAAGTGTTGGAACCTCCGCCTGTGGTGGATCGGGACACACGGTCACACTCCACACCAGTTGCTGATGTGCCTGGGGTATCATGTCAAAGGAGGGATGTAGCCCTGCATCCGCGGGCGGTGCCAACCCAACGAGGACCGTGGCTCCTTGGGCCCCGTGTGTGTCAAGCCCAGCAACGCTGTGGCCGTGCGCCACCGGGGTATACTGAGTGGGAGCAAGCCATGGTTGCCAATTCCGATGGACAGGGGGCAGCAGTTGATAAGATCGCTCAGAGCATGGAACGTGTGGCCCAATCTGTGCTCCCGCCTGCTAGGCAGGTGGAACTCCAGCAGCGGGCAGCACAGTCCACATCCCACTCGCTAGGCTGGGCATGGCGGCCTCAGACAGGGCACACCGGGAAGAAATGGTGTCCCTGCGTCAAGCACTTGCTGCTCATGCAGAGGCACACATGGAGGCCCTGACGGATGACCATGATTCCCTCAGATCTACTCTGGGTGTGCTCTTGATGTCCCAGAGGCAGCAGACAGAGGAGAGGATGGAGCAGCTTGAGAATACCATCACGGCTAAGCTACATGCTTGCTGGGAGGTGCTCCAGATGTCATGCCAGGCCATGCAGGAAGAACTCTGTGTTACACGTGCTACCTTGCAAGAGGAAGCATGCGTATCGCGTGAGGTTCTGCATGCTGACCTACGTGTCATTGCCGCACAGAACCAGGCTCACCAGTCTCACAGACTTGATGCCGACGAGGGGCAAGCTGCGCATAGGCGTGGTCAGGGTACTGTGCCACGTCCACCTTTTGAGTGAGAGGGTGAGGAGGACGACGACTTATCTCCCACACAGGTCGGGCCGTGCAGGCGTTGAGCCCATGGAGTTTTTTTTTTTTATCTCAACATCATCACATGTGGGTGTTGAGGTGCACCCTGTACCTCCCCCCTCCTGGGTGCCTTCCCCCCCGGGTCTTATGTGGCCATTTTTTTATTTTTATAGTTAGTTTAATTAGTTAATATAGTTTCAAATTGTTTGTCTATTGTGCATTCATGTGACGGTGTGGCGCTTTGTGGTTTTTGAAAGCATCCACTGTCTGTTCCAGCTGGGCCCTTCAAGCTTGTCTCGTGTATGTGTTTGTGGTTTGGGGTCCTGACTCACATATGCCACTCGTGCTTCCCCTATCCATGGGCTTGCAAGGATGGTTTGGTGTTACAACCATTACAGAAGGGCATTGGACTTTCGTTATATTTGTGGCCTGTCTGCTGCTGTACTACATGTGTTAACACCCCTAGTGGGGATTATGGATGTTTTCTACACGGCATGTCTGCAATCAATTTTGGTGAGTACATTATTGAAATGTCCATTTATTGATGTTGATTGTGATGTATGTTCTTTTCTTGCCTGTATATGTGCTTGATGCACTTCATGCTGTAGACAGTAGCCTGCACCCTTTGGCTGTCAAAGTCACACTGATGGTGGGAGGGGACCGGTTGTTGACAACATCAAGTTGGTACATGTTGAGTTCAGCCCCTGCGGATTGTGGCAAAGGAGGATGCATTAGGAATGTGACCCAAGAGGCACAAGTCATGGTCCAGTCCTCATCTGAGATGTCCGCCTGTCCTACTACTATGTTCCGTTCCATTTGGATGGCACGTTGTGTCTGTCTTCCCTTTTGGACTTTGATGCTGCCTGAGGGCTCAGTTTTCCTACTGGACTACTGCTCTTTTACTTGTTTTTCACACTCTGGTGCCTTTAGTCCCTGTTCTTCTTCCTGCTACTGTCCTTGTTGCAGATATGTCCACCTGTCTCCCGGGCTGTTATTTCCACATAATCTTACACTGCCTTGGTTTGCCTCTGTACAATTATGTTCAACAGCATCTTTCTGTTGCTAATCCTGTCTTTCATCTATTACATCCATGCCTTTATTTTGGCTGTTGGCTTTACCAATGCTATTCAACTGTTGTGGCTCTTGCTATCAGCTGTTTCCGGCTATCTCGCATTCTCTGTGCCTTTCAAGACTTCTGCTGTCCCTACCTTTCTTTATACACGCTATCAATGATTGATTGGGTTTCAGCTCAACCATCCTGTTGTGCCAGCTTCCTTGGTTATTTTCGACTCAAGTTCCTGCTCTACCTGTCAGGGTACAGAACCTGGGGTTGTGTGGGAGGAGGTTGGATGTAGGTCTCAGACATGGCCCAGTGACAACCAGCATAAAGACACACACAAAGGAAACTTTCCAGCCTCATTAAATGCTTTTATGCACTTTCTGCAGAAAAATGAGCCTCCAGACTACCTTTACAGCAAATATGGGGCCAAGAACTACAAAAACCTGGCCACCTTGGGTTGTGCACACATGCGCATAGATGCACAAGTGGAAGCACGGGGCTTATGCACGGACATCCGATAGATGCAGACGTGTTTCCAGAAGCTCCGATGAAGGTGAGAAGCACGAGGGGCCACGCCCCAGCTGACCTTCCTCCAGGCCCCTCGCACATGCAAGCTAAGTAGTGCCAGTGCTGGGGAGCTTAGCCAGGCATTGGGGAGGATGCGCACAGTACAACTAAGCTGCGCTGAGGAGCAAATGCCAAGAAGCTTTCCAAGTTAGCAGGAGCACACGCAGGGGGAGTTGGCCATATCCTCAAGTCCACCATGCTCCATAGAAGCTAAGTTATTAGCGCAGTTGCGTTCCTAGCCACACATTTAGAGAGCGCAAGGGGGGGCACCGAAAGACACACAAACTTGAGTGCAGTGCATATCATTAGCATATGCAATTAGCCACATGGGCTGCCTATAGTAAGCCGGGGCTGGCATAAGGCAACTTGCACTGAAGTCGCATCTCGCCACACGCGTCTAGCATCACATCCAAGGCACATTCTATCATGTGAGATTCTTAACACATGGTCTTCCATTTGATGCAGGGCCTCGTGCGGCTACCTTACCACATTAACAGTGCATTAACCATCGCGGGGGCAAGCAAATGTACATGAACGAAGCAGCAGACAAGAGTGCTTGTTTGGGGAGGAGTCACTAAGTTTGAGGCATTAATGGTGTTATGTGTATGTGGGGAAAACACACACAGAATAGTAACTCACGTTCTCTTTGCAGCATTGAACTGCTTTTGTTACCACCTGGTGTAGGCAGCGTGACTGCGTGTCCTGTGAGACACCCCCAACTATGGTAGTTGTCCGCTGAAATGACCCAGTGGCCAAAAAATGCAGGACATTGAGCACCTTTTCCAAGGAGCTTAGTGCTTGGGAGCACAAGGTGGGTGATGTGAGGTCATCCTCCCACTCAGTGACCAGGTCTAGGATGATACGAGGTGGAAACCTATACCTGCCATAGACCTGGTCATCAGGCATCCCAAAAAGGCTGGTCCTGGGCAAAAGAATACAGGGCCTGGCTATTCTCCTCCTCCTGCGGTGTCCCACGATCAGTGCTGCGAGAAATGGGACATTAATCGTAGCTGTAAATACATGTTTGTTGTTTGTGCACACTTTTATACAGCACAGGGACGCTTCCACCTGCCATCATGTGGTGGACGTGTTTACGCCTCTGCATGTGTTTTGGCGTGCACAGGTTTCCCATATTTGATTCCATGAATACGTGTTGTTTGCGTGCGTGTGGGCGTTCCGTGTATTTCTCAGCAGTCCTTCCCCAGTTACGCCTTCTTTTTCACGTGCTGTTCCCCATTACGCGTGGTCCACTTCATGTTCCACCCCCTTTTTGGTGTGTGCGCTAATGTTGTGCGATTTCTCTGTACGCGTCGCATACAGCATTCGGGTTGTTGCAATGATGTGTGCGCCCATGTGCGCCACCCGTTGATTCGGCGCACATCCTGGGGAAAACATGCACAGGGCCTTCCATGAATCACACATGCGCTTGCTTTTTCACTCTTGCGCCAGCTTGCGCCACAAATTTTGGTGCACATTTGTTCCATGAATCGTCCCTTTGGCTTTGGATTCATCACATTATTTTGTTTAATAACACATTTTATTGTTTTTTCCAACTTAACATCATAAAACATACATTCTTCATATAAACATTCAACCTATATGACCAGTGGAACAGTCCCTGGTCAGGTGAAGAGAAAACAAGAAAGAAAAGAAGAAAGAAAAGAAAAGGAAAGAAAAAGGGTCTTGCAGTGTCCGTTATTTCTCACGCTATATGCCAGATTGGATTACTTTTGCACATTGTACATTGTGCCTTATCATCCATTGTTCAGGTTGGTGCAGTCATTGGGCTTCCTCCCATTTGTTCCATAGTTTGTCTGCTTTCCTCAGACATCCCCTGGCTGTATATAGTCTCCTTTCCATTGCAATACATATGTTGACGTCCGTCACCCATTGTTCATGCTGCGGTGTTGTTTCCGAGCCCCATAATTGTGCAATGTTCTTTTAATTATTGCCGAGGTCGTCGATAGAAGCAACTTCTCGTATTTAGATGCTTCTCCCTCCTCCTCTATCCTGAGCAGGAGTAGCTTCGGGCCTCTGTGTATCGTTCTCCCCAATACCCGTGAGAGTTCATCACAACATTTTTGCCAGTGCTGTTGTATATGGTTGCAGTCTCACAGTATGTGGAAGAAGGTTCCCTCCTCCCTCTTGCATCGAAGACAGTGTGGGTCAGATGTTTTCCGCCTGCGATATAATACCACCCTTGGGTAGTAAATCCTGTGCAGTATTTTAAGCTGGATAAGTCTAAGTCTGGCCGAAATGGTCACCTCCCGAGGGTACATGAGGGCCCCCACCCAGTCCTCCGGTTGTATATGTCCTATGTCTCTTTCCCATTTGCCCTTCAGGCTGGTTAGTTCAGTGGTGGCAAAGGAAGTGATTACATTATACATGGAGGACGTTACTTTAGTCACTATGCTTGCCTCAACTATGTTTCTTTCGAGGGGAGTGCTTTCGGCCATGTCTTCAAGTGCTGGGAGGTGGACTTGTAGGGCATGCTGCAGCTGCGCATATTGGAACCGTTCAGTGCCTGGGAGGTGAAATCTGGACTCTAGGATTACAAAGGACACCAGTCTGCCCCCTTCTACGATATCGCCCACTGTACTAATATCATGTTGTGACCATGTACGCCATCTCGGAAGCTTGTTTACCTCAGGTAGATTCCTGTTGTATGACAGAGGTTGTAGTGGGGTGATCTTACCTTCCCATCCCAGGAACTTGTGTGTGTCTTTCCATACTCGGGCAATGTGTGATAGCATAGATTGTGGGGCTGAGTTGCAAATCGCTTTGTAAAGGAGTTCAGTTTGAGGTCTAGCCCGTTTTCTGGCACTCCCCAGTCTATTGTGTGGCAGCGTGTTGTCCCCATGCAGTAAGTCGTTGACCACTGCCATTTGGCTAGCCCAGTAGTAGGACTGTAGGCGGGGGAGCCCTATCCCTCCCTCCCAAATGGAGCACTGCAGAGTGCCCAGCGCAATACGTGGATGTCCGTTGTTCCAGAGGAGTTTCCTTAGTGCGTTGTCTATCTTTTTGAATTCTTTCGCTGAGATGTGCAGTGGGGCATTTTGCAGTATGTATAAGAAGCGTGGAAGAGCCATCATTTTGAATAATGCTGCCCTTCCTAGTAGGGTCAATGGGAGAGAGACCCAGTGCCTGGCATCTTCTGTGAATCTGGTTGTTATCGGGTGGAGGTTATTGGTCACATAACTGCTCAGGTCGTTAGTAATTTGGATGCCAAGGTATTTAAACTGCTCGGTTTCTAAGCAAAAGGGACAGTTGGCTGGCGGTATAAAAGTTGTGGTACCTATTGGGAACAGTATTGATGGGGGCCAGTTTACTCTTAGCCTGCTGAAAGTACTGTAGCTGTCCAGTATGTCTACAATTGTGGAGCAGGCTTGGTGTGGGTCTTTTAAGTAAAGAAGCAAGTCATCCGCCTATCCTCCCGCCCATCTTCCCACTGAATACCACACCAGGCCGGTGACGTTCTCAATGCCTCTGCTAACGGTTCCACAGCCAGGGCAAATATAATGGCGGATAATGGGCATCCCTGTCTGGTTCCCTTCCCAAGCTTAAAGGTTTGCGATGGCCACCCATTCACTCTCATTTGTGCCTCGGGGGATTCATATAAGAGTTGCACCCAGCTCAGAAACTGGGGACCAAACCCTATCCGGCCCATTATTTCCCAAATTGCCTTCCAGTACACCGAATCGAAAGCCTTTTCAAAATCAATCGCCAGTACAGCTAGCGGGCCTCGGGTGGTGGGTGCATTCTCTATTACAGTATGTAGCCTATGAATGTTCATGCAGGTCGACCGTTTCGGCATAAATCCGCACTGGTCGGGGTGAATTAATGTTGTGATGACCTTTTGTAAGCGGTTGGCCAGTACTTTTGCTAGTATTTTGGTCTCACTATTGATAAGTGAGATTGGTCGATATGAACTACAGAGGTCTGGCAGTTTGTCTGCTTTGGGAATCACTATCAACGTGGCTTTCCGGAGGTCTGCCGGTAGGCGTCCTCTCTCCTTGGACTGTAGGAGCATTCGCAATAAGTGGGGGGCAATTTCATTTGCACCAAGTTTACGCCACATCTCAATCGGGAAGCCGTTTGGCCCCGGTGTCTTTCCCGTCTGGAGTTCCGACATGGCCGCTATCAGTTCCTCCTCTGTGATATCTTTCCCAAGTAGAGCCTGCTGTTCAGCGCTTAGAGTGGGGAGGGCTATGTCGTTTAGTACCGATCTATTGATAGGCGATGTGGGTGGCTTATAGAGCTTCGTAGAGTAAGCTGCTCGATTTGTGTCCGGTTGGTCTAGTGCCAGTTCAGCCTGGGTCACTTGTTCTTCGGCTTCTACCAATTTCTGTTGGTGTTTCTTTCGGTGTGCGGCAGACATTGACAAAATCTCACCGCTCAGCACCGGTTTGAGTGCCTCCCACAGGATCCCCGGGTCATCTACCGATCCCGTGTTTAACTCAAAGTAAGTTTTTGTCGTTTGTTGTATTTGCTCCAGAAAATCTGGGAGGCCTAGGGAGTAGTTATTTAAGCGCCAGGAGGGAGGCGGACGTGGTCTAGCCATATTAAGCTCGATTAGCAGGGGGGAGTGATCTGATATGCCGCGCGGCAGTAGAGTTGCCTTTGTGGCCCTGTGAGTCTCTGGCCCAGGCAGAAAGAAGTAATCTAATCGCTATAAAGAGGCATGTACCCCTGAGTGGAAGGCGTATTCCCTCGTGTCTGCGTGTAGGTCACGCCACACATCCTGCAGTCCCATTGCTGTGGTGAACGTTGCAAGTTTGGTTTGGACAGTGGGATTTCTTTCTCTTAAGTGTGAGCGGTCCATCCCCACCTCCATGACTTCATTGAATTCACCCCCCAATTATCAGTATGTCTGAGTTATCTCCCGAGATCAGAGGTGTAATGTCCTGTAGCAGGGTGGTGAGCAGTGTCGGTGGCGAGTAGACCGCGAGTAAGGCTATCGTCTGGTTCCATAGTGTTCCTGTAATAAGTGTGTACCTGCCGCCAGTGTCTTGGTTCACCCGTGTCATGGTCAGGGGCAACCGTTTGTGTATTCATATAAGCACCCCACGAGAGCCTGCGGTAAACCCAGCATGTATTGGAATTCTGTAGTTGGTGCGTTTGAATAAGGTACATGTAGTGCCTGCTAAGTGGGTCTCAGTTAGGAAGGCTATGTCTGGTGTGTGGCGATTTAGGAGTTGTGTCATAAGTCGTCTCTTGATCCCACCTCCCATCCCATTAACATTCCAGGTTAGGAGTCGTAGGGTCCTGATATCTGTTTTAGCGGAGGCCATTTGGTAAATAGTGCGGGTTAATCACTGGCATATAGCACCATGTGCACATGTCGTCTGCTGAGAGTGTTGTGGCAAAGCGTTCTAGATTTGAACTTTGGACCCTTTTCTTAACAAAACCGTTGTTAAACAAACTTCCCATCCCCCACCCTATACTCCTTCTAACTCGAAGAATCTGTCGCCCGAACATTCAACACCAAGCCTCAGCTAACCATAGCTGAGTGAGCCCTCTAACAAATGAACAAATAAACTATTCGGGGTTGTGTCCCTGTGTGTAGTCTCTGGAAGTACCCCGGTGCGGTGTCACTCCAGGGGAAGGGGGGCTTCCGTCTGGGCTGGCTGCTTGGCTGTGTGTCTCTTCGTGGCTAGTCTGTATACATGTTCAGCATTAGGTTGTTATACAGTACCTTAAACCCCGCACGGTAGGGTCTCAAATGTTTCTGTTCGCATATGTTTCAGGAGTCAGTGCTCTTATTCCTGCAGCTGTGGGGCAATTCCTGGTGCAGGCGGTTGTTGGTCTGGCGGTTCAGGACCCGGTCGGGCAAGGGGTGTTCTGTTTCTGTTTCTGTTGCCCCTCGTTGCCGTCCAGTCTCCTTCGATGTGTTGTTCCGCCCATCTCCACTCCTCTCCGGGGTCGGTGAAGTGGACTGTTGTGCCTCTATGGTAAATTTTAAGTTGGGCAGGGAACATCAGGCCATATTTCACCTTGAGGGATTGTAGTTGTTTTTTCAGTGGGTCAAACGATTGTCTAGCCTTCTCCACTTCCCTGGTGTAGTCTGGGAAGAATGCTATTTTGGATCCATTATAGGTGAGGGTGCCTTTCGCCCTTGCGGACTGGATCAGCGCATCACGATCACGATAGTTCAAATGTTTGGTGATCACTGTATGAGGCGGGGCGCCCGGAATTGGACGACCCGTCGGTACACGGTGGGCTCGTTCAATGGAGAAGAAATTGGAGAACGTGTTTTCTTCAAACATGTCTGTAAGCCACTGTTCCAGAAATAGCTCCATATGTGGTCCCTCTGCTTTCTCCGGCAGTCCCAGGATCCTTACGTTATTACGCCTGGATCTTCCCAACTCTCATCCACCCGCTCCTCCATGGTTTTCAAACGTGTTGTGACTCTGGCCAGCTGCTGTTCTATGTTCCTTATTCCATCTTCCGCACTGGAGATGCGTTGTTCTGCCTCGCCGGTGCGCGATGTCAGCTTCTGGAGGTCATGTCGCAGGAGGGAAACGTCCATGCTGATGCCATCCATTTTCTGCTCCATGGAGGCGCGCGAGTCGGCTATGGCCGCCATGAAGTCCTTTAGTGATGTCGAGCCCTCCGTTCCCGCCAAGGCGTCTGCTTGGTCTTGTTCTTGTTCTGGTTGGCCGTTAGCTGTCGGTGTAGTAAATTGATCTATCCTGCTCTGGGATATCAATCTTTTGGATTTGTCTTTGCCCATGTTGAATGCCAATGTGTGGGTATCGCTGTCCGGGCTGCTTTAGCGGAGTGGCAGCGATTCTTTTGATGTCAAGGGCTCCCCTCACCGATCTCGGCACGGGGCAGTCCTCTGTGCTCCACCCAGAGGGGCCGTTTCTTCTTGTTCGCCACGGTGTGTGGTGGGCGACCAGCTCGCCTCGTCTCCCCAGCCAATTCACGGGCTCCTCTCCACCGACCCCGGCCCTGCCGTGTCGTACGGGGCGTGTGGTGGGTTTCCCGCCCGTCTCACCTCACCAGCCAAAGTCTCTCCACAGACCACACAGGGGCTGCCACCCAACAGCTCCGTTGATTTATGCCGGTGTAGCGGACAGATCGTTTGCTTTGCGGTCCATGGCGGGATAGTCACGATTCTCCCTCAACGCGTCTTCCCGCCGTCCTGCTTCACTCCAGTGAGCCTGGCCATTTTGATTGTCGATTCATCACATTATTGAGTACTGAATAATTAAATAGAGCCCATTTCCTCACTGATATTTGCAAGTGTCATTTTACTCCACTGCTTTGAACATAAAAGGTTTAATACCTATTAGTAAACAGTAAATAGTATCTCTGCACTTTGGCCCAATTAGGGTTCCTTCGATCTAAGGGTTAACCAGCAGATCTAAAGGTGCACTCAACAATATTCTAAAATAATTCAAAAGTAGAATTCAACAGTTGCAAAATGGAACAGTTGGTCTAATATTGTTCCATACATAGCACATCAAAATTCCAAGAAAAAGCAAATGGAAGGTTGCCAAACATTTAGAAAAAAAAAAAAAAACACAATTCAGTATAACTATATGCAAGGGTCCTAAGCTGATACATATGTGAAAGTACATCGGGGCTTCTCATGTATCAAACTCAAATAGATAACGTCCAACTGCTGTGAATACACTTTCAAACAAAGGTACCCACACTTGTCTGAAATCAACTGCCACCAAGAAATTAACTGTGCAAAAGAGCAGTAATGCAACATGCAACTATGCAGCTATGCAACTGTGCAGATGAAGAAATGCGTAATGATCACTTCAATGACGTCGTCAAAAATCTCAGGGATGTCAAACCAAAACCGCTACAAGTGTTGGCCCCAGGTTCACCCAAATAAGCTATCAAAAGACAAATACAGCAAAATATTAAACATTCCAGCTATCACTGAGGTCAAAGCGTGGGGGTTCCAAACGATCATTACATAGCTAGCTGCCAGTTTCTTTTAGCTCCTAAGCACCATTGCCAACCGCCTGATCTGTTTTTGTGTATCTTTCTGTTTTTGTATGCATTTAGAGTAATGTAATCAACAAACACATTTTTTTTCCCATTGGATATCAAATATGTAATCTCTTCAGAAAATAATTCCTCTGTGGTCAGTTCTGCATTGGAAAAATGTTACATATGTTTTCCAAGGTTTATAGTCATAATGTCGAAAAAAAAATGTCGACATACAAAAATATCGAAAAAAAAATGTCGACAAACAAAAATGTCGACATCCTATACTTTTAATGTAAACAGTCATTTTTTCGAAAAAAAAATGTCGACATTTTTTTTTTCAACAATATGACTATAAACCCTTAAAACTATCAACACCTCACCCAACACCCTCCTGCAACCCCCCCACACCCCCCACCACCACCCTCCCACCCCTCATATGCAACACATTCCAATTATATATAAATTTATTTATTTATTTTTTCAATAAAGAAATAACCAAAAAAAGTATCATTTACTATGGGGGGGGACCCCCCCAACCCCCCCTCACCCAACACCCCCCTGCCACCCCCCCACACCCCCCCAACCACCCTCTCACCCCTCATACTGAACACATTCTAATTATATATTTATTTATTTATTTATTTTTTCAATAAATAAATAACCAAAAAGAGTTTAATTTACTATGGGGGGGGTCCCCCCCAACCCCCCCTCACCCAACACCCCCCTGACACCCCCCCACACCCCCCCCCAACCACCCTCTCACCCTCATTCCCAACACATAGTAATTATATATTTATTTATTTATTTATTTATTCAATAAATAAATAAATAAAAAGAGTATCATTTACTATGGGGATGTCCCCCCCCAACCCCTCTCACCCAAGACCCCCTGCCACCCCCCACCCCTGTAAAATGTCGACATTTTTGTATGTCGACATTATTGATTTTCGACATTAATTTGTCGACATTT
Source organism: Ambystoma mexicanum (assembly GCF_040938575.1). Lineage (NCBI taxonomy): Eukaryota > Metazoa > Chordata > Amphibia > Caudata > Ambystomatidae > Ambystoma > Ambystoma mexicanum. Next base: position 1,370,488,044 of record NC_090931.1, read on the forward strand.
TGACTGTCGACATTATTGATGTCGACATTATGACTGCACACCGTTTTCCAATACAGACACATATACATACATATATTTAAAAAGAAAATTGAAAAGCGTGTTCCCGCTTTAGCTATCACTAGCTCATGGATATCACACAAACATTGAAAACAAACAATCAGGAAAAATATAGACATCCACTAATTTTCACATAGTATCCGATTGAGTAAGCAAATAGTAACAGGACCGAAAGCAAATGCATCATGTATTCATCACAGATATGTGTCAATAGTGTTGGGTATTTTAGCAGTAAAATTGTTCTTGATGTCCAACACATTGGACCAACCTGTTTGGACTGAGCAAGAGAAATGACGTCCTTTACAGTGCATTCACACTATAGTCAGTTTATTGTTTTGCCATTGTGTTAATTAAGCTTTTGGTCGCATAAGTCACCTCATTACTGCCAGGTGTGATTATGATACAGAAAGTGCCTCAAAGGGCTTAACGGAATGTCTAAATCTACAGCTATAATTGCATACCTATGACTGACAAGCAATTGCCTTTATAATTCAATTAAACGGGGAGAGCGTATGTCTCCTAACATTGTATTAATTAATTAAATAGAGCTTCTTTTTACTAAGCAATGTGGTACTCATACTAGAAAGACATGTACTCAAAACATTAAGATATTGTCATCACTGCACTACTTATTAGTAACAAAACCCCATACCTGTTTGCATAAAACAGGTGATTTGTTTAAACAGAATCCGATGTATATGTGTCTGAAAAAAACACTAGCATAATATCATAACTAAGCCATAGTGATGGCAAAGCCACAGTATAATACGAGGACTGCACCTGAATCATTGGTTTGACAGCATGTAGGTCTATTCAATCAGGCATTGGATTTTAACAATGTGCTTTATTAATGACATATTCATGTCAAAATAGATCTATGGGATCGACTACATTCAGCTAGTAATGCGAAGGATACTAGAACCTTTTGGAGTTTGGTTGTAACAGGGTCACATACTAAAAACACAGCAGACGCACTGCAAGATAAATTTCTGAATGAACATGATATGATTATTTTTGCGCGGTACATGGACATTGTTCTTCTAATTATCCCACAACAATAATATCACCTGCCCCTGAACCATTATTTCAGGAAAATTAACCATACAAAATGATCTCTCTTTATATACAAGGAAAGCCGGGTAGAGTTCATTGTCCGGTTCTGTCCGGTGTTCAGTTGCTTGGTTGATCCTTAGTAACCATGGAATTAGACCAACCACCACCATATGTCAGCCTTCCTGTTTCTGATTACAGAGAGCACAGAACTAGCACGTTTTACAAAGGTTGAATGTGTCTTAATGGCTGCCCCCCTTTTCTTTAGCACTTAAACCCCCAACTCTGAAGGTGTACTGAAGACAGGAGTTGCAGGGATGACAAGACGTTCAAATATAACAGAAGTATGAGGAGGTAAGGGGAGTCTGAAGCACACAGGGTTAATCACTTTATTTACATGAAAAGGACCTGTATAACGAGGCTTAAGTTTCTGAGCACATGAGGGTATGTGAATATTAAGGGTAGACAACCATACCGCATCTCCTACTTGGCGCCGAGGCCCCTGTTTACGTTTCCTGTCAGCCAGCCATTTGGAGGTTTCATGGGCTTGTGTTAAGTGTCTTTTAGCTTGCTTCATTCCTTGTTGGAGGTTTCTCATTAAAGCACTGACAGTGGGTACCGAAGTACTCAGTGTGTTTGCACAGGCAAGGAAAGTGGTATCCAGAATGGAGGAGTGAATTGCATCTTTGTAAGCACACTCTGCTAGTGATAACAGAAACATCCAATCACCGGAAAACTCCGAGATGTAGCAACAGAGGTACTGACTCTAGGTCTGATTGGCACACTCTATCTGCCCATTGCTCTGGGTGTGATATGCAGAAGAAAAGGGGAACTTGATGCCCAGGAGTCGACTCAAGGTCTTCCAAAAGAGAGAAATAAATTGTGATCCCCTGTCAGAAATGATTGCTCTAGGAATCCTGTTGAGTAGAAAGATGTCTTGTATTAAGGTTGAGCTAAATGAGTGGCTGTGGGCACCCTATAAAGTTTTATGAAGTGCCACATTTTGGTAAAAGAATCGATGACCATCAAGATGGCGGTATTCCCTTTGCCCATGGGTAGATCTGTTATGACGTCTGCTAGATCTTGTCTCAAAGTCTTCCACCACACATATCTTTCAAGGTTCTTTTGGGTCTTGTGTATTCCAAAATGGCCTGCACCCAGTATGTCATGATACCAGTGAAGTGTGTATAGTTGGCATTCCCTTGTGGGCAACCATAGGCAACCAGCCTTGTACATGAGTCCCTTGTTTTCCATACTGTTGGGTGTGGTTTGTAAAAACACCTTCTTGCTTTCTGATGTTTATAATACGCTGAGTGCTTTATACCAGGATGATGCGGATGATTGGATAGCTGATATGATTGTGTCTGAGGAGACAAGTGGAAGCTATTTCTCTTCCTTGATGAGTTCCCTGAACATCCTGGATGTTTCCTTGCACCCCCTACCACTTGCTCACTACGCAACCTTGCAATCCCTGATTGTGTATGTTCACTCGCACCCTAGGCCACCCATGCTCCCTTTCACCTTAGGCTGCATGCATTCTCTTGTAATCCTAGATTGTTGTCGCTCACCCGCAACCCTGGGCAGCTTGTGTTCCCTCGCAATCTTTGATTGTGTGTGCCCACTGCCATCTTCAGCCGCACGTGTTCCCTCTCAACTCTTGATTGCATGCTCTCCCCTGCATCCTAGGACATGTGCCTACACTAGCAACCCTAGATTGCGTGCGTTCCCTCATGTCCTAGGCTGCATGCTTTTCCCTGCAATCCTAGATTGCTTACGCTTCCTTGCAACTCTAGGCCATTCTTCTCCACTTACTGGGTGCCCTCTGTATCCCCTCTGGGCCCTTTCCTTCACCCTTTCTTTTCCCCCTTCCACTGACCTATTGTGTACTTTCTGTGATTTTGTTCTTCATGGTTGTTGCATTCTTTTCCTCTAGGTTCCCTTGGCAGTTTGTTCTGCCTCTTTGGTGTCTTACTACCCATGGTTGCTTGCTTACATCGTACTGCCTGCATCCCTGCTGTTCATTCTTTCTTTCAGGTTGTTCTCCATGTTTGTTACATTCTTTTCCTCTAGGTTCCCTTGGTAGTTTGTTCTACATTTGTGGTGTTTTACTATCCATGGTTGCTTGCTTGCATCGTACTGCCTGCATCCCTGCTGTTCATTCTTTCTTTCAGGTTGTTCTCCATGGTTGTTGCATTCTTTTCCTCTAGGTTCCCATGAGCGGGGGTTGGGGGGCAACAGAAGAGAGACACAGGGCATGAGCGGGGAGTGGGGGGTACAGGAGACAGACACGGGGCTTGAGCGGCGGGTGGGGGGCAACAGGAGAGAGACACGGGACATGAGCGGGTGGGGGGAACAGGAGACAGACACGGGGCATGAGCGGTGGGCAACAGGAGACAGACATGGGGCATGAGCGGGGGGGTGGGGAGTACAGCAGACAGACACGAGCATGAGCGGGGGGTGGGGGGGTACAGGAGACAGACACGGGTCATGAGCAGGGGGTGGGGGTCAACAGGAGAGAGACATGGGGCATGAGCTGGGTAGTGGGGGGCAACAGGAGAGAGACATGGGGCATGAGCGGGGGGTGGCGGTGTACAGGAGATAGACACGGGGCATGAGCGGGGGTTGGGGGGCAACAGAAGAAAGACACAGGGCATGAGCGGGGGGTGGGGGGTACAGGAGACAGACACGGGGCATGAGCGGCGGGTGGGGGGCAACAGGAGAGAGACACGGGACATGAGCGGGTGGGGGGAACAGGAGACAGACACGGGGCATGAGCGGGGGGCAACAGGAGACAGACATGGGGAATGAGCGGGGGGGTGGGGAGTACAGGAGACAGACACGAGCATGAGCGGGGGGTGGGGGGGTACAGGAGACAGACACGGGTCATGAGCAGGCGGTGGGGGTCAACAGGAGAGAGACACGGGGCATGAGCGGGGTGTGGGGGAACAGGAGACAGACACAGGGCATGAGCGGGGGGTGGGGGAACAAAAGAGACAGACACGGGGCATGAGCGGGGGGTGGGGGCAACAGGAGAGAGACACGGGGCAGGAGCGGGGGGTGGGGGGCAACAGGAGACAGACATGGGGCATGAGCGGGGGGTGAGGGCAACAGGAGACAGACACGGAGCATGAGCGGGGGGTGGGGAGAACAGGAGACAGACCCGGGGCATGAGAGGGGGGTGGGGGGCAACAGGAGACAGACATGGGGCATGAGCGGGGGGTGGGGGGCAACAGGAGAGAGACACGGGACATGAGCGGGTGGGGGGAACCGGAGACAGACACGGGGCATGAGCGGGCTGGGACACAGGAGACAGACACGGGGCTTGAGTGGGGGGTGGGGGGCAACAAAAGAGACAGACACGGGGCATGAGCAGGGGGTGGGGGGCAACAGGAGAGAGACACAGGGCAGGAGCGGGGGTGGGGGGCAACAGGAGACAGACATGGGGCATGAGCGGGGGGTGAGGGCAACAGGAGACAGACACGGGGCATGAACAGGGGGTGGGGGGGAACAGGAGACAGACACAGAGCATGAGCGGGGGGTGGGGAGAACAGGAGACAGACACGGGGCATGAGAGGGGGGTGGGGGGCAACAGGAGACAGACACGGGGCATGAGCGGGTGGGGGGAACCGGAGACAGACACGGGGCATGAGCGGGGGGGCAACAAGAGACAGACACAGGGCATGAGCGGGCGGTGGGGGGTACAGTAGACAGACACGGGGCATGAGCGGGGGGTGGGGGGAACAACAGAGACAGACACGGGGCAGGAGCGGGGGGTGGAGGGCAACAGGAGACAGACACAGGCATGAGCGGGGGGTGGGGGGCAACAAGAGACAGACACGGGGCATGAGCGGGGGTGACGGGCAACAGGAGACAGACACAGGGCATGAGCGGGGGGCAACAGGAGACAGACACGGGGCATGAGCAGGGGTGGGGGCAACAGGAGAGACACGGGGCATGAGCGGGGGGTGAGGGGCAACAGGAGACAGACATGGGGCATGAGCGGGGGGTGGGGGGCAACAGGAGACAGACACGGGGCATGAGCGAGGGGTGGGGGGAACAGGAGACAGACACGGGGCATGAGCGGGGGTGGGGGGAACAACACACGGGCATGAGCGGGGCGGTGGGGGGCAACAGGAGACAGACACGGGGCATGAGCGGGGGGGTTGAAGGAACAGGAAAAAGAAACGGGGCATGAGCAGGGGGTGGGGAGAACAGGAGACAAACACGGGGCATGAGCGGGGGGGTGGGGGCCAACAAGAGAGAGACACGGGGCATGAGCGCGTGGGTGGCACAGGAGACAGACACGGGGCATGAGCGGGGGTGGGGGGAGGGCGAGACACACGGGGCATGAGCGGGTGGTGGGTGGGAGGGAGAGACACACGGGGCATGAGAGGGGGGTGGGCGGGAGGGAGAGACACACGGGGCATGAGCGGGGGGTGGGTGGGAGGGAGAGACACACGGGGCATGAGCGGGGGTTGGGCGGGAGGGAGAGACACACGGGCATGAGCGGGGGGTGGGCGGGAGGGAGAGACACACGGGGCATGAGCGGGGGGGTGGGGGGCAACAGGAGATAGACAGGGGGCATGAGCGGGGGTGTGGGGGGAACAGGAGACAGACACGGGCATGAGCGCGGAGTGGGGGGGTACAGGAGACAGACACGGGGCATGGGTGGGAGCAAGAGGAGACAGACATGGGGCATGAGCGGGGGGTGGGGGGAACAGGAGACAGACACGGGGCATGAGCGGGGTAGTGGGGGGCAACAGGAGAGAGACATGGGGCATGAGCGGGGGGTGGGAGGGGGTACAGGAGACAGACATGGGGCATGAGCAGGGGGTGGGGGGCAACAGAAGAGAGAAACAGGGCATGAGCGGGGGGTGGGGGGTACAGGAGACAGACATGGGGCATGAGCGGGGGGTGGGGCCTAGAGCGGGGGTAGGCAGGAGGGGGAAAGAGACATGGGGCCAAGAGCGGGGGTGGGCGGGAGGGGGAAAGACACACGGGGCCAGGAGCGGTGGTGGGCGGGAGGGGGAAAGACACACGGGGCCAAGAGCGGGGGTGGGCGGGAGGGGGAAAGACACACTGGGCCAAGAGCGGGTGTGGGCGGGAGGGGGAAAGACACACAGGGCCAAGAGCGGGGGTGGGCGGGAGGGGGAAAGACACACGGGGCCAAGAGCGGGGGTGGGCGTGAGGGGGCCAAGAGACACAGGGCCAAGAGCGGGGGTGGGCGGGAGGGGGAAAGACACACAGGGCCAAGAGCGGTGGTGGGCGGGAGGGGGAAAGACACACGGGGCCAAGAGGGGGGGTGGGCGGGAGGGGGAAAGACACACGGGGCCAAGAGCGGGGGTGGGCGGGAGTGGGAAAGACACACAGGGCCAAGATCGGGGGTGGGCGGGAGGGGGAAAGACACACGGGGCACGAGCGGGGGTGGGCGGGAGGGAGACAGACACACGGGGCAAGAGCGGGGGTGGGCGGGAGGGAGACAGACACACGGGGCAAGAGTGGGGGTGGGGGGGTACAGGAGACAGACACGGGGCATGAGCGGGGTGTGGGGGACAACAGGATAGAGACACGGGGCATGAGCGGGCGGTGGGGGCAACAGGAGACAGACATGGGGCATGAGCGGGGGTGGGGGGAACAACAGAGACAGACACGGGGCATGAGCAGGGGGTGGGGGGCAACAGGAGACAGACACAGGGCATGAGCAGGGGGTGAGGGGCAACAGGAGACAGATACGGGGCATGAGCGGGGGGTGGGGAGCAACAGGAGACAGACACAGGGCATGAGCGGGGGGTGGGGGGCAACAGGAGACAGACACAGGGCTGAGCGGGGGGTGGGGGGGAACAGGAGACAGACACAGGGCATGAGCGGGGGGTGGGGGGCAACAAGAGACAGACACAGGGCATGAGCGGGGGTGGGAGGAACAGGAGACAGACACGGGGCATGAGCGGGGGGTGGGGAGAACAGGAGACAGACACGGGGCATGAGCGAGGGGGTGGGGGGCAACAGGAGACAGACACGGGGCATGAGCAGGGGTGTGGGGGGCAACAGGAGACAAACATGGGACATGAGCTAGGGGGGTGGGGGAACAGGAGACAGACACGGGGTATGAGCGGGGGGTGGGGGGTACAAAAGACAGACATGGGGCATGAGCGGGGTAGTGGGGGGCAACAGGAGAGAGACATGGGGCATGAGCGGGGGGTGGGAGGGGGTACAGGAGACAGACACGGGGCATGAGCAGGGGGTGGGGGGCAACAGAAGAGACACGGGGCATGAGCGGGGGGGTGGGGGGGTACAGGAGACAGACACGGGGCATGAGCGGGGGGTGGGGGCAACAGGAGAGAGACACAGGACATGAGCGGGTGGGGGGAACAGGAGACAGACACGGGGCATGAGCAGGTGGGGCAACAGGAGACAGACATGGGGCATGAGCGGGGGGTTGGGGGGTACAGGAGACAGACACGGGGCATGAGCGGGGGTGGGGGGAACAACAGAGACAGACACGGGGCATGAGCAGGGGGTGGGGTGCAACAGGAGACAGACACAGGGCATGAGCGGGGGTGGGGGGCAACAGGAGACAGACACGGGGCATGAGCGGGGGGTGGGGGGCAACAGGATTCAGACACGGTGCATGAGCGGGGGGTGGGGGGCAACAGGAGACAGACACGGAGCATGAGCGGGGGGTGGGGAGAACAGGAGACAGACACGGGGCATGGGCGGGGGGTGGGGGGCAACAAGAGACAGACACAGGGCATGAGCGGGGGTGGGAGGAACAGGAGACAGACACGGGCATGAGCGGGGGGTGGGGAGAACAGGAGACAGACTAGGGGCATGAGCGAGGGGGTGGGGGGCAACAGGAGACAGACACGGGGCATGAGCGGGGGTGTGGGGGGGCAACAGGAGACAGACACGGGCATGAGCGCGGAGTGGGGGGTACAGGAGACAGACACGGGGCATGGGTGGGAGCAAGAGGAGACAGACATGGGGCATGAGCGGGGGGTGGGGGGACCAGGAGACAGACACGGGGCATGAGCGGGGGGTGGGGGGTACAGAAGACAGACACGGGGTATGAGCGGGGGTGTGGGGGGCAACAGGAGACAGACACGGGCATGAGCGCGGAGTGGGGGGGTACAGGAGACAGACACGGGGCATGGGTGGGAGCAAGAGGAGACAGACACGGGGCATGAGCGGGGGGTGGGGGGAACAGGAGACAGACACGGAGCATGAGCGGGGGGTGGGGAGAACAGGAGACAGACACAGGACATGAGCGGGGGTGGGGAGAACAGGAGACAGACACAGGGCATGAGCGAGGGGGTGGAGGGCAACAGGAGACAGACACGGGGCATGAGCAGGGGTGTGGGGGGCAACAGGAGAGAGACACGGGCATGAGCGCGGAGTGGGTGGGTACAGGAGACAGACACGGGGCATGGGTGGGAGCAAGCGGAGACAGACATGGGGCATGAGCGGGGGGTGAGGGGAACAGGAGACAGACACGGGGCATGAGCCTGGGGTGGGGGTTACAGAAGACAGACACGGGGCATGAGCAGTGGGTGGGAGGGGGTACAGGAGACAGACACGGGGCATGAATAGGGGGTGGGGGGCAACAGAAGAGAGACACAGGGCATGAGCGGGGGCTGGGGGGGGTACAGGAGAGAGACATGGGGCATGAGCGGGGGGTGGGGCCTAGAGCGGGGGTGGGCAGGAGGAGGAAAGACACATGGGGCCAAGAGCGGGGGTGGGCGGGAGGGGGAAAGACACACGGGGCCAGGAGCGGGGGTGGGCAGGAGGGTGAAAGACACACGGGGCCAAGAGGGGGGGTGGGCGGGAGGGGTAAAGACACACAGGGCCAAGAGCGGGTGTGGGCGGGAGGGGGAAAGACACACGGGGCCAAGAGCGGGGGTGGGCGGGAGGGGGAAAGACACACGGGGCCAGGAGCGGGGGTGGGCGTGAGGGGGCCAAGAGACACGGGGCCAAGAGCGGGGGTGGGCAGGAGGGGGAAAGACACACGGGGCCAAGAGCGGGGGTGGGCGGGAGGGGGAAAGACACACGGGGCCAAGAGCAGGGGTGGGCGGGAGGGGGAAAGACACACAGGGCCAAGAGCGGGGGTGGGTGTGAGGGGGCCAAGAGACACGGGGCCAAGAGCGGGGGTTGGCGGGAGGGGGAAAGACACACGGGGCCAAGAGCGGGGGTGGGCGGGAGGGGGAAAGACACACGGGGCCAAGAGCGGGAGTGGGCGGGAGGGGGAAAGACACACGGGGCCAAGAGCGGGGGTGGGCGAGAGGGGGAAAGACACACAGGGCAAGAGCGGGGGTGGGCGGGAGGGAGGCAGACACACGGGGCAAGAGCGGGGGTGGGCGGGAGGGAGACAGACACACGGGGCAAGAGCGGGGGTGGGGGGGTACAGGAGATAGACACAGGGAATGAGCGGGGCGTGGGGGGCAACAGGAGAGAGACACGGGGCATGAGCGGGGGGTGGGGGCAACAGGAGACAGACACGGGGCATGAGCGGGGGTGGGGGGCAACAGGAGACAGACACAGGGCATGAGTGGGGGGCAACAGGAGACAGACATGGGCATGAGTGCGGAGTGGGGGGGTACAGGAGACAGACACAGGGCATGGGTGGGAGCAAGAGGAGACAGACACGGGGCATGAGCGGGGGGTGGGGGGAACAGGAGACAGACATGGGGCATGAGCGAGGGGGTGGGGGGCAACAGGAGACAGTCACGGGGCATGAGCAGGGGTGTGGGGGGCAACAGGAGACAGACATGGGGCATGAGCGGGGGGTGGGGGAACAGGAGACAGACACGGGACATGAGCGGGGGGTGGGGGGTACAGAAGACAGACATGGGGCATGAGCGGGGTAGTGGGGGGCAACAGGAGAGAGACATGGGGCATGAGCGGGGGGTGGGAGGGGGTACAGGAGACAGACACGGGGCATGAGCAGGGGGTGGGGGGCAACAGAAGAGACACGGGGCATGAGCGGGGGGTGGGGGGGTACAGGAGACAGACACGGGGCATGAGCGGGGGGTGGGGGCAACAGGAGAGAGACATGGGACATGAGCGGGTGGGGGGAACAGGAGACAGACACGGGGCATGAGCAGGGGGGGCAACAGGAGACAGACATGGGGCATGAGCGGGGGCTTGGGGGGGTACAGGAGACAGACACGGGGCATGAGCGGGTGGTGGGGGGGTACAGGAGACAGACACGGGGCATGAGCAGGGGGGGCAACAGGAGACAGGCACGGGGCATGAACGGGGGGTGGGGGGGTACAGGAGACAGACATGAGCAGGCGGGGCAACAGGAGAGAGACATGGGGCATGAGCAGGGGGTGGGGGGGAACAAAAGAGAGAGACACGGGGCAGGAGCGGGGGGCAACAGGAGACAGACACGGGGCATGAGCGGGCGGTGGGGGGCAACAGGAGAGAGACACGGGGCATGAGCAGGGGGTGGGGGGAACAACAGAGAGACACGGGGCATGAGCGGGGGTGGGCGGGAGGGAGACAGACACACGGGGCAAGGGCGGGGGTGGGCGGGAGGGAGACAGACATACGGGGCAAGAGCGGGGGTGGGCTGGAGGGAGACAGACACACGGGGCAAGAGCGGGGGTGGACGGGAGGGAGACAGACACACGGGGCAAGAGCGGGGGTGGGCGGGAGGGAGACAGACACACGGGGCAAGAGCGGGGGGGTACAGGAGACAGACACGGGGCATGAGCAGGGGGTGGGGGCAACAGGAGAGAGACACGGGGCATGAGCAGGGGGTGGGGGGAACAAAAGAGAGAGACACGGGGCAGGAGCGGGGGGCAACAGGAGACAGACACGGGGCATGAGCGGGCGGTGGGGGGCAACAGGAGAGAGACACGGGGCATGAGCAGGGGGTGGGGGGAACAACAGGTAGACACCGGGCATGAGCGGGGGTGGGCAGGAGGGAGACAGACACACGGGGCAAGAGCGGGGGTGGGCGGGAGGGAGACAGACACACGGGGCAAGAGCGGGGGTGGGCGGGAGGGAGTCAGACACACGGGGCAAGAGCGGGGGTGGGCGGGAGGGAGTCAGACACACGGGGCAAGAGCGGGGGTGGGCGGGAGGGAGACAGACACACGGGGCAAGAGTGGGGGAGGTCAGGAGGGAGACAGACACAAGGGGCAAGAGTGGGGGGGTACAGGAGACAGACACGGGGCATGAGCAGGGGGTGGGGGGCAACAGGAGAGAGACACGGGGCATGAGCAGGGGGTGGGGGAGAACAAAAGAGAGAGACACGGGGCAGGAGCGGGGGTGGGCGGGAGGGAGACAGACACATGGGGCAAGAGCGGGGGTGGGCGGGAGGGAGTCAGACACACGGGGCAAGAGCGGGGGTGGGCGGGAGGGAGTCAGACACACGGGGCAAGAGCGGGGGTGGGCGGGAGGGAGACAGACACACGGGGCAAGAGTGGGGGAGGGCGGGAGGGAGACAGACACACGGGGCAAGAGTGGGGGGGTACAGGAGACAGACACGGGGCATGAGCAGGGGGTGGGGGGCAACAGGAGAGAGACACGGGGCATGAGCAGGGGGTGGGGGAGAACAAAGAGAGAGACACGGGGCAGGAGCGGAGGGTGGGGGGCAACAGGAGACAGACACGGGGCATGAGCGGGCGGAGGGGGGCAACAGAAGAGAGACACGGGGCATGAGCAGGGGGTGGGGGGAACAACAGAGAGACACGGGGCATGAGCGGGGGTGGCCGGGATGGAGACAGACACACGGGGCAAGAGCGGGGGGTGGGGGGCAACAGGAGACAGACACGGAGCATGAGCGGGGGGTGGGGAGAACAGGAGACAGACACGGGGCATGGGCGGGGGGTGGGGGGCAACAAGAGACAGACACGGGCATGAGCGGGGGGTGGGGAGAACAGGAGACAGACTAGGGGCATGAGCGAGGGGGTGGGGGGCAACAGGAGACAGACACGGGCATGAGCGCGGAGTGGGGGGGTACAGGAGACAGACACGGGGCATGGGTGGGAGCAAGAGGAGACAGACACGGGGCATGAGCGGGGGGTGGGGGGAACAGGAGACAGACACGGAGCATGAGCGGGGGGTGGGGAGAACAGGAGACAGACACAGGACATGAGCGGGGGTGGGGAGAACAGGAGACAGACACGGGGCATGAGCCGGGGTGTGGGGGGCAACAGGAGAGAGACACGGGCATGAGCGCGGAGTGGGTGGGTACAGGAGACAGACACGGGGCATGGGTGGGAGCAAGCGGAGACAGACATGGGGCATGAGCGGGGGGTGAGGGGAACAGGAGACAGACACGGGGCATGAGCATGGGGTGGGGGTTACAGAAGACAGACACGGGGCATGAGCGGGGTAGTGGGGGGCAACAGGAGAGAGACATGGGGCATGAGCAGTGGGTGGGAGGGGGTACAGGAGACAGACACGGGGCATGAATAGGGGGTGGGGGGCAACAGAAGAGAGACACAGGGCATGAGCGGGGGCTGGGGGGGGTACAGGAGAGAGACATGGGGCATGAGCGGGGGGTGGGGCCTAGAGCAGGGGTGGGCAGGAGGAGGAAAGACACATGGGGCCAAGAGCGGGGGTGGGCGGGAGGGGGAAAGACACACGGGGCCAGGAGCGGGGGTGGGCGGGAGGGTGAAAGACACACGGGGCCAAGAGCGGGGGTGGGCGGGAGGGGTAAAGACACACGGGGCCAAGAGCGGGTGTGGGCGGGAGGGGGAAAGACACACGGGGCCAAGAGCGGGGGTGGGCGGGAGGGGGAAAGACACACGGGGCCAGGAGCGGGGGTGGGCGTGAGGGGGCCAAGAGACACGGGGCCAAGAGCGGGGGTGGGCAGGAGGGGGAAAGACACACGGGGCCAAGAGCGGGGGTGGGCGGGAGGGGGAAAGACACACGGGGCCAAGAGCAGGGGTGGGCGGGAGGGGGAAAGACACACAGGGCCAAGAGCGGGGGTGGGCGTGAGGGGGCCAAGAGACACGGGGCCAAGAGCGGGGGTGGGCGGGAGGGGGAAAGACACACGGGGCCAAGAGCGGGGGTGGGCAGGAGGGGGAAAGACACACGGGGCCAAGAGCGGGAGTGGGCGGGAGGGGGAAAGACACACGGGGCCAAGAGCGGGGGTGGGCGGGAGTGGGAAAGACACACAGGGCCAAGAGCGGGGGTGGGCAGGAGGGGGAAAGACACACAGGGCAAGAGCGGGGGTGGGCGGGAGGGAGGCAGACACACGGGGCAAGAGCGGGGGTGGGCGGGAGGGAGACAGACACACGGGGCAAGAGCGGGGGTGGGGGGGTACAGGAGATAGACACGGGGAATGAGCGGGGCGTGGGGGGCAACAGGAGAGAGACACGGGGCATGAGCGGGGGTGGGGGCAACAGGAGACAGTCACGGGGCATGAGCGGGGGTGGGGGGCAACAGGAGACAGACACAGGGCATGAGTGGGGGGCAACAGGAGACAGACACGGGCATGAGTGCGGAGTGGGGGGGTACAGGAGACAGACACAGGGCATGGGTGGGAGCAAGAGGAGACAGACACGGGGCATGAGCGGGGGGTGGGGGGAACAGGAGACAGACATGGGGCATGAGAGAGGGGGTGGGGGGCAACAGGAGACAGTCACGGGGCATGAGCGGGGGTGTGGGGGGCAACAGGAGACAGACATGGGGCATGAGCGGGGGGTGGGGGAACAGGAGACAGACACGGGGCATGAGCGGGGGGTGGGGGGTACAGAAGACAGACATGGGGCATGAGCGGGGTAGTGGGGGGCAACAGGAGAGAGACATGGGGCATGAGCGGGGGGTGGGAGGGGGTACAGGAGACAGACACGGGGCATGAGCAGGGGGTGGGGGGCAACAGAAGAGATATGGGGCATGAGCGGGGGGGTGGGGGGGTACAGGAGACAGACACGGGGCATGAGCGGGGGGTGGGGGCAACAGGAGAGAGACATGGGACATGAGCGGGTGGGGGGAACAGGAGACAGACACGGGGCATGAGCAGGGGGGGCAACAGGAGACAGACATGGGGCATGAGCGGGGGCTTGGGGGGGTACAGGAGACAGACACGGGGCATGAGCGGGTGGTGGGGGGGTACAGGAGACAGACAAGGGGCATGAGCAGGGGGGGCAACAGGAGACAGGCACGGGGCATGAACGGGGGGTGGGGGGGTACAGGAGACAGACATGAGCAGGCGGGGCAACAGGAGAGAGACACGGGGCATGAGCAGGGGGTGGGCGGGAGGGGGAAAGACACACGGGGCCAAGAGCGGGGGTGGGCGGGAGGGGGAAAGACACACGGGGCCAAGAGCGGGGGTGGGCGGGAGGGGGAAAGACACACTGGGCCAAGAGCAGGTGTGGGCGGGAGGGGGAAAGACACACAGGGCCAAGAGCGGGGGTGGGCGGGAGGGGGAAAGACACACGGGGCCAAGAGCGGGGGTGGGCGTGAGGGGGCCAAGAGACACAGGGCCAAGAGCGGGGGTGGGCGGGAGGGGGAAAGACACACAGGGCCAAGAGCGGTGGTGGGCGGGAGGGGGAAAGACACACGGGGCCAAGAGCGGGGGTGGGCGGGAGGGGGAAAGACACACGGGGCCAAGAGCGGGGGTGGGCGGGAGTGGGAAAGACACACAGGGCCAAGATCGGGGGTGGGCGGGAGGGGGAAAGACACACGGGGCACGAGCGGGGGTGGGCGGGAGGGAGACAGACACACGGGGCAAGAGCGGGGGTGGGCGGGCGGGAGACAGACACACGGGGCAAGAGTGGGGGTGGGGGGGTACAGGAGACAGACACGGGGCATGAGCGGGGTGTGGGGGACAACAGGATAGAGACACGGGGCATGAGCGGGCGGTGGGGGCAACAGGAGACAGACATGGGGCATGAGCGGGGGTGGGGGGAACAACAGAGACAGACACGGGGCATGAGCGGGGGGTGGGGGGCAACAGGAGACAGACACAGGGCTGAGCGGGGGGTGGGGGGGAACAGGAGACAGACACGGGGCATGAGCGGGGGGTGGGGGGCAACAAGAGACAGACACAGGGCATGAGCGGGGGTGGGAGGAACAGGAGACAGACACGGGGCATGAGCGGGGGGTGGGGAGAACAGGAGACAGACACGGGGCATGAGCGAGGGGGTGGGGGGCAACAGGAGACAGACACGGGGCATGAGCGGGGGTGTGGGGGGCAACAGGAGACAGACATGGGACATGAGCTAGGGGGGTGGGGGAACAGGAGACAGACACGGGGTATGAGCGGGGGGTGGGGGGTACAAAAGACAGACATGGGGCATGAGCGGGGTAGTGGGGGGCAACAGGAGAGAGACATGGGGCATGAGCGGGGGGTGGGAGGGGGTACAGGAGACAGACACGGGGCATGAGCAGGGGGTGGGGGGCAACAGAAGAGACACGGGGCATGAGCGGGGGGGTGGGGGGTACAGGAGACAGACACGGGGCATGAGCGGGGGGTGGGGGCAACAGGAGTGAGACACGGGACATGAGCGGGTGGGGGGAACAGGAGACAGACACGGGGCATGAGCAGGTGGGGCAACAGGAGACAGACATGGGGCATGAGCGGGGGGTTGGGGGGTACAGGAGACAGACACGGGGCATGAGCGGGGGGTGGGGGGAACAACAGAGACAGACACGGGGCATGAGCAGGGGGTGGGGTGCAACAGGAGACAGACACAGGGCATGAGCGGGGGTGGGGGGCAACAGGAGACAGACACGGGGCATGAGCGGGGGGTGGGGGGCAACAGGATTCAGACACGGTGCATGAGCGGGGGGTGGGGGGCAACAGGAGAAAGACACGGAGCATGAGCGGGGGTGGGGAGAACAGGAGACAGACACGGGGCATGGGCGGGGGGTGGGGGGCAACAAGAGACAGACACAGGGCATGAGCGGGGGTGGGAGGAACAGGAGACAGACACGGGCATGAGTGGGGGGTGGGGAGAACAGGAGACAGACTAGGGGCATGAGCGAGGGGGTGGGGGGCAACAGGAGACAGACACGGGGCATGAGCGGGGGTGTGGGGGGGCAACAGGAGACAGACACGGGCATGAGCGCGGAGTGGGGGGTACAGGAGACAGACACGGGGCATGGGTGGGAGCAAGAGGAGACAGACATGGGGCATGAGCGGGGGGTGGGGGGAACAGGAGACAGACACGGGGCATGAGCGGGGGGTGGGGGGTACAGAAGACAGACACGGGGTATGAGCGGGGGTGTGGGGGGCAACAGGAGACAGACACGGGCATGAGCGCGGAGTGGGGGGGTACAGGAGACAGACACGGGGCATGGGTGGGAGCAAGAGGAGACAGACACGGGGCATGAGCGGGGGGTGGGGGGAACAGGAGACAGACACGGAGCATGAGCGGGGGGTGGGAGAACAGGAGACAGACACAGGACATGAGCGGGGGTGGGGAGAACAGGAGACAGACACGGGGCATGAGCGAGGGGGTGGAGGGCAACAGGAGACAGACACGGGGCATGAGCGGGGGTGTGGGGGGCAACAGGAGAGAGACACGGGCATGAGCGCGGAGTGGGTGGGTACAGGAGACAGACACGGGGCATGGGTGGGAGCAAGCGGAGACAGACATGGGGCATGAGCGGGGGGTGAGGGGAACAGGAGACAGACACGGGGCATGAGCCTGGGGTGGGGGTTACAGAAGACAGACACGGGGCATGAGCGGGGTAGTGGGGGGCAACAGGAGAGAGACATGGGGCATGAGCAGTGGGTGGGAGGGGGTACAGGAGACAGACACGGGGCATGAATAGGGGGTGGGGGGCAACAGAAGAGAGACACAGGGCATGAGCGGGGGCTGGGGGGGTACAGGAGAGAGACATGGGGCATGAGCGGGGGGTGGGGCCTAGAGCGGGGGTGGGCAGGAGGAGGAAAGACACATGGGGCCAAGAGCGGGGGTGGGCGGGAGGGGGAAAGACACACGGGGCCAGGAGCGGGGGTGGGCGGGAGGGTGAAAGACACACGGGGCCAAGAGCGGGGGTGGGCGGGAGGGGTAAAGACACACGGGGCCAAGAGCGGGTGTGGGCGGGAGGGGGAAAGACACACGGGGCCAAGAGCGGGGGTGGGCGGGAGGGGGAAAGACACACGGGGCCAGGAGCGGGGGTGGGCGTGAGGGGGCCAAGAGACACGGGGCCAAGAGCGGGGGTGGGCAGGAGGGGGAAAGACACACGGGGCCAAGAGCGGGGGTGGGCGGGAGGGGGAAAGACACACGGGGCCAAGAGCAGGGGTGGGCGGGAGGGGGAAAGACACACAGGGCCAAGAGCGGGGGTGGGCGTGAGGGGGCCAAGAGACACGGGGCCAAGAGCGGGGGTGGGCGGGAGGGGGAAAGACACACGGGGCCAAGAGCGGGGGTGGGCGGGAGGGGGAAAGACACACGGGGCCAAGAGCGGGAGTGGGCGGGAGGGGGAAAGACACACGGGGCGGGGGTGGGCGGGAGTGGGAAAGACACACAGGGCCAAGAGCGGGGGTGGGCGAGAGGGGGAAAGACACACAGGGCAAGAGCGGGGGTGGGCGGGAGGGAGGCAGACACACGGGGCAAGAGCGGGGGTGGGCGGGAGGGAGACAGACACACGGGGCAAGAGCGGGGGTGGGGGGGTACAGGAGATAGACACGGGGAATGAGCGGGGCGTGGGGGGCAACAGGAGAGAGACACGGGGCATGAGCGGGGGGTGGGGGCAACAGGAGACAGACACGGGGCATGAGCGGGGGTGGGGGGCAACAGGAGACAGACACAGGGCATGAGTGGGGGGCAACAGGAGACAGACACGGGCATGAGTGCGGAGTGGGGGGTACAGGAGACAGACACAGGGCATGGGTGGGAGCAAGAGGAGACAGACACGGGGCATGAGCGGGGGGTGGGGGGAACAGGAGACAGACATGGGGCATGAGCGAGGGGGTGGGGGGCAACAGGAGACAGACATGGGGCATGAGCGGGGGGTGGGGGAACAGGAGACAGACACGGGGCATGAGCGGGGGGTGGGGGGTACAGAAGACAGACATGGGGCATGAGCGGGGTAGTGGGGGGCAACAGGAGAGAGACATGGGGCATGAGCGGGGGGTGGGAGGGGGTACAGGAGACAGACACGGGGCATGAGCAGGGGGTGGGGGGCAACAGAAGAGACACGGGGCATGAGCGGGGGGGTGGGGGGGTACAGGAGACAGACACGGGGCATGAGCGGGGGGTGGGGGCAACAGGAGAGAGACATGGGACATGAGCGGGTGGGGGGAACAGGAGACAGACACGGGGCATGAGCAGGGGGGGCAACAGGAGACAGACATGGGGCATGAGCGGGGGCTTGGGGGGGTACAGGAGACAGACACGGGGCATGAGCGGGTGGTGGGGGGGTACAGGAGACAGACACGGGGCATGAGCAGGGGGGGCAACAGGAGACAGGCACGGGGCATGAACGGGGGGTGGGGGGGTACAGGAGACAGACATGAGCAGGCGGGGCAACAGGAGAGAGACACGGGGCATGAGCAGGGGGTGGGGGGGAACAAAAGAGAGAGACACGGGGCAGGAGCAGGGGGCAACAGGAGACAGACACGGGGCATGAGCGGGCGGTGGGGGGCAACAGGAGAGAGACACGGGGCATGAGCAGGGGGTGGGGGGAACAACAGAGAGACACGGGGCATGAGCGGGGGTGGGCGGGAGGGAGACAGACACACGGGGCAAGGGCGGGGGTGGGCGGGAGGGAGACAGACATACGGGGCAAGAGCGGGGGTGGGCTGGAGGGAGACAGACACACGGGGCAAGAGCGGGGGTGGACGGGAGGGAGACAGACACACGGGGCAAGAGCGGGGGTGGGCGGGAGGGAGACAGACACACGGGGCAAGAGCGGGGGGGTACAGGAGACAGACACGGGGCATGAGCAGGGGGTGGGGGCAACAGGAGAGAGACACGGGGCATGAGCAGGGGGTGGGGGGAACAAAAGAGAGAGACACGGGGCAGGAGCGGGGGGCAACAGGAGACAGACACGGGGCATGAGCGGGCGGTGGGGGGCAACAGGAGAGAGACACGGGGCATGAGCAGGGGGTGGGGGGAACAACAGAGAGACACGGGGCATGAGCGGGGGTGGGCGGGAGGGAGACAGACACACGGGGCAAGAGCGGGGGTGGGCGGGAGGGAGACAGACACACGGGGCAAGAGCGGGGGTGGGCGGGAGGGAGTCAGACACACGAGGCAAGAGCGGGGGTGGGCGGGAGGGAGTCAGACACACGGGGCAAGAGCGGGGGTGGGCGGGAGGGAGACAGACACACGGGGCAAGAGTGGGGGAGGGCGGGAGGGAGACAGACACACGGGGCAAGAGTGGGGGGTACAGGAGACAGACACGGGGCATGAGCAGGGGGTGGGGGGCAACAGGAGAGAGACACAGGGCATGAGCAGGGGGTGGGGGAGAACAAAAGAGAGAGACACGGGGCAGGAGCGGGGGTGGGCGGGAGGGAGACAGACACACGGGGCAAGAGCGAGGGTGGGCGGGAGGGAGTCAGACACACAGGGCAAGAGCGGGGGTGGGCGGGAGGGAGTCAGACACACGGGGCAAGAGCGGGGGTGGGCGGGAGGGAGACAGACACACGGGGCAAGAGTGGGGGAGGGCGGGAGGGAGACAGACACACGGGGCAAGAGTGGGGGGGTACAGGAGACAGACACGGGGCATGAGCAGGGGGTGGGGGGCAACAGGAGAGAGACACGGGGCATGAGCAGGGGGTGGGGGAGAACAAAAGAGAGAGACACGGGGCAGGAGCGGAGGGTGGGGGGCAACAGGAGACAGACACGGGGCATGAGCGGGCGGAGGGGGGCAACAGAAGAGAGACACGGGGCATGAGAAGGGGGTGGGGGGAACAACAGAGAGACACGGGGCATGAGCGGGGGTGGCCGGGATGGAGACAGACACACGGGGCAAGAGCGGGGGGTGGGGGGCAACAGGAGACAGACACGGAGCATGAGCGGGGGGTGGGGAGAACAGGAGACAGACACGGGGCATGGGCAGGGGGTGGGGGGCAACAAGAGACAGACACAGGGCATGAGCGGGGGTGGGAGGAACAGGAGACAGACACGGGCATGAGCGGGGGGTGGGGAGAACAGGAGACAGACTAGGGGCATGAGCGAGGGGGTGGGGGGCAACAGGAGACAGACACGGGGCATGAGCGGGAGTGTGGGGGGGCAACAGGAGACAGACACGGGCATGAGCGCGGAGTGGGGGGTACAGGAGACAGACACGGGGCATGGGTGGGAGCAAGAGGAGACAGACATGGGGCATGAGCGGGGGTGGGGGGAACAGGAGACAGACACGGGGCATGAGCGGGGGGTGGGGGGTACAGAAGACAGACACGGGGCATGAGCAGGGGTGTGGGGGGCAACAGGAGACAGACACGGGCATGAGCGCGGAGTGGGGGGGTACAGGAGACAGACAGGGGGCATGGGTGGGAGCAAGAGTAGACAGACACGGGGCATGAGCGGGGGGTGGGGGGAACAGGAGACAGATACGGAGCATGAGCGGGGGGTGGGGAGAACAGGAGACAGACACAGGACATGAGCGGGGGTGGGGAGAACAGGAGACAGACACGGGGCATGAGCGAGGGGGTGGAGGGCAACAGGAGACAGACACGGGGCATGAGCGGGGGTGTGGGGGGCAACAGGAGAGAGACACGGGCATGAGCGCGGAGTGGGTGGGTACAGGAGACAGACACGGGGCATGGGTGGGAGCAAGCGGAGACAGACATGGGGCATGAGCGGGGGGTGAGGGGAACAGGAGACAGACACGGGGCATGGGGTGGGGGTTACAGAAGACAGACACGGGGCATGAGCGGGGTAGTGGGGGGCAACAGGAGAGAGACATGGGGCATGAGCAGTGGGTGGGAGGGGGTACAGGAGACAGACACGGGGCATGAATAGGGGGTGGGGGGCAACAGAAGAGAGACACAGGGCATGAGCGGGGGCTGGGGGGGTACAGGAGAGAGACATGGGGCATGAGCGGGGGGTGGGGCCTAGAGCGGGGGTGGGCAGGAGGAGGAAAGACACATGGGGCCAAGAGCAGGGGTGGGCGGGAGGGGGAAAGACACACAGGGCCAGGAGCGGGGGTGGGCGGGAGGGTGAAAGACACACAGGGCCAAGAGCGGGGGTGGGCGGGAGGGGTAAAGACACACGGGGCCAAGAGCGGGTGTGGGCGGGAGGGGGAAAGACACACGGGGCCAAGAGCGGGGGTGGGCGGGAGGGGGAAAGACACACGGGGCCAGGAGCGGGGGTGGGCGTGAGGGGGCCAAGAGACACGGGGCCAAGAGCGGGGGTGGGCAGGAGGGGGAAAGACACACGGGGCCAAGAGCGGGGGTGGGCGGGAGGGGGAAAGACACACGGGGCCAAGAGCAGGGGTGGGCGGGAGGGGGAAAGACACACAGGGCCAAGAGCGGGGGTGGGCGTGAGGGGGCCAAGAGACACGGGGCCAAGAGCGGGGGTGGGCGGGAGGGGGAAAGACACACGGGGCCAAGAGCGGGGGTGGGCGGGAGGGGGAAAGACACACGGGGCCAAGAGCGGGAGTGGGCGGGAGGGAGAAAGACACACGGGGCCAAGAGCGGGGGTGGGCGGGAGGGAGTCAGACACACGGGGCAAGAGCGGGGGTGGGCGGGAGGGAGACAGACACACGGGGCAAGAGTGGGGGAGGGCGGGAGGGAGACAGACACACGGGGCAAGAGTGGGGGGGTACAGGAGACAGACACGGGGCATGAGCAGGGGGTGGGGGGCAACAGGAGAGAGACACGGGGCATGAGCAGGGGGTGGGGGAGAACAAAAGAGAGAGACACGGGGCAGGAGCGGGGGTGGGCGGGAGGGAGACAGACACACGGGGCAAGAGCGGGGGTGAGCGGGAGGGAGTCAGACACACGGGGCAAGAGCGGGGGTGGGCGGGAGGGAGTCAGACACACGGGGCAAGAGCGGGGGTGGGCGGGAGGGAGACAGACACACGGGGCAAGAGTGGGGGAGGGCGGGAGGGAGACAGACACACAGGGCAAGAGTGGGGGGGTACAGGAGACAGACACGGGGCATGAGCAGGGGGTGGGGGGCAACAGGAGAGAGACACGGGGCATGAGCAGGGGGTGGGGGAGAACAAAAGAGAGAGACACGGGGCAGGAGCGGAGGGTGGGGGGCAACAGGAGACAGACACGGGGCATGAGCGGGCGGAGGGGGGCAACAGAAGAGAGACACGGGGCATGAGCAGGGGGTGGGGGGAACAACAGAGAGACACGGGGCATGAGCGGGGGTGGCCGGGATGGAGACAGACACACGGGACAAGAGCGGGGGCTGGGGGGCAACAGGAGACAGACACGGAGCATGAGCGGGGGGTGGGGAGAACAGGAGACAGACACGGGGCATGGGCGGGGGGCAACAAGAGACAGACACAGGGCATGAGCGGGGGTGGGAGGAACAGGAGACAGACACGGGCATGAGCGGGGGGTGGGGAGAACAGGAGACAGACTAGGGGCATGAGCGAGGGGGTGGGGGGCAACAGGAGACAGACACGGGGCATGAGCGGGAGTGTGGGGGGGCAACAGGAGACAGACACGGGCATGAGCGCGGAGTGGGGGGTACAGGAGACAGACACGGGGCATGGGTGGGAGCAAGAGGAGACAGACATGGGGTATGAGCGGGGGTGGGGGGAACAGGAGACAGACACGGGGCATGAGCGGGGGGTGGGGGGTACAGAAGACAGACACGGGGCATGAGCGGGGGTGTGGGGGGCAACAGGAGACAGACACGGGCATGAGCGCGGAGTGGGGGGGTACAGGAGACAGACACGGGGCATGGGTGGGAGCAAGAGGAGACAGACACGGGGCATGAGCGGGGGGTGGGGGGAACAGGAGACAGACACGGAGCATGAGCGGGGGGTGGGGAGAACAGGAGACAGACACAGGACATGAGCGGGGGTGGGGAGAACAGGAGACAGACACGGGGCATGAGCGAGGGGGTGGAGGGCAACAGGAGACAGACACAGGGCATGAGCGGGGGTGTGGGGGGCAACAGGAGAGAGACACGGGCATGAGCGCGGAGTGGGTGGGTACAGGAGACAGACACGGGGCATGGGTGGGAGCAAGCGGAGACAGACATGGGGCATGAGCGGGGGGTGAGGGGAACAGGAGACAGACACGGGGCATGAGCATGGGGTGGGGGTTACAGAAGACAGACACGGGGCATGAGCGGGGTAGAGGGGGGCAACAGGAGAGAGACATGGGGCATGAGCAGTGGGTGGGAGGGGGTACAGGAGACAGACACGGGGCATGAATAGGGGGTGGGGGGCAACAGAAGAGAGACACAGGGCATGAGCGGGGGCTGGGGGGGGTACAGGAGAGAGACATGGGGCATGAGCGGGGGGTGGGGCCTAGAGCGGGGGTGGGCAGGAGGAGGAAAGACACATGGGGCCAAGAGCGGGGGTGGGCGGGAGGGGGAAAGACACACGGGGCCAGGAGCGGGGGTGGGCGGGAGGGTGAAAGACACACGGGGCCAAGAGCGGGGGTGGGCGGGAGGGGTAAAGACACACGGGGCCAAGAGCGGGTGTGGGCGGGAGGGGGAAAGACACACGGGGCCAAGAGCGGGGGTGGGCGGGAGGGGGAAAGACACACGGGGCCAGGAGCGGCGGTGGGCGTGAGGGGGCCAAGAGACACGGGGCCAAGAGCGGGGGTGGGCAGGAGGGGGAAAGACACACGGGGCCAAGAGCGGGGGTGGGCGGGAGGGGGAAAGACACACGGGGCCAAGAGCAGGGGTGGGCGGGAGGGGGAAAGACACACAGGGCCAAGAGCGGGGGTGGGCGTGAGGGGGCCAAGAGACACGGGGCCAAGAGCGGGGGTGGGCGGGAGGGGGAAAGACACACGGGGCCAAGAGCGGGGGTGGGCGGGAGGGGGAAAGACACACGGGGCCAAGAGCGGGAGTGGGCGGGAGGGAGAAAGACACACGGGGCCAAGAGCGGGGGTGGGCTGGAGGGAGTCAGACACACGGGGCAAGAGCGGGGGTGGGCGGGAGGGAGACAGACACACGGAGCAAGAGTGGGGGAGGGCGGGAGGGAGACAGACACACGGGGCAAGAGTGGGGGGGTACAGGAGACAGACACGGGGCATGAGCAGGGGGTGGGGGGCAACAGGAGAGAGACACGGGGCATGAGCAGGGGGTGGGGGAGAACAAAAGAGAGAGACACGGGGCAGGAGCGGGGGTGGGCGGGAGGGAGACAGACACACGGGGCAAGAGCGGGGGTGGGCGGGAGGGAGTCAGACACACGGGGCAAGAGCGGGGGTGGGCGGGAGGGAGTCAGACACACGGGGCAAGAGCGGGGGTGGGCGGGAGGGAGACAGACACACGGGGCAAGAGTGGGGGAGGGCGGGAGGGAGACAGACACACGGGGCAAGAGTGGGGGGGTACAGGAGACAGACACGGGGCATGAGCAGGGGGTGGGGGGCAACAGGAGAGAGACACGGGGCATGAGCAGGGGGTGGGGGAGAACAAAAGAGAGAGACACGGGGCAGGAGCGGAGGGTGGGGGGCAACAGGAGACAGACACGGGCATGAGCGGGCGGAGGGGGGCAACAGAAGAGAGACACGGGGCATGAGCAGGGGGTGGGGGGAACAACAGAGAGACACGGGGCATGAGCGGGGGTGGCCGGGATGGAGACAGACACACGGGGCAAGAGCGGGGGGTGGGGGGTAACAGGAGACAGACACGGAGCATGAGCGGGGGGTGGGGAGAACAGGAGACAGACACGGGGCATGGGCGGGGGGTGGGGGGCAACAAGAGACAGACACAGGGCATGAGCGGGGGTGGGAGGAACAGGAGACAGACACGGGCATGAGCGGGGGGTGGGGAGAACAGGAGACAGACTAGGGGCATGAGCGAGGGGGTGGGGGGCAACAGGAGACAGACACGGGGCATGAGCGGGGGTGTGGGGGGGCAACAGGAGACAGACACGGGCATGAGCGCGGAGTGGGGGGTACAGGAGACAGACATGGGGCATGGGTGGGAGCAAGAGGAGACAGACATGGGGCATGAGCGGGGGGTGGGGGGAACAGGAGACAGACACGGGGCATGAGCGGGGGGTGGGGGGTACAGAAGACAGACACGGGGCATGAGCGGGGGTGTGGGGGGCAACAGGAGACAGACACGGGCATGAGCGCGGAGTGGGGGGTACAGGAGACAGACATGGGGCATGGGTGGGAGCAAGAGGAGACAGACATGGGGCATGAGCGGGGGGTGGGGGGAACAGGAGACAGACACGGGGCATGAGCGGGGGGTGGGGGGTACAGAAGACAGACATGGAGCATGAGCGGGGGGTGGGGAGAACAGGAGACAGACACAGGACATGAGCGGGGGTGGGGAGAACAGGAGACAGACACGGGGCATGAGCGAGGGGGTGGAGGGCAACAGGAGACAGACATGGGGCATGAGCGGGGGTGTGGGGGGCAACAGGAGAGAGACACGGGCATGAGCGCGGAGTGGGTGGGTACAGGAGACAGACACGGGGCATGGGTGGGAGCAAGCGGAGACAGACATGGGGCATGAGCGGGGGGTGAGGGGAACAGGAGACAGACACGGGGCATGAGCATGGGGTGGGGGTTACAGAAGACAGACACGGGGCATGAGCGGGGTAGTGGGGGGCAACAGGAGAGAGACATGGGGCATGAGCAGTGGGTGGGAGGGGGTACAGGAGACAGACACGGGGCATGAATAGGGGGTGGGGGGCAACAGAAGGAGACACAGGGCATGAGCGGGGGCTGGGGGGGTACAGGAGAGAGACATGGGGCATGAGCGGGGGGTGGGGCCTAGAGCGGGGGTGGGCAGGAGGAGGAAAGACACATGGGGCCAAGAGCGGGGGTGGGCGGGAGGGGGAAAGACACACGGGGCAAGGAGCGGGGTGGGCGGGAGGGTGAAAGACACACGGGGCCAAGAGCGGGGGTGGGCGGGAGGGGTAAAGACACACGGGGCCAAGAGCGGGTGTGGGCGGGAGGGGGAAAGACACACGGGGCCAAGAGCGGGGGTGGGCGGGAGGGGAAAGACACACGGGGCCAGGAGCGGGGGTGGGCGTGAGGGGGCCAAGAGACACGGGGCCAAGAGCGGGGGTGGGCAGGAGGGGGAAAGACACACGGGGCCAAGAGCGGGGGTGGGCGGGAGGGGGAAAGACACACGGGGCCAAGAGCAGGGGTGGGCGGGAGGGGGAAAGACACACAGGGCCAAGAGCGGGGGTGGGCGTGAGGGGGCCAAGAGACACGGGGCCAAGAGCGGGGGTGGGCGGGAGGGGGAAAGACACACGGGGCCAAGAGCGGGGGTGGGCGGGAGGGGGAAAGACACACGGGGCCAAGAGCGGGAGTGGGCGGGAGGGGGAAAGACACACGGGGCCAAGAGCGGGGGTGGGCGGGAGTGGGAAAGACACACAGGGCCAAGAGCGGGGGTGGGCGGGAGGGGGAAAGACACACAGGGCAAGAGCGGGGGTGGGCGGGAGGGAGGCAGACACACAGGGCAAGAGCGGGGGTGGGCGGGAGCGAGACAGACACACGGGGCAAGAGCGGGGGTGGGGGGTACAGGAGATAGACACAGGGAATGAGCGGGGCGTGGGGGGCAACAGGAGAGAGACACGGGGCATGAGCGGGGGGTGGGGGCAACAGGAGACAGACACGGGGCATGAGCGGGGGTGGGGGGCAACAGGAGACAGACACAGGGCATGAGTGGGGGGCAACAGGAGACAGACACGGGCATGAGTGCGGAGTGGGGGGGTACAGGAGACAGACACAGGGCATGGGTGGGAGCAAGAGGAGACAGACACGGGGCATGAGCGGGGGGTGGGGGGAACAGGAGACAGACATGGGGCATGAGAGAGGGGGTGGGGGGCAACAGGAGACAGTCACGGGGCATGAGTGGGGGTGTGGGGGGCAACAGGAGACAGACATGGGGCATGAGCGGGGGGTGGGGGAACAGGAGACAGACACGGGGCATGAGCGGGGGGTGGGGGGTACAGAAGACAGACATGGGGCATGAGCGGGGTAGTGGGGGGCAACAGGAGAGAGACATGGGGCATGAGCGGGGGGTGGGAGGGGGTACAGGAGACAGACACGGGGCATGAGCAGGGGGTGGGGGGCAACAGAAGAGACACGGGGCATGAGCGGGGGGGTGGGGGGGTACAGGAGACAGACACGGGGCATGAGCGGGGGGTGGGGGCAACAGGAGAGAGACATGGGACATGAGCGGGTGGGGGGAACAGGAGACAGACACAGGGCATGAGCAGGGGGGGCAACAGGAGACAGACATGGGGCATGAGCGGGGGCTTGGGGGGGTACAGGAGACAGACACGGGGCATGAGCGGGTGGTGGGGGGGTACAGGAGACAGACACGGGGCATGAGCAGGGGGGCAACAGGAGACAGGCACGGGGCATGAACGGGGGGTGGGGGGGTACAGGAGACAGACATGAGCAGGCGGGGCAACAGGAGAGAGACACGGGGCATGAGCAGGGAGTGGGGGGGAACAAAAGAGAGAGACACGGGGCAGGAGCGGGGGGCAACAGGAGACAGACACGGGGCATGAGCGGGCGGTGGGGGGCAACAGGAGAGAGACACGGGGCATGAGCAGGGGGTGGGGGGAACAACAGAGAGACACGGGGCATGAGCGGGGGTGGGCGGGAGGGAGACAGACACACGGGGCAAGGGCGGGGGTGGGCGGGAGGGAGACAGACATACGGGGCAAGAGCGGGGGTGGGCT
This sequence comes from Ambystoma mexicanum, assembly GCF_040938575.1. NCBI lineage: Eukaryota > Metazoa > Chordata > Amphibia > Caudata > Ambystomatidae > Ambystoma > Ambystoma mexicanum. The sequence goes on from NC_090931.1 coordinate 1,370,515,851, forward strand.
GGAGGGAGACAGACACACGGGGCAAGAGCGGGGGTGGACGGGAGGGAGACAGACACACGGGGCAAGAGCGGGGGTGGGCGGGAGGGAGACAGACACACGGGGCAAGAGCGGGGGGGTACAGGAGACAGACACGGGGCATGAGCAGGGGGTGGGGGCAACAGGAGAGAGACACGGGGCATGAGCAGGGGGTGGGGGGAACAAAAGAGAGAGACACGGGGCAGGAGCGGGGGGCAACAGGAGACAGACACGGGGCATGAGCGGGCGGTGGGGGGCAACAGGAGAGAGACACGGGGCATGAGCAGGGGGTGGGGGGAACAACAGAGAGACACGGGGCATGAGCGGGGGTGGGCGGGAGGGAGACAGACACACGGGGCAAGAGCGGGGGTGGGCGGGAGGGAGACAGACACACGGGGCAAGAGCGGGGGTGGGCGGGAGGGAGTCAGACACACGGGGCAAGAGCGGGGGTGGGCGGGAGGGAGTCAGACACACGGGGCAAGAGCGGGGGTGGGCGGGAGGGAGACAGACACACGGGACAAGAGTGGGGGAGGGCGGGAGGGAGACAGACACACGGGGCAAGAGTAGGGGGGTACAGGAGACAGACACGGGGCATGAGCAGGGGGTGGGGGGCAACAGGAGAGAGACACGGGGCATGAGCAGGGGGTGGGGGAGAACAAAAGAGAGAGACACGGGGCAGGAGCGGGGGTGGGCGGGGAGGGAGACAGACACACGGGGCAAGAGCGGGGGTGGGCGGGAGGGAGTCAGACACACGGGGCAAGAGCGGGGGTGGGCGGGAGGGAGTCAGACACACGGGGCAAGAGCGGGGGTGGGCGGGAGGGAGACAGACACATGGGGCAAGAGTGGGGGAGGGCGGGAGGGAGACAGACACACGGGGCAAGAGTGGGGGGATACAGGAGACAGACACGGGGCATGAGCAGGGGGTGGGGGGCAACAGGAGAGAGACACGGGGCATGAGCAGGGGGTGGGGGAGAACAAAAGAGAGAGACACGGGGCAGGAGCGGAGGGTGGGGGGCAACAGGAGACAGACACGGGGCATGAGCGGGCGGAGGGGGGCAACAGAAGAGAGACACGGTGCATGAGCAGGGGGTGGGGGGAACAACAGAGAGACACGGGGCATGAGCGGGGGTGGCCGGGATGGAGACAGACACACGGGGCAAGAGCGGGGGTGCGCGGGAGCAAGACAGACACAGGGGGCAAGAGCGGGGGTGGGGGGGTACAGGAGACACACACGGGGCATGAGCAGGGGTGGGGGGCAACAGGAGAGAGACACGGGGCATGAGCGGGGGGTGGGGACAACGGGTGGGGACAACAGGAGACAGACACGGGGCATGAGCGGGGGTGGGGGAACAACAGAGACAGACACAGGGCATGAGCAGGGGTGGGGGGCAACAGGAGACAGACACAGGGCATGAGCGGGGGTGGGGGCAACAGGAGACAGACACGTGGCATGAGCGGGGGGTGGGGGGCAACAGGAGACAGACACGGGGCATTAGCTGGGGGTGGGGGGCAACAGGAGACAGACACGGAGCATGAGCGGGGGGTGGGGAGAACAGGAGACAGACACGGGGCATGAGCAGGGGTGGGGGGCAACAAGAGACAGACACAGGGCATGAGCGGGGGTGGGAGGAACAGGAGACAGACACGGGGCATGAGCGGGGGGTGGGGAGAACAGGAGACAGACTAGGGGGGGAGGGGGAAAGACACACGGGGCAATAGCGGGGGTGGGCGGGAGGTGGAAAGACACACAGGGCAAGAGCGGGGGTGGGCGGGACGGGGACAGACACACGGGGCAAGAGCGGGGGTGGGGGGGGTACAGGAGATAGACACGGGGAATGAGCGGGGGGTGGGGGGCAACAGGAGAGAGACACGGGGCATGAGCGGGGGGTGGGGGCAACAGGAGACAGACACGGGGCATGAGCGGGGGTGGGGGGCAACAGGAGACAGACACAGGGCATGAGTGGGGGTGGGGGGCAACAGGAGACAGACACGGGCATGAGTGCGGAGTGGGGGGGTACAGGAGACAGACACAGGGCATGGGTGGGAGCAAGAGGAGACAGACACGGGGCATGAGCGGGGGGTGGGGGAACAGGAGACAGACATGGGGCATGAGCGAGGGGGTGGGGGGCAACAGGAGACAGTCACGGGGCATGAGCGGGGGTGTGGGGGGCAACAGGAGACAGACATGGGGCATGAGCGGGGGGTGGGGGAACAGGAGACAGACACGGGGCATGAGCGGGGGGTGGGGGTACAGAAGACAGACATGGGGCATGAGCAGGGTAGTGGGGGCAACAGGAGAGAGACATGGGGCATGAGCGGGGGGTGGGAGGGGGTACAGGAGACAGACACGGGGCATGAGCAGGGGGTGGGGGGCAACAGAAGAGACACGGGGCATGAGCGGGGGGTGGTGGGGTACAGGAGACAGACACGGGGCATGAGCAGGGGGTGGGGGCAACAGGAGAGAGACATGGGACATGAGCGGGTGGGGGGAACAGGAGACAGACATGGGGCATGAGCAGGGGGGCAACAGGAGACAGACATGGGGCATGAGCGGAGGCTTGGGGGGGTACAGGAGACAGACACGGGGCATGAGCGGGTGGTGGGGGGTACAGGAGACAGACACGGGGCATGAGCAGGGGGGGCAACAGGAGACAGGCACGGGGCATGAACGGGGGGTGGGGGGGTACAGGAGACAGACATGAGCAGGCGGGGCAACAGGAGAGAGACACGGGGCATGAGCAGGGGGTGGGGGGGAACAAAAGAGAGAGACACGGGGCAGGAGCGGGGGGCAACAGGAGACAGACACGGGGCATGAGCGGGCAGTGGGGGGCAACAGGAGAGAGACCGGGGCATGAGCAGGGGGTGGGGGGAACAACAGAGAGACACGGGGCATGAGCGGGGGTGGGCGGGAGGGAGACAGACACACGGGGCAAGGGCGGGGGTGGGCGGGAGGGAGACAGACATACGGGGCAAGAGCGGGGTTGGGCTGGAGGGAGACAGACACACGGGGCAAGAGCGGGGGTGGACGGAGGGAGACAGACACACGGGGCAAGAGCGGGGGTGGGCGGGAGGGAGACAGACACACGGGGCAAGAGCGGGGGGTACAGGAGACAGACACGGGGCATGAGCAGGGGGTGGGGGCAACAGGAGAGAGACACGGGGCATGAGCAGGGGGTGGGGAGAACAAAAGAGAGAGACACGGGGCAGGAGCGGGGGGCAACAGGAGACAGACACAGGGCATGAGCGGGCGGTGGGGGGCAACAGGAGAGAGACACGGGGCATGAGCAGGGGGTGGGGGGAACAACAGAGAGACACGGGGCATGAGCGGGGGGTGGGCGGGAGGGAGACAGACACACGGGGCAAGAGCGGGGGTGGGCGGGAGGGAGTCAGACACACGGGGCAAGAGCGGGGGTGGGCGGGAGGGAGACAGACACACGGGGCAAGAGTGGGGGAGGGCGGGAGGGAGACAGACACACGGGGCAAGAGTGGGGGGGTACAGGAGACAGACACGGGGCATGAGCAGGGGGTGGGGGGCAACAGGAGAGAGACACGGGGCATGAGCAGGGGGTGGGGGAGAACAAAAGAGAGAGACACGGGGCAGGAGCGGAGGGTGGGGGGCAACAGGAGACAGACACGGGCATGAGCGGGCGGAGGGGGGCAACAGAAGAGAGACACGGGGCATGAGCAGGGGGTGGGGGGAACAACAGAGAGACACGGGGCATGAGCGGGGGTGGCCGGGATGGAGACAGACACACGGGGCAAGAGCGGGGGTGGGCGGGAGGGAGACAGACACAGGGGGCAAGAGCGGGGGTGGGGGTACAGGAGACAGACACGGGGCATGAGCAGGGGTGGGGGGCAACAGGAGAGAGACACGGGGCATGAGCGGGGGGTGGGGACAACAGGAGACAGACACGGGGCATGAGCGGGGGTGGGGGAACAACAGAGACAGACACGGGGCATGAGCAGGGGGTGGGGGGCAACAGGAGCCAGACACAGGGCATTAGCGGGGGTGGGGGCAACAGGAGACAGACACGGGGCATGAGCGGGGGGTGGGGGGCAACAGGAGACAGACACGGGGCATGAGCTGGGGGTGGGGGGCAACAGGAGACAGACACGGAGCATGAGCGGGGGGTGGGGAGAACAGGAGACAGACACGGGGCATGAGCGGGGGTGGGCAACAAGAGACAGACACAGGGCATGAGCGGGGGTGGGAGGAACAGGAGACAGACACGGGGCATGAGCGGGGGTGGGGAGAACAGGAGACAGACTAGGGGGGAGGGGGAAAGACACACGGGGCAATAGCGGGGGTGGGCGGGAGGTGGAAAGACACACAGGGCAAGAGTGGGGGTGGGCGGGACGGGGACAGACACACGGGGCAAGAGTGGGGGTGGGCGGGAGGGGGACAGACACACGGGGCAAGAGGGGGGGGTGGGCGGGATGGAGAGAGACACACGGGGCAAGAGCGGGGGGGTGGGCGGGAGGGAGAGAGGCACACGAGGCATGAGCGGAGGGTGGGCTGGAGGGGGAGAGACACACGAGGCATGAGCGGGGGGTGGGCGGGAGGGGGAGAGACACACGAGGCATAAACGCGGGGGGTGGGCGGGAGGGGGAGTGACACAAGAGGCATGAGCGGGGGGTGGGCGGGAGGGGGAGAGACACACGGGGCATGAGCGGGGGGTGGGGGGGAGGGGGAGAGACACACGGGGCATGAGCGGGGGGTGGGCGGGAGGGGGAGAGACACACAGGGCATGAGCGGGGGCTGGGCGGGAGGGGGAGAGACACACGGGGCATGAGCGGGGTGTGGGCGGGAGGGGGAGAGACACACGGGGCATGAGCGGGGGGTGGGCGGGAGGGGGAGAGACACATGGGGCATGAGCAGGGGGTGGGCTGGAGGGGGAGAGACACACGGGGCATGAGCGGGGGTGGGCGGTTGGGGGAGAGACACACGGGGCACGAGCGGGGATGGGCGGGAGGGGGAAAGACACACGGTTCAAGAGCGGGGGTGGGCGGGAGGGGGAGGGGCACATGGGGCAAGAGCGGGGGTGGGCAGGAGGGGGAAAGACACACAGGGCAAGAGCGGGGGTGGGCGGGAGGGGGAAAGACACACAGGGCAAGAGCGGGGGTGGGCAGGAGGGGGAAAGACACACGGGGCAAGAGCGGGGGTGGGCGGGAGGGGGAAAGACACACGGGGCAAGAGCAGGGGTGGGCGGGAGGGGGAAAGACACACAGGGCAAGAGCGGGGTTGGGCGGGAGGGGGAAAGACACACGGGGCAATAGCGGGGTGGGCGGGAGGGGAAAGACACATGGGGCAAGAGCGGGGGTGGGCGGGAGCGGGAAAGACACATGGGGCAAGAGCGGGGGTGGGCGGGAGCGGGAAAGACACATGGGGCAAGAGCGGGAAAGACACACGGGGCAAGAGCGGGGGTGGGCGGGAGGGGGAAAGACACACGGGCAAGAGCGGGGGTGGGCGGGAGGGGGAAAGACACACAGGGCAAGAGCGGGGGTGGGCGGGAGGGGGAAAGACACACGGGGAAAGAGCGGGGGAGGGCGGGAGGGGGACAGACACGGGGCAAGAGCGGGGGGTGGGCGGGAGGGAGAGAGGCACACGAGGCATGAGCGGGGGGTGGGCGGGAGGGGGAGAGACACTTGAGGCATGAGCGGAGGGTGGGCTGGAGGGGGAGAGACACACGAGGCATGAGCGGGGGGTGGGTGGGAGGGGGAAAGACACACGGGGCAATAGCGGGGTGGGCGGGAGGGGAAAGACACATGGGGCAAGAGCGGGGGTGGGCGGGAGCGGGAAAGACACATGGGGCAAGAGCGGGGGTGGGCGGGAGCGGGAAAGACACATGGGGCAAGAGCGGGAAAGACACACGGGGCAAGAGCGGGGGTGGGCGGGAGGGGGAAAGACACACGGGCAAGAGCGGGGGTGGGCGGGAGGGGGAAAGACACACAGGGCAAGAGCGGGGGTGGGCGGGAGGGGGAAAGACACACGGGGAAAGAGCGGGGGAGGGCGGGAGGGGGACAGACACGGGGCAAGAGCGGGGGGTGGGCGGGAGGGAGAGAGGCACACGAGGCATGAGCGGGGGGTGGGCGGGAGGGGGAGAGACACTTGAGGCATGAGCGGAGGGTGGGCTGGAGGGGGAGAGACACACGAGGCATGAGCGGGGGGTGGGTGGGAGGGGGAGAGACACACGAGGCATAAACGGGGGGTGGGCGGGAGGGGGAGAGACACAAGAGGCATGAGCGGGGGGTGGGCGGGAGGGGGAGAGACACACGGGGCGTGAGCGGGGGGTGGGGGGAGGGGGAGAGACACACGGGGCATGAGCGGGGGGTGGGCGGGAGGGAGAAAGACACACAGGGCAAGAGCGGGGGTGGGCGGGAGGGGGAAAGACACACGGGGCAAGAGCGGGGGTGGGCGGGAGCGGGAAAGACACATGGGGCAAGAGCGGGGGTGGGCGGGAGCGGGAAAGACACATTGGGCAAGAGCGGGAAAGACACACGGGGCAAGAGCGGGGGTGGGCGGGAGGGGGAAAGACACACGGGCAAGAGCGGGGGTGGGCGGGAGGGGGAAAGACACACAGGGCAAGAGCGGGGGTGGGCGGGAGGGGGAAAGACACACGGGGAAAGAGCGGGGGTGGGCGGGAGGGGGACAGACACGGGGCAAGAGCGGGGGGTGGGCGGGAGAGAGAGAGGCACACGAGGCATGAGCGGGGGGTGGGCGGGAGGGGGAGAGACACTTGAGGCATGAGCGGAGGGTGGGCTGGAGGGGGAGAGACACACGAGGCATGAGCGGGGGGTGGGCGGGAGGGGGAGAGACACACGAGGCATAAACGGGGGGTGGGCGGGAGGGGGAGAGACACAAGAGGCATGAGCGGGGGGTGGGCGGGAGGGGGAGAGACTCACGGGGCGTGAGCGGGGGGTGGGGGCAGGGGGAGAGACACACGGGGCATGAGCGGGGGGTGGGCGGGAGGGGGAGTGACACACGGGGCATGAGCGGGGGGTGGTCGGGAGGGGGAGAGACACACGGGGCCTGAGCGGGGCGTGGGCGGGAGGGGGAGAGACACACGGGGCAAGAGCGGGGGTGGGCGGGAGCGGGAAAGACACATGGGGCAAGAGCGGGAAAGACACACGGGGCAAGAGCGGGGGTGGGCGGGAGGGGGAAAGACACACGGGCAAGAGCGGAGGTGGGCGGGAGGGGGAAAGACACACAGGGCAAGAGCAGGGGTGGGCGGAAGGGGGAAAGACACACGTGGAAAGAGCGGGGGTGGGCGGGAGTAGGACAGACACGGGGCAAGAGCGGGGGGTGGGCGGCAGGGAGAGAGGCACACGAGGCATGAGCGGGGGGTGGGCGGGAGGGGGAGAGACACTTGAGGCATGAGCAGAGGGTGGGCTGGAGGGGGAGAGACACACGAGGCATGAGCGGGGGGTGGGCGGGAGGGGGAGAGACACACGAGGCATAAACGGGGGGTGGGCGGGAGGGGGAGAGACACAAGAGGCATGAGCGGGGGGTGGGCAGGAGGGGGAGAGACACACGGGGCGTGAGCGGGGGGTGGGGGGGAGGGGGAGAGACACACGGGCATGAGCTGGGGGTTGGCGGGTGGGGGAGAGACACACGGGGCTTGAGCGGGGGGTGGGCGGGATTTGGAGAGACACACGGGGCCTGAGCGGGGCGTGGGCGGGAGGGGGAGAGACACACAGGGCATGAGCGGGGGGTGGGCGGGAGGGGGAGAGACACATGGGGCATGAGCGGGGGGTGGGCGGGAGGGGGAGAGACACACGGGGCATGAGCGGGGGTGGGTGGTTGGGGGAGAGACACACGGGGCACGAGCGGGGATGGGCGGGAGGGGGAAAGACACACGGGGCAAGAGCGGGGGTGAGCAGGAGGGGGAGGGGCACATGGGGCAAGAGCGGGGTGGGCAGGAGGGGGAAAGACACACGGGGCAATAGCGGGGGTGGGCGGGAGGGGGAAAGACACATGGGGCAAGAGCGGGAGTGGGCGGGAGGGGGAAAGACACACAGGGCAAGAGTGGGGGTGGGCGGGAGGGGGAAAGACACACGGGGCAAGAGCGGGGGTGGGCGGGAGGGGGAAAGACACACGGGGCAATAGCAGGGTGGGCGGGAGGGGAAAGACACACGGGGCAAGAGCGGGGGTGGGCGGGAGCGGGAAAGACACATGGGGCAAGAGCGGGGGTGGGCGGGAGCGGGAAAGACACATGGGGCAAGAGCGGGAAAGACACACGGGGCATGAGCGGGGGGAGGGCAGGAGGGGGAGAGACACACGGGGCATGAGCGGGGGGTGGGGGGAACAACAGAGAGACACAGGGCAAGAGCGGAGGTGGGCGGGAGGGGGAAAGACACACGGGGCAAGAGCGGGGGTGGGCGGGAGGGGGAAAGACACACAGGGCAAGAGCGGGGTTGGGCGGGAGGGGGAGGGGCACACGGGGCAAGAGCGGGGGTGGGCGGGAGAGGAAAAGACACACGGGGCAAGAGCGGGGGTGGCGGGAGGGGGAAAGACACACGGGGCAAGAGCGGGGGTGGGTGGGAGGGGGAAAGACACACGGGGCCAAGAGCGGGGGTGGGCGGGAGGGGTAAAGACACACGGGGCCAAGAGCGGGTGTGGGCGGGAGGGGGAAAGACACACGGGGCCATAAGCGTGGGTGGGCGGGAGGGGGAAAGACACACAGGGCCAAGAGCGGGGGTGGGCGTGAGGGGGCCAAGAGACACGGGGCCAAGAGCGGGGGTGGGCGGGAGGGGGAAAGACACACGGGGCCAAGAGCGGGGGTGGGCAGGAGGGGGAAAGACACATGGGGCCAAGAGCGGGGGTGGGCGGGAGGAGGAAAGACACACGGGGCCAAGAGCGGGGGTGGGCAGGAGGGGAAAGACACATGGGGCCAAGAGCGGGGGTGGGCGGGAGGGGGAAAGACACACGGGGCAAGAGCGGGGGTGGGCGGGAGGGAGTCAGACACACGGGGCAAGAGCGGGGGTGGGCGGGAGGGAGTCAGACACACGGGGCAAGAGCGGGGGTGGGCGGGAGGGAGACAGACACACGGGGCAAGAGTGGGGGAGGGCGGGAGGGAGACAGACACACGGGGCAAGAGTGGGGGGGTACAGGAGACAGACACGGGGCATGAGCAGGGGGTGGGGGGCAACAGGAGAGAGACACGGGGCATGAGCAGGGGGTGGGGGAGAACAAAAGAGAGAGACACGGGGCAGGAGCGGAGGGTGGGGGGCAACAGGAGACAGACACGGGGCATGAGCGGGCGGAGGGGGGCAACAGAAGAGAGACACGGTGCATGAGCAGGGGGTGGGGGGAACAACAGAGAGACACGGGGCATGAGCGGGGGTGGCCGGGATGGAGACAGACACACGGGGCAAGAGCGGGGGTGCGCGGGAGCAAGACAGACACAGGGGGCAAGAGCGGGGGTGGGGGGGTACAGGAGACAGACACGGGGCATGAGCAGGGGGTGGGGGGCAACAGGAGAGAGACACGGGGCATGAGCGGGGGGTGGGGACAACAGGAGACAGACACGGGGCATGAGCGGGGGTGGGGGAACAACAGAGACAGACACAGGGCATGAGCAGGGGGTGGGGGGCAACAGGAGACAGACACAGGGCATGAGCGGGGGTGGGGGCAACAGGAGACAGACACGTGGCATGAGCGGGGGGTGGGGGGCAACAGGAGACAGACACGGGGCATTAGCTGGGGGTGGGGGGCAACAGGAGACAGACACGGAGCATGAGCGGGGGGTGGGGAGAACAGGAGACAGACACGGGGCATGAGCAGGGGTGGGGGGCAACAAGAGACAGACACAGGGCATGAGCGGGGGTGGGAGGAACAGGAGACAGACACGGGGCATGAGCGGGGGGTGGGGAGAACAGGAGACAGACTAGGGGGGGAGGGGGAAAGACACACGGGGCAATAGCGGGGGTGGGCGGGAGGTGGAAAGACACACAGGGCAAGAGCGGGGGTGGGCGGGACGGGGACAGACACACGGGGCAAGAGCGGGGGTGGGGGGGTACAGGAGATAGACACGGGGAATGAGCGGGGGGTGGGGGGCAACAGGAGAGAGACACGGGGCATGAGCGGGGGGTGGGGGCAACAGGAGACAGACACGGGGCATGAGCGGGGGTGGGGGGCAACAGGAGACAGACACAGGGCATGAGTGGGGGGTGGGGGGCAACAGGAGACAGACACGGGCATGAGTGCGGAGTGGGGGGGTACAGGAGACAGACACAGGGCATGGGTGGGAGCAAGAGGAGACAGACACGGGGCATGAGCGGGGGGTGGGGGGAACAGGAGACAGACATGGGGCATGAGCGAGGGGGTGGGGGGCAACAGGAGACAGTCACGGGGCATGAGCGGGGGTGTGGGGGGCAACAGGAGACAGACATGGGGCATGAGCGGGGGGTGGGGGAACAGGAGACAGACACGGGGCATGAGCGGGGGGTGGGGGGTACAGAAGACAGACATGGGGCATGAGCAGGGTAGTGGGGGGCAACAGGAGAGAGACATGGGGGGGTGGGAGGGGGTACAGGAGACAGACACGGGGCATGAGCAGGGGGTGGGGGGCAACAGAAGAGACACGGGGCATGAGCGGGGGGGTGGTGGGGTACAGGAGACAGACACGGGGCATGAGCGGGGGGTGGGGGCAACAGGAGAGAGACATGGGACATGAGCGGGTGGGGGGAACAGGAGACAGACACGGGGCATGAGCAGGGGGGCAACAGGAGACAGACATGGGGCATGAGCGGAGGCTTGGGGGGGTACAGGAGACAGACACGGGGCATGAGCGGGTGGTGGGGGGGTACAGGAGACAGACACGGGGCATGAGCAGGGGGGGCAACAGGAGACAGGCACGGGGCATGAACGGGGGGGTGGGGGGGTACAGGAGACAGACATGAGCAGGCGGGGCAACAGGAGAGAGACACGGGGCATGAGCAGGGGGTGGGGGGGAACAAAAGAGAGAGACACGGGGCAGGAGCGGGGGCAACAGGAGACAGACACGGGGCATGAGCGGGCAGTGGGGGGCAACAGGAGAGAGACACGGGGCATGAGCAGGGGGTGGGGGGAACAACAGAGAGACACGGGGCATGAGCGGGGGTGGGCGGGAGGGAGACAGACACACGGGGCAAGGGCGGGGGTGGGCGGGAGGGAGACAGACATACGGGGCAAGAGCGGGGTTGGGCTGGAGGGAGACAGACACACGGGGCAAGAGCGGGGGTGGACGGGAGGGAGACAGACACACGGGGCAAGAGCGGGGGTGGGCGGGAGGGAGACAGACACACGGGGCAAGAGCGGGGGGGTACAGGAGACAGACACGGGGCATGAGCAGGGGGTGGGGGCAACAGGAGAGAGACACGGGGCATGAGCAGGGGGTGGGGGGAACAAAAGAGAGAGACACGGGGCAGGAGCGGGGGGCAACAGGAGACAGACACAGGGCATGAGCGGGCGGTGGGGGGCAACAGGAGAGAGACACGGGGCATGAGCAGGGGGTGGGGGGAACAACAGAGAGACACGGGGCATGAGCGGGGGTGGGCGGGAGGGAGACAGACACACGGGGCAAGAGCGGGGGTGGGCGGGAGGGAGTCAGACACACGGGGCAAGAGCGGGGGTGGGCGGGAGGGAGACAGACACACGGGGCAAGAGTGGGGGAGGGCGGGAGGGAGACAGACACACGGGGCAAGAGTGGGGGGGTACAGGAGACAGACACGGGGCATGAGCAGGGGGTGGGGGGCAACAGGAGAGAGACACGGGGCATGAGCAGGGGGTGGGGGAGAACAAAAGAGAGAGACACGGGGCAGGAGCGGAGGGTGGGGGGCAACAGGAGACAGACACGGGGCATGAGCGGGCGGAGGGGGGCAACAGAAGAGAGACACGGGGCATGAGCAGGGGGTGGGGGGAACAACAGAGAGACACGGGGCATGAGCGGGGGTGGCCGGGATGGAGACAGACACACGGGGCAAGAGCGGGGGTGGGCGGGAGGGAGACAGACACAGGGGGCAAGAGCGGGGGTGGGGGGTACAGGAGACAGACACGGGGCATGAGCAGGGGGTGGGGGGCAACAGGAGAGAGACACGGGGCATGAGCGGGGGGTGGGGACAACAGGAGACAGACACGGGGCATGAGCGGGGGTGGGGGAACAACAGAGACAGACACGGGGCATGAGCAGGGGGTGGGGGGCAACAGGAGCCAGACACAGGGCATTAGCGGGGGTGGGGGCAACAGGAGACAGACACGGGGCATGAGCGGGGGGTGGGGGGCAACAGGAGACAGACACGGGGCATGAGCTGGGGGTGGGGGGCAACAGGAGACAGACACGGAGCATGAGCGGGGGGTGGGGAGAACAGGAGACAGACACGGGGCATGAGCGGGGGTGGGCAACAAGAGACAGACACAGGGCATGAGCGGGGGTGGGAGGAACAGGAGACAGACACGGGGCATGAGCGGGGGGTGGGGAGAACAGGAGACAGACTAGGGGGGAGGGGGAAAGACACACGGGGCAATAGCGGGGGTGGGCGGGAGGTGGAAAGACACACAGGGCAAGAGCGGGGGTGGGCGGGACGGGGACAGACACACGGGGCAAGAGTGGGGGTGGGCGGGAGGGGGACAGACACACGGGGCAAGAGGGGGGGGTGGGCGGGATGGAGAGAGACACACGGGGCAAGAGCGGGGGGTGGGCGGGAGGGAGAGAGACACGGGGCAAGAGCGGGGGGGTGGGCGCGAGGGATAGAGGCACACGAGGCATGAGCGGAGGGTGGTCTGGAGGGGGAGAGACACACGAGGCATGAGGGGGGGTTGGGCGGGAGGGGGAGAGACACACGAGGCATAAACGCGGGGGGTGGGCGGGAGGGGGAGTGACACAAGAGGCATGAGCGGGGGGTGGGCGGGAGGGGGAGAGACACACGGGGCATGAGCGGGGGGTGGGGGGGAGGGGGAGAGACACACGGGGCATGAGCGGGGGGTGGGCGGGAGGGGGAGAGACACACAGGGCATGAGCGGGGGCTGGGCGGGAGGGGGAGAGACACACGGGGCATGAGCGGGGTGTGGGCGGGAGGGGGAGAGACACACGGGGCATGAGCGGGGGGTGGGCGGGAGGGGGAGAGACACATGGGGCATGAGCAGGGGGTGGGCTGGAGGGGGAGAGACACACGGGGCATGAGCGGGGGTGGGCGGTTGGGGGAGAGACACACGGGGCACGAGCGGGGATGGGCGGGAGGGGGAAAGACACACGGTTCAAGAGCGGGGGTGGGCGGGAGGGGGAGGGGCACATGGGGCAAGAGCGGGGGTGGGCAGGAGGGGGGGAAAACACACAGGGCAAGAGCGGGGGTGGGCGGGAGGGGGAAAGACACACAGGGCAAGAGCGGGGGTGGGCAGGAGGGGGGAAAGACACACGGGGCAAGAGCGGGGGTGGGCGGGAGGGGGAAACACACACAGGGCAAGAGCAGGGGTGGGCGGGAGGGGGAAAGACACACAGGGCAAGAGCGGGGTTGGGCGGGAGGGGGAAAGACACACGGGGCAATAGCGGGGTGGGCGGGAGGGGAAAGACACATGGGGCAAGAGCGGGGGTGGGCGGGAGCGGGAAAGACACATGGGGCAAGAGCGGGGGTGGGCGGGAGCGGGAAAGACACATGGGGCAAGAGCGGGAAAGACACACGGGGCAAGAGCGGGGGTGGGCGGGAGGGGGAAAGACACACGGGCAAGAGCGGGGGTGGGCGGGAGGGGGAAAGACACACAGGGCAAGAGCGGGGGTGGGCGGGAGGGGGAAAGACACACGGGGAAAGAGCGGGGGTGGGCGGGAGGGGGACAGACACGGGGCAAGAGCGGGGGGTGGGCGGGAGGGAGAGAGGCACACGAGGCATGAGCGGGGGGTGGGCGGGAGGGGGAGAGACACTTGAGGCATGAGCGGAGGGTGGGCTGGAGGGGGAGAGACACACGAGGCATGAGCGGGGGGTGGGTGGGAGGGGGAGAGACACACGAGGCATAAACGGGGGGTGGGCGGGAGGGGGAGAGACACAAGAGGCATGAGCGGGGGGTGGGCGGGAGGGGGAGAGACACACGGGGCGTGAGCGGGGGGTGGGGGGAGGGGGAGAGACACACGGGGCATGAGTGGGGGGTGGGCGGGAGGGGGAAAGACACACAGGGCAAGAGCGGGGGTGGGCGGGAGGGGGAAAGACACACGGGGCAAGAGCGGGGGTGGGCGGGAGCGGGAAAGACACATGGGGCAAGAGCGGGGGTGGGCGGGAGCGGGAAAGACACATGGGGCAAGAGCGGGAAAGACACACGGGGCAAGAGCGGGGGTGGGCGGGAGGGGGAAAGACACACGGGCAAGAGCGGGGGTGGGCGGGAGGGGGAAAGACACACAGGGCAAGAGCAGGGGTGGGCGGGAGGGGGAAAGACACACGGGGAAAGAGCGGGGGTGGGCGGGAGGGGGACAGACACGGGGCAAGAGCGGGGGGTGGGCGGGAGAGAGAGAGGCACACGAGGCATGAGCGGGGGGTGGGCGGGAGGGGGAGAGACACTTGAGGCATGAGCGGAGGGTGGGCTGGAGGGGGAGAGACACACGAGGCATGAGCGGGGGGTGGGCGGGAGGGGGAGAGACACACGAGGCATAAACGGGGGGTGGGCGGGAGGGGGAGAGACACAAGAGGCATGAGCGGGGGGTGGGCGGGAGGGGGAGAGACTCACGGGGCGTGAGCGGGGGGTGGGGGCAGGGGGAGAGACACACGGGGCATGAGCGGGGGGTGGGCGGGAGGGGGAGTGACACACGGGGCATGAGCGGGGGGTGGTCGGGAGGGGGAGAGACACACGGGGCCTGAGCGGGGCGTGGGCGGGAGGGGGAGAGACACACGGGGCAAGAGCGGGGGTGGGCGGGAGCGGGAAAGACACATGGGGCAAGAGCGGGAAAGACACACGGGGCAAGAGCGGGGGTGGGCGGGAGGGGGAAAGACACACGGGCAAGAGCGGAGGTGGGCGGGAGGGGGAAAGACACACAGGGCAAGAGCAGGGGTGGGCGGAAGGGGGAAAGACACACGTGGAAAGAGCGGGGGTGGGCGGGAGTAGGACAGACACGGGGCAAGAGCGGGGGGTGGGCGGCAGGGAGAGAGGCACACGAGGCATGAGCGGGGGGTGGGCGGGAGGGGGAGAGACACTTGAGGCATGAGCGGAGGGTGGGCTGGAGGGGGAGAGACACACGAGGCATGAGCGGGGGGTGGGCGGGAGGGGGAGAGACACACGAGGCATAAACGGGGGGTGGGCGGGAGGGGGAGAGACACAAGAGGCATGAGCGGGGGGTGGGCGGGAGGGGGAGAGACACACGGGGCGTGAGCGGGGGGTGGGGGGGAGGGGGAGAGACACACGGGCATGAGCTGGGGGTTGGCGGGTGGGGGAGAGACACACGGGGCTTGAGCGGGGGGTGGGCGGGATTTGGAGAGACACACGGGGCCTGAGCGGGGCGTGGGCGGGAGGGGGAGAGACACACAGGGCATGAGCGGGGGGTGGGCGGGAGGGGGAGAGACACATGGGGCATGAGCGGGGGGTGGGCGGGAGGGGGAGAGACACACGGGGCATGAGCGGGGGTGGGTGGTTGGGGGAGAGACACACGGGGCACGAGCGGGGATGGGCGGGAGGGGGAAAGACACACGGGGCAAGAGCGGGGGTGAGCAGGAGGGGGAGGGGCACATGGGGCAAGAGCGGGGTGGGCAGGAGGGGGAAAGACACACGGGGCAATAGCGGGGGTGGGCGGGAGGGGGAAAGACACATGGGGCAAGAGCGGGAGTGGGCGGGAGGGGGAAAGACACACAGGGCAAGAGCAGGGGTGGGCGGGAGGGGGAAAGACACACGGGGCAAGAGCGGGGGTGGGCGGGAGGGGGAAAGACACACGGGGCAATAGCAGGGTGGGCGGGAGGGGAAAGACACACGGGGCAAGAGCGGGGGTGGGCGGGAGCGGGAAAGACACATGGGGCAAGAGCGGGGGTGGGCGGGAGCGGGAAAGACACATGGGGCAAGAGCGGGAAAGACACACGGGGCATGAGCGGGGGGAGGGCAGGAGGGGGAGAGACACACGGGGCATGAGCGGGGGGTGGGGGGAACAACAGAGAGACACAGGGCAAGAGCGGAGGTGGGCGGGAGGGGGAAAGACACACGGGGCAAGAGCGGGGGTGGGCGGGAGGGGGAAAGACACACGGGGCAAGAGCGGGGTTGGGCGGGAGGGGGAGGGGCACACGGGGCAAGAGCGGGGGTGGGCGGGAGAGGAAAAGACACACGGGGCAAGAGCGGGGGTGGCAGGAGGGGGAAAGACACACGGGGCAAGAGCGGGGGTGGGTGGGAGGGGGAAAGACACACGGGGCCAAGAGCGGGGGTGGGCGGGAGGGGTAAAGACACACGGGGCCAAGAGCGGGTGTGGGCGGGAGGGGGAAAGACACACGGGGCCATAAGCGGGGGTGGGCGGGAGGGGGAAAGACACACAGGGCAAAGAGCGGGGGTGGGCGTGAGGGGGCCAAGAGACACGGGGCCAAGAGCGGGGGTGGGCGGGAGGGGGAAAGACACACGGGGCCAAGAGCGGGGGTGGGCAGGAGGGGGAAAGACACATGGGGCCAAGAGCGGGGGTGGGCGGGAGGAGGAAAGACACACGGGGCCAAGAGCGGGGGTGGGCAGGAGGGGAAAGACACATGGGGCCAAGAGCGGGGGTGGGCGGGAGGGGGAAAGACACACGGGGCCAAGAGCGGGGGTGGGCGGGAGTGGGAAAGACACACAGGGCCAAGAGCGGGGGTGGGCGGAAGGGTGAAAGACACACGGGGCAAGAGCGGGGGTGGGCGGGAGGGAGACAGACACAGGGGTCAAGAGCGGGGGTGGGCGGAAGGGAGACAGACACACGGGGCAAGAGCAGGGGTGGGGGGGTACAGGAGACAGACACGGGGAATGAGCGGGGCGTGGGGGGCAACAGGAGAGAGACACGGGGCATGAGCGGGGGGTGGGGGCAACAGGAGACAGACACGGGGCATGAGCAGGGGTGGGGGGAACAACAGAGACAGACACGGGGCATGAGCAGGGGGTGGGGGGCAACAGGAGACAGACACAGGGCATGAGCAGGGGGTGGGGGGCAACAGGAGACAGACACGGGGCATGAGCGGGGGGTGGGGGGCAACAGGAGACAGACACAGGGCATGAGCGGGGGGTGGGGGGCAACAGGAGACAGACACGGGGCATGAGCGGGGGGTGGGGGGGAACAGGAGACAGACACGGGGCATGAGCGGGGGGTGGGGGGCAACAAGAGACAGACACAGGGCATGAGCGGGGGTGGGAGGAACAGGAGACAGACACGGGGCATGAGCGGGGGGTGGGGAGAACAGGAGACAGACACAGGGCATGAGCGAGGGGGTGGGGGGCAACAGGAGACAGACACGGGGCATGAGCGGGGGTGTGGGGGGCAACAGGAGACAGACATGGGGCATGAGCGAGGGGTGGGGGAACAGGAGACAGACACGGGGCATGAGCGGGGGGTGGGGGGTACAGAAGACAGACATGGGGCATGAGCGGGGTAGTGGGGGGCAACAGGAGAGAGACATGGGGCATGAGCGGGGGGTGGGAGGGGGTACAGGAGACAGACACGGGGCATGAGCAGAGGGTGGGGGCAACAGAAGAGACACGGGGCATGAGCGGGGGGTGGGGGGGTACAGGAGACAGACACAGGGCATGAGCGGGGGGTGGGGGCAACAGGAGAGAGACACGGGACATGAGCGGGTGGGGGCAACAGGAGACAGACACGGGGCATGAGCAGGGGGGGCAACAGGAGACAGACATGGGGCATGAGCAGGGGGTGGGGGGCAACAGAAGAGAGACACAGGGCATGAGCGGGGGCTGGGGGGGTACAGGAGACAGACATGGGGCATGAGCGTGCGTTGGGCGGGAGGGGGAAAGACACACGGTGCCAAGAGCGGGGGTGGGCGGGAGGGGTAAAGACACACGGGGCCAAGAGCGGGTGTGGGCGGGAGGGGGAAAGACACACGGGGCCATAAGCGGGGGTGGGCGGGAGGGGGAAAGACACACAGGGCCAAGAGCGGGGGTGGGCGTGAGGGGGCCAAGAGACACGGGGCCAAGAGCGGGGGTGGGCGGGAGGGGGAAAGACACACGGGGCCAAGAGCGGGGGTGGGCAGGAGGGGGAAAGACACATGGGGCCAAGAGCGGGGGTGGGCGGGAGGGGGAAAGACACACGGGGCCAAGAGCGGGGGTGGGCGGAAGTGGGAAAGACACACAGGGCCAAGAGCGGGGGTGGGCGGGAGGGGGAAAGACACACGGGGCAAGAGCGGGGGTGGGCGGGAGGGAGACAGACACAGGGGTCAAGAGCGGGGGTGGGCGGAAGGGAGACAGACACACGGGGCAAGAGCAGGGGTGGGGGGGTACAGGAGACAGACACGGGGAATGAGCGGGGCGTGGGGGGCAACAGGAGAGAGACACGGGGCATGAGCGGGGGGTGGGGGCAACAGGAGACAGACACGGGGCATGAGCAGGGGTGGGGGGAACAACAGAGACAGACACGGGGCATGAGCAGGGGGTGGGGGGCAACAGGAGACAGACACAGGGCATGAGCAGGGGGTGGGGGGCAACAGGAGACAGACACGGGGCATGAGCGGGGGCTGGGGGGCAACAGGAGACAGACACAGGGCATGAGCGGGGGGTGGGGGGCAACAGGAGACAGACACGGGGCATGAGCGGGGGGTGGGGGGGAACAGGAGACAGACACGGGGCATGAGCGGGGGGTGGGGGGCAACAAGAGACAGACACAGGGCATGAGCGGGGGTGGGAGGAACAGGAGACAGACACGGGGCATGAGCGGGGGGTGGGGAGAACAGGAGACAGACACAGGGCATGAGCGAGGGGGTGGGGGGCAACAGGAGACAGACACGGGGCATGAGCGGGGGTGTGGGTGGCAACAGGAGACAGACATGGGGCATGAGCGAGGGGTGGGGGAACAGGAGACAGAAACGGGGCATGAGCGGGGGGTGGGGGGTACAGAAGACAGACATGGGGCATGAGCGGGGTAGTGGGTGCAACAGGAGAGAGACATGGGGCATGAGCGGGGGGTGGGAGGGGGTACAGGAGACAGACACGGGGCATGAGCAGAGGGTGGGGGGCAACAGAAGAGACACGGGGCATGAGCGGGGGGGTGGAGGGGTACAGGAGACAGACACTGGGCATGAGCGGGGGGTGGGGGCAACAGGAGAGAGACACGGGACATGAGCGGGTGGGGGGAACAGGAGACAGACACGGGGCATGAGCAGGGGGGGCAACAGGAGACAGACATGGGGCATGAGCAGGGGGTGGGGGGCAACAGAAGAGAGACACAGGGCATGAGCGGGGGCTGGGGGGGTACAGGAGACAGACATGGGGCATGAGCGTGGGTTGGGGCCTAGAGCGGGGGTGGGCGGGAGGGGGAAAGACACATGGGGCCAAGAGCGGGGGTGGGCGGGAGGGGGAAAGACACACAGGGCCAGGAGCGGGGGTGGGCGGGAGGGGGAAAGACACACTGGGCCAAGAGCGGGGGTGGGCGGGAGGGGTAAAGACACACGGGGCCAAGAGCGGGTGTGGGCGGGAGGGGGAAAGACACACAGGGCCAAGAGCGGGGGTGGGCGGGAGGGGGAAAGACACACAGGGCCAAGAGCGGGGGTGGGCGTGAGGGGGCCAAGAGACACAGGGCCAAGAGCGGGGGTGGGCGGGAGGGGGAAAGACACACGGGGCCAAGAGCGGGGGTGGGCGGGAGGGGGAAAGACACACGGGTCCAAGAGCGGGGGTGGGCGGGAGGGGGAAAGACACACGGGGCCAAGAGCGGGGATGGGCGGGAGTGGGAAAGACACACAGGGCCAAGAGCGGGGGTGGGCGGGAGGGGGAAAGACACACGGGGCAAGAGCGGGGGTGGGCGGGAGGGAGGCAGACACACGGGGCAAGAGCGGGGGTGGGCGGGAGGGAGACAGACACACGGGGCAAGAGCGGGGGTGGGGGGGTACAGGAGACAGACACGGGGAATGAGCGGGGCGTGGGGGGCAACAGGAGAGAGACACGGGGCATGAGCGGGGGGTGGGGGCAACAGGAGACAGACACGGGGCATGAGCGGGGGTGGGGGAAACAACAGAGACAGACACGGGGCATGAACAGGGGGTGGGGGGCAACAGGAGACAGACACAGGGCATGATCAGGGGGTGGGGGGCAACAGGAGACAGACACAGGGCATGAGCGGGGGGTGGGGGGCAACAGGAGACAGACACAGGGCATGAGCGGGGGTGGGGGGCAACAGGAGACAGACACGGGGCATGAGCGGGGGGTGGGGGGGAACAGGAGACAGACACGGGGCATGAGCGGGGGATGGGGGGCAACAAGAGACAGACACAGGGCATGAGCGGGGGTGGGGGAACAGGAGACAGACACGGGGCATGAGCGGGGGTTGGGGGGTACAGAAGACAGACATGGGGCATGAGCGGGGTAGTGGGGGGCAACAGGAGAGAGACATGGGGCATGAGCGGAGGGTGGGAGGGGGTACAGGAGACAGACACGGGGCATGAGCAGGGGGTGGGGGGCAACAGGAGACAGACACAGGGAATGAGCAGGGGGTGGGGGGCAACAGGAGACAGACAAGGGGCATGAGCGGGGGGTGGGGGCAACAGGAGAGAGACACGGGACATGAGCGGGTGGGGGGAACAGGAGACAGACACAGGGCATGAGCAGGGGGGGCAACAGGAGACAGACATGGGACATGAGCAGGGGCTTGGGGGGGTACAGGAGACAGACACGGGGCATGAGCGGGTGGTGGGGGGGTACAGGAGACAGACATGGGGCATGAGCAGGGGGGCAACAGGAGACAGACACGGGGCATGAGCGGGGGGGTGGGGGGGTACAGGAGACAGACACGAGCATGAGCGGGGGGGGGCAACAGGAGAGAGACACGGGGCATGAGCAGGGGGTGGGGGGAACAAAAGAGAGAGATACGGGGCAGGAGCGGGGGGCAACAGGAGACAGACACGGGGCATGAGCGGGAGGTGGGGGGCAACAGGAGAGAGACACGGGGCATGAGCAGGGGGTGGGGGGAACAACAGAGAGACACGGGGCATGAGCGGGGGTGGGCGGGAGGGAGACAGACACACAGGGCAAGAGCGGGGGTGGTCGGGAGGGAGACAGACATACGGGGCAAGAGTGGGGGTGGGCCGGAGGGAGACAGACACACGGGGCAAGAGCGGTGGTGGGCGGGATTTAGACAGACACACGGGGCAAGAGCGGTGGTGGGCGAGAGGGAGACAGACACACGGGGCAAGAGCGGGGGGGTACAGGAGACAGACACGGGGCATGAGCAGGGGGTGGGGGGCAACAGGAGAGAGACACGGGACATTAGCAGGGGGTGGGGGGGAACAAAAGAGAGAGACACGGGGCAGGAGCGGGGGGCAACAGGAGACAGACACGGGGCATGGGCGGGCGGTGGGGGGCAACAGGAGAGAGACACGGTGCATGAGCAGGGGGTGGGGGGAACAACAGAGAGACACAGGGCATGAGCGGGGGTGGGCGGGAGGGAGACAGACACACGGGGCAAGAGCGGGGGTGGGCGGGAGGGAGACAGACACACGGGGCAAGAGCGGGGGTGGGCGAGAGGGAGACAGACACACGGGGCAAGAGCGGGGGTGGGCGGGAGGTCGACAGACACACGGGGCAAGAGCGGGGGGGTACAGGAGACAGACATGGGGCATGAGCAGGGGGTGGGGGGCAACAGGAGAGAGACACGGGGCATGAGCAGGGGGTGGGGGAGAACAAAAGAGAGAGACACGGGGCAGGAGCGGAGGGTGGGGGGCAACAGGAGACAGACACGGGGCATGAGCGGGCGGTGGGGGGCAACAGAAGAGAGACACGGGGCATGCGCAGGGGGTGGGGGGAACCACAGAGAGACACGGGGCATGAGCGGGGGTGGCCAGGAGGGAGACAGACACACGGCGCAAGAGCGGGGGTGGGCGGGAGGGAGACAGACACAGGGGGCAAGAGTAGGGGTGGGGGGGTACAGGAGACAGACACGGGGCATGAGCAGGGGGTGGGGAGCAACAGGAGAGAGACACAGGGCATGAGCGGGGGGTGGAGACAACAGGAGACAGACACGGGGCATGAGCTGGGGGTGGGGGGCAACAGGAGACAGACACGGAGCATGAGCGGGGGGTGGGGAGAACAGGAGACAGACACGGGGCATGAGCAGGGGGTGGGGGGAACAACAGAGAGACACGGGGCATGAGCGGGGGTGGGCGGGAGGGAGACAGACACACGGGCAAGGGCGGGGGTGGGCGGGAGGGAGACAGACATACGGGGCAAGAGCGGGGGTGGGCTGGAGGGAGACAGACACACGGGGCAAGAGCGGGGGTGGACGGGAGGGAGACAGACACACGGGGCAAGAGCGGGGGTGGGCGGGAGGGAGACAGACACACGGGGCAAGAGCGGGGGGGTACAGGAGACAGACACGGGGCATGAGCAGGGGGTGGGGGCAACAGGAGAGAGACACGGGGCATGAGCAGGGGGTGGGGGGAACAAAAGAGAGAGACACGGGGCAGGAGCGGGGGGCAACAGGAGACAGACACAGGGCATGAGCGGGCGGTGGGGGGCAACAGGAGAGAGACACGGGGCATGAGCAGGGGGTGGGGGGAACAACAGAGAGACACGGGGCATGAGCAGGGGTGGGCGGGAGGGAGACAGACACACGGGGCAAGAGCGGGGGTGGGCGGGAGGGAGTCAGACACACGGGGCAAGAGCGGGGGTGGGCGGGAGGGAGACAGACACACGGGGCAAGAGTGGGGGAGGGCGGGAGGGAGACAGACACACGGGGCAAGAGTGGGGGGGTACAGGAGACAGACACGGGGCATGAGCAGGGGGTGGGGGGCAACAGGAGAGAGACACGGGGCATGAGCAGGGGGTGGGGGAGAACAAAAGAGAGAGACACGGGGCAGGAGCGGAGGGTGGGGGGCAACAGGAGACAGACACGGGGCATGAGCGGGCGGAGGGGGGCAACAGAAGAGAGACACGGGGCATGAGCAGGGGGTGGGGGGAACAGGAGACAGACACGGGGCATGAGCGGGGGGTGGGGGGCAACAAGAGACAGACACAGGGCATGAGCGGGGGTGGGAGGAACAGGAGACAGACACGGGGCATGAGCGGGGGGTGGGGAGAACAGGAGACAGACACAGGGCATGAGCGAGGGGGTGGGGGGCAACAGGAGACAGACACGGGGCATGAGCGGGGGTGTGGGTGGCAACAGGAGACAGACATGGGGCATGAGCGGGGTAGTGGGGGGCAACAGGAGAGAGACATGGGGCATGAGCGGGGGGTGGGAGGGGGTACAGGAGACAGACACGGGGCATGAGCAGAGGGTGGGGGGCAACAGAAGAGACACGGGGCATGAGCGGGGGGGTGGGGGGGTACAGGAGACAGACACTGGGCATGAGCGGGGGGTGGGGGCAACAGGAGAGAGACAATGGACATGAGCGGGTGGGGGGAACAGGAGACAGACACGGGGCATGAGCAGGGGGGGCAACAGGAGACAGACATGGGGCATGAGCAGGGGGTGGGGGGCAACAGAAGAGAGACACAGGGCATGAGCGGGGGCTGGGGGGGTTCAGGAGACAGACATGGGGCATGAGCATGGGTTGGGGCCTAGAGCGGGGGTGGGCGGGAGGGGGAAAGACACATGGGGCCAAGAGCGGGGGTGGGCGGGAGGGGGAAAGACACACAGGGCCAGGAGCGGGGGTGGGCGGGAGGGGGAAAGACACACTGGGCCAAGAGCGGGGGTGGGCGGGAGGGGTAAAGACACACGGGGCCAAGAGCGGGTGTGGGCGGGAGGGGGAAAGACACACAGGGCCAAGAGCGGGGGTGGGCGGGAGGGGGAAAGACACACAGGGCCAAGAGCGGGGGTGGGCGTGAGGGGGCCAAGAGACACAGGGCCAAGAGCGGGGGTGGGCGGGAGGGGGAAAGACACACGGGGCCAAGAGCGGGGGTGGGCGGGAGGGGGAAAGACACACGGGTCCAAGAGCGGGGGTGGGCGGGAGGGGGAAAGACACACGGGGCCAAGAGCGGGGATGGGCGGGAGTGGGAAAGACACACAGGGCCAAGAGCGGGGGTGGGCGGGAGGGGGAAAGACACACGGGGCAAGAGCGGGGGTGGGCGGGAGGGAGGCAGACACACGGGGCAAGAGCGGGGGTGGGCAGGAGGGAGACAGACACACGGGGCAAGAGCGGGGGTGGGGGGGTACAGGAGACAGACACGGGGAATGAGCGGGGCGTGGGGGGCAACAGGAGAGAGACACGGGGCATGAGCGGGGGGTGGGGGCAACAGGAGACAGACACGGGGCATGAGCGGGGGTGGGGGGAACAACAGAGACAGACACGGGGCATGAACAGGGGGTGGGGGGCAACAGGAGACAGACACAGGGCATGATCAGGGGGTGGGGGGCAACAGGAGACAGACACAGGGCATGAGCGGGGGGTGGGGGGCAACAGGAGACAGACACAGGGCATGAGCGGGGGTGGGGGGCAACAGGAGACAGACACGGGGCATGAGCGGGGGGTGGGGGGGAACAGGAGACAGACACGGGGCATGAGCGGGGGATGGGGGGCAACAAGAGACAGACACAGGGCATGAGCGGGGGTGGGAGGAACAGGAGACAGACACGGGGCATGAGCGGGGGGTGGGGAGAACAGGAGACAGACACGGGGCATGAGCGAGGGGGTGGGGGGCAACAGGAGACAGACACGGGGCATGAGCGGGGGTGTGGGGGGCAACAGGAGACAGACATGGGGCATGAGCGGGGGGTGGGGGAACAGGAGACAGACACGGGGCATGAGCGGGGGTTGGGGGGTACAGAAGACAGACATGGGGCATGAGCGGGGTAGTGGGGGGCAACAGGAGAGAGACATGGGGCATGAGCGGAGGGTGGGAGGGGGTACAGGAGACAGACACGGGGCATGAGCAGGGGGTGGGGGGCAACAGGAGACAGACACAGGGCATGAGCAGGGGGTGGGGGGCAACAGGAGACAGACAAGGGGCATGAGCGGGGGGTGGGGGCAACAGGAGAGAGACACGGGACATGAGCGGGTGGGGGGAACAGGAGACAGACACGGGGCATGAGCAGGGGGGGCAACAGGAGACAGACATGGGACATGAGCAGGGGCTTGGGGGGGTACAGGAGACAGACACGGGGCATGAGCGGGTGGTGGGGGGGTACAGGAGACAGACATGGGGCATGAGCAGGGGGGCAACAGGAGACAGACACGGGGCATGAGCGGGGGGGTGGGGGGGTACAGGAGACAGACACGAGCATGAGCGGGGGGGGCAACAGGAGAGAGACACGGGGCATGAGCAGGGGGTGGGGGGAACAAAAGAGAGAGATACGGGGCAGGAGCGGGGGGCAACAGGAGACAGACACGGGGCATGAGCGGGAGGTGGGGGGCAACAGGAGAGAGACACGGGGCATGAGCAGGGGGTGGGGGGAACAACAGAGAGACACGGGGCATGAGCGGGGGTGGGCGGGAGGGAGACAGACACACAGGGCAAGAGCGGGGGTGGTCGGGAGGGAGACAGACATACGGGGCAAGAGTGGGGGTGGGCCGGAGGGAGACAGACACACGGGGCAAGAGCGGTGGTGGGCGGGATTTAGACAGACACACGGGGCAAGAGCGGTGGTGGGCGGGAGGGAGACAGACACACGGGGCAAGAGCGGGGGGGTACAGGAGACAGACACGGGGCATGAGCAGGGGGTGGGGGGCAACAGGAGAGAGACACGGGACATTAGCAGGGGGTGGGGGGGAACAAAAGAGAGAGACACGGGGCAGGAGCGGGGGGCAACAGGAGACAGACACGGGGCATGGGCGGGCGGTGGGGGGCAACAGGAGAGAGACACGGTGCATGAGCAGGGGTGGGGGGAACAACAGAGAGACACAGGGCATGAGCGGGGGTGGGCGGGAGGGAGACAGACACACGGGGCAAGAGCGGGGGTGGGCGGGAGGGAGACAGACACACGGGGCAAGAGCGGGGGTGGGCGAGAGGGAGACAGACACACGGGGCAAGAGCGGGGGTGGGCGGGAGGTCGACAGACACACGGGGCAAGAGCGGGGGGGTACAGGAGACAGACATGGGGCATGAGCAGGGGGTGGGGGGCAACAGGAGAGAGACACGGGGCATGAGCAGGGGGTGGGGGAGAACAAAAGAGAGAGACACGGGGCAGGAGCGGAGGGTGGGGGGCAACAGGAGACAGACACGGGGCATGAGCGGGCGGTGGGGGGCAACAGAAGAGAGACACGGGGCATGCGCAGGGGGTGGGGGGAACCACAGAGAGACACGGGGCATGAGCGGGGGTGGCCAGGAGGGAGACAGACACACGGCGCAAGAGCGGGGGTGGGCGGGAGGGAGACAGACACAGGGGGCAAGAGTAGGGGTGGGGGGGTACAGGAGACAGACACGGGGCATGAGCAGGGGGTGGGGAGCAACAGGAGAGAGACACAGGGCATGAGCGGGGGGTGGAGACAACAGGAGACAGACACGGGGCATGAGCTGGGGGTGGGGGGCAACAGGAGACAGACACGGAGCATGAGCGGGGGGTGGGGAGAAACAGGAGACAGACACGGGGCATGAGCAGGGGGTGGGGGGAACAACAGAGAGACACGGGGCATGAGCGGGGGTGGGCGGGAGGGAGACAGACACACGGGGCAAGGGCGGGGGTGGGCGGGAGGGAGACAGACATACGGGGCAAGAGCGGGGGTGGGCTGGAGGGAGACAGACACACGGGGCAAGAGCGGGGGTGGACGGGAGGGAGACAGACACACGGGGCAAGAGCGGGGGTGGGCGGGAGGGAGACAGACACACGGGGCAAGAGCGGGGGGGTACAGGAGACAGACACGGGGCATGAGCAGGGGGTGGGGGCAACAGGAGAGAGACACGGGGCATGAGCAGGGGGTGGGGGGAACAAAAGAGAGAGACACGGGGCAGGAGCGGGGGGCAACAGGAGACAGACACAGGGCATGAGCGGGCGGTGGGGGGCAACAGGAGAGAGACACGGGGCATGAGCAGGGGGTGGGGGGAAAAACAGAGAGACACGGGGCATGAGCGGGGGTGGGCGGGAGGGAGACAGACACACGGGGCAAGAGCGGGGGTGGGCGGGAGGGAGTCAGACACACGGGGCAAGAGCGGGGGTGGGCGGGAGGGAGACAGACACACGGGGCAAGAGTGGGGGAGGGCGGGAGGGAGACAGACACACGGGGCAAGAGTGGGGGGGTACAGGAGACAGACACGGGGCATGAGCAGGGGGTGGGGGGCAACAGGAGAGAGACACGGGGCATGAGCAGGGGGTGGGGGAGAACAAAAGAGAGAGACACGGGGCAGGAGCGGAGGGTGGGGGGCAACAGGAGACAGACACGGGGCATGAGCGGGCGGAGGGGGGCAACAGAAGAGAGACACGGGGCATGAGCAGGGGGTGGGGGGAACAACAGAGAGACACGGGGCATGAGCGGGGGTGGCCGGGATGGAGACAGACACACGGGGCAAGAGCGGGGGTGGGCGGGAGGGAGACAGACACAGGGGGCAAGAGCGGGGGTGGGGGGTACAGGAGACAGACACGGGGCATGAGCAGGGGGTGGGGGGCAACAGGAGAGAGACACGGGGCATGAGCGGGGGGTGGGGACAACAGGAGACAGACACGGGGCATGAGCGGGGGTGGGGAACAACAGAGACAGACACGGGGCATGAGCAGGGGGTGGGGGGCAACAGGAGACAGACACAGGGCATGAGCGGGGGTGGGGGCAACAGGAGACAGACACGGGGCATGAGCGGGGGGTGGGGGGCAACAGGAGACAGACACGGGGCATGAGCTGGGGGTGGGGGGCAACAGGAGACAGACACGGAGCATGAGCGGGGGGTGGGGAGAACAGGAGACAGACACGGGGCATGAGCGGGGGTGGGGGGCAACAAGAGACAGACACAGGGCATGAGCGGGGGTGGGAGGAACAGGAGACAGACACGGGGCATGAGCGGGGGTGGGGAGAACAGGAGACAGACTAGGGGGAGGGGGAAAGACACACGGGGCAATAGCGGGGGTGGGCGGGAGGTGGAAAGACACACAGGGCAAGAGCGGGGGTGGGCGGGACGGGGACAGACACACGGGGCAAGAGTGGGGGTGGGCGGGAGGGGGACAGACACACGGGGCAAGAGGGGGGGGTGGGTGGGATGGAGAGAGACACACGGGGCTAGAGCGGGGGGTGGGCGCGAGGGAGAGAGACACGGGGCAAGAGCGGGGGGGTGGGCGGGAGGGAGAGAGGCACACGAGGCATGAGCGGAGGGTGGGCTGGAGGGGGAGAGACACACGAGGCATGAGCGGGGGGTGGGCGGGAGGGGGAGAGACACACGAGGCATAAACGCGGGGGGTGGGCGGGAGGGGGAGTGACACAAGAGGCATGAGCGGGGGGTGGGCGGGAGGGGGAGAGACACACGGGGCATGAGCGGGGGGTGGGGGGGAGGGGGAGAGACACACGGGGCATGAGCGGGGGGTGGGCGGGAGGGGAGAGACACACAGGGCATGAGCGGGGGGTGGGCGGGAGGGGGAGAGACACACGGGCATGAGCGGGGTGTGGGCGGGAGGGGTAGAGACACACGGGGCATGAGCGGGGGGTGGGCGGGAGGGGGGAGAGACACATGGGGCATGAGCAGGGGGTGGGCTGGAGGGGGAGAGACACACGGGGCATGAGCGGGGGTGGGCGGTTGGGGGAGAGACACACGGGGCACGAGCGGGGATGGGCGGGAGGGGAAAGACACACGGTTCAAGAGCGGGGGTGGGCGGGAGGGGGAGGGCACATGGGGCAAGAGCGGGGGTGGGCAGGAGGGGGAAAGACACACAGGGCAAGAGCGGGGGTGGGCGGGAGAGGGAAAGACACACAGGGCAAGAGCGGGGGTGGGCAGGAGGGGGAAAGACACACGGGGCAAGAGCGGGGGTGGGCGGGAGGGGGAAAGACACACGGGGCAAGAGCGGGGGTGGGCGGGAGGGGGAAAGACACACAGGGCAAGAGCGGGGTTGGGCGGGAGGGGGAAAGACACACGGGGCAATAGCGGGGTGGGCGGGAGGGGAAAGACACATGGGGCAAGAGCGGGGGTGGGCGGGAGCGGGAAAGACACATGGGGCAAGAGTGGGGGTGGGCAGGAGCGGGAAAGACACATGGGGCAAGAGCGGGAAAGACACACGGGGCAAGAGCGGGGGTGGGCGGGAGGGGGAAAGACACACGGGCAAGAGCGGGGGTGGGCGGGAGGGGGAAAGACACACAGGGCAAGAGCAGGGTGGGCGGGAGGGGGAAAGACACACGGGGAAAGAGCGGGGGTGGGCGGGAGGGGGACAGACACGGGGCAAGAGCGGGGGGTGGGCGGGAGGGAGAGAGGCACACGAGGCATAAGCGGGGGGTGGGCGGGAGGGGGAGAGACACTTGAGGCATGAGCGGAGGGTGGGCTGGAGGGGGAGAGACACACGAGGCATGAGCGGGGGGTGGGCGGGAGGGGGAGAGACACACGAGGCATAAACGGGGGTGGGCGGGAGGGGGAGAGACACAAGAGGCATGAGCGGGGGGTGGGCGGGAGGGGGAGAGACACACGGGGCGTGAGCGGGGGGTGGGGGGAGGGGGAGAGACACACGGGGCATGAGCGGGGGGTGGGCGGGAGGGGGAAAGACACACAGGGCAAGAGCGGGGGTGGGCGGGAGGGGGAAAGACACACGGGGCAATAGCGGGGTGGGCGGGAGGGGAAAGACACACGGGGCAAGAGCGGGGGTGGGCGGGAGCGGGAAAGACACATGGGGCAAGAGCGGGGGTGGGCGGGAGCGGGAAAGACACATGGGGCAAGAGCGGGAAAGACACACGGGGCAAGAGCGGGGGTGGGCGGGAGGGGAAAGACACACGGGCAAGAGCGGGGGTGGGCGGGAGGGGGGAAAGACACACAGGGCAAGAGCGGGGGTGGGCGGGAGGGGGAAAGACACACGGGGAAAGAGCGGGGGTGGGCGGGAGGGGGACAGACACGGGGCAAGAGCGGGGGGTGGGCGGGAGAGAGAGAGGCACACGAGGCATGAGCGGGGTGTGGGCGGGAGGGGGAGAGACACTTGAGGCATGAGCGGAGGGTGGGCTGGAGGGGGAGAGACACACGAGGCATGAGCGGGGGTGGGGCGGGAGGGGGAGAGACACACGAGGCATAAACGGGGGGTGGGCGGGAGGGGGAGAGACACAAGAGGCATGAGCGGGGGGTGGGCGGGAGGGGGAGAGACTCACGGGGCGTGAGCGGGGGGTGGGGGGAGGGGGAGAGACACACGGGGCATGAGCGGGGGGTGGGCGGGAGGGGGAGTGACACACGGGGCATGAGCGGGGGGTGGTCGGGAGGGGGAGAGACACACGGGGCCTGAGCGGGGCGTGGGCGGGAGGGGGAGAGACACACGGGGCAAGAGCGGGGGTGGGCGGGAGCGGGAAAGACACACGGGGCAAGAGCGGGGGTGGGCGGGGAGCGGGAAAGACACATGGGGCAAGAGCGGGAAAGACACACAGGGCAAGAGCGGGGGTGGGCGGGAGGGGAAAGACACACGGGCAAGAGCGGGGGTGGGCGGGAGGGGGAAAGAAACACAGGGCAAGAGCGGGGGTGGGCGGAAGGGGGAAAGACACACGTGGAAAGAGCGGGGGTGGGCGGGAGTAGGACAGACACGGGGCAAGAGCGGGGGGTGGGCGGCAGGGAGAGAGGCACACGAGGCATGAGCGGGGGGTGGGCGGGAGGGTTAGAGACACTTGAGGCATGAGCGGAGGGTGGGCTGGAGGGGGAGAGACACACGAGGCATGAGCGGGGGGTGGGCGGGAGGGGGAGAGACACACGAGGCATAAACGTGGGGTGGGCGGGAGGGGGAGAGACACAAGAGGCATGAGCGGGGGGTGGGCGGGAGGGGGAGAGACACACGGGGCGTGAGCGGGGGGTGGGGGGAGGGGGAGAGACACACGGGGTGTGAGCGGGGGGTGGGCGGGAGGGGGAGAGACACACGGGGCATGAGCGGGGGGTGGGCGGGAGGGGGAGAGACACACGGGGCCTGAGCGGGGCGTGGGCGGGAGGGGGAGAGACACACAGGGCATGAGCGGGGGGTGGGCGGGAGGGGGAGAGACACATGGGGCATGAGCGGGGGGTGGGCGGGAGGGGGAGAGACACACGGGGCATGAGCGGGGGTGGGTGGTTGGGGGAGAGACACACGGGGCACGAGCGGGGATGGGCGGGAGGGGGAAAGACACACGGGGCAAGAGCGGGGGTGAGCAGGAGGGGGAGGGGCACATGGGGCAAGAGCGGGGTGGGCAGGAGGGGGAAAGACACACGGGGCAATAGCGGGGGTGGGCGGGAGGGGGAAAGACACATGGGGCAAGAGCGGGGGTGGGCGGGAGGGGGAAAGACACACGGGGCAAGAGCGGGGGTGGGCGGGAGGGGGAAAGACACACGGGGCAAGAGCGGGGGTGGGCGGAGGGGGAAAGACACACGGGGCAATAGCAGGGTGGGCGGGAGGGGAAAGACACACGGGGCAAGAGCGGGGGTGGGCGGGAGCGGGAAAGACACATGGGGCAAGAGCGGAGGTGGGCGGGAGCGGGAAAGACACATGGGGCAAGAGCGGGAAAGACACACGGGGCATGAGCGGGGGGAGGGCAGGAGGGGGAGAGACACATGGGGCATGAGCGGGGGGTGGGGGGAACAACAGAGAGACACGGGGCAAGAGCGGAGGTGGGTGGGAGGGGGAAAGACACACGGGGCAAGAGCGGGGGTGGGCGGGAGGGGGAAAGACACACGGGGCAAGAGCGGCGTTGGGCGGGAGGGGGAGGGGCACACGGGATAAGAGCGGGGGTGGGCGGGAGAGGAAAAGACACACGGGGCAAGAGCGGGGGTGGCGGGAGGGGGAAAGACACACGGGGCAAGAGCGGGGGTGGGCGGGAGGGGGAAAGACACACGGGGCCAAGAGCGGGGGTGGGCGGGAGGGGTAAAGACACACGGGGCCAAGAGCGGGTGTGGGCGGGAGGGGGAAAGACACACAGGGCCATAAGCGGGGGTGGGCGGGAGGGGGAAAGACACACAGGTCCAAGAGCGGGGGTGGGCGTGAGGGGGCCAAGAGACACGGGGCCAAGAGCGGGGGTGGGCGGGAGGGGGAAAGACACACGGGGCCAAGAGCGGGGGTGGGCAGGAGGGGGAAAGACACATGGGGCCAAGAGCGGGGGTGGGCGGGAGGAGGAAAGACACACGGGGCCAAGGGCGGGGGTGGGCAGGAGGGGAAAGACACATGGGGCCAAGAGCGGGGGTGGGCGGGAGGGGGAAAGACACACGGGGCCAAGAGCGGGGGTGGGCGGGAGTGGGAAAGACACACAGGGCCAAGAGCGGGGGTGGGCGGAAGGGTGAAAGACACACGGGGCAAGAGCGGGGGTGGGCGGGAGGGAGACAGACACAGGGGTCAAGAGCGGGGGTGGGCGGAAGGGAGACAGACACACGGGGCAAGAGCAGGGGTGGGGGGGTACAGGAGACAGACACGGGGAATGAGCGGGGCGTGGGGGGCAACAGGAGAGAGACACGGGGCATGAGCGGGGGGTGGGGGCAACAGGAGACAGACACGGGGCATGTACAGGGGTGGGGGGAACAACAGAGACAGACACGGGGCATGAGCAGGGGGTGGGGGGCAACAGGAGACAGACACAGGGCATGAGCAGGGGGTGGGGGGCAACAGGAGACAGACACGGGGCATGAGCGGGGGTGTGGGGGGCAACAGGAGACAGACATGGGGCATGAGCGAGGGGTGGGGGAACAGGAGACAGACACGGGGCATGAGCGGGGGGTGGGGGGTACAGAAGACAGACATGGGGCATGAGCGGGGTAGTGGGGGGCAACAGGAGAGAGACATGGGGCATGAGCGGGGGGTGGGAGGGGGTACAGGAGACAGACACGGGGCATGAGCAGAGGGTGGGGGCAACAGAAGAGACACGGGGCATGAGCGGGGGGTGGGGGGGTACAGGAGACAGACACAGGGCATGAGCGGGGGGTGGGGGCAACAGGAGAGAGACACGGGACATGAGCGGGTGGGGGCAACAGGAGACAGACACGGGGCATGAGCGGGGGGGCAACAGGAGACAGACATGGGGCATGAGCAGGGGGTGGGGGGCAACAGAAGAGAGACACAGGGCATGAGCGGGGGCTGGGGGGGTACAGGAGACAGACATGGGGCATGAGCGTGGGTTGGGCGGGAGGGGTAAAGACACACGGGGCCAAGAGCGGGGGTGGGCGGGAGGGGTAAAGACACACGGGGCCAAGAGCGGGTGTGGGCGGGAGGGGGAAAGACACACGGGGCCATAAGCGGGGGTGGGCGGGAGGGGGAAAGACACACAGGGCCAAGAGCGGGGGTGGGCGTGAGGGGGCCAAGAGACACGGGGCCAAGAGCGGGGGTGGGCGGGAGGGGGAAAGACACACGGGGCCAAGAGCGGGGGTGGGCAGGAGGGGGAAAGACACATGGGGCCAAGAGCGGGGGTGGGCGGGAGGGGGAAAGACACACGGGGCCAAGAGCGGGGGTGGGCGGGAGTGGGAAAGACACACAGGGCCAAGAGCGGGGGTGGGCGGGAGGGGGAAAGACACACGGGGCAAGAGCGGGGGTGGGGGCGGGAGGGAGACAGACACAGGGGTCAAGAGCGGGGGTGGGCGGAAGGGAGACAGACACACGGGGCAAGAGCAGGGGTGGGGGGTACAGGAGACAGACACAGGGAATGAGCGGGGTGTGGGGGGCAACAGGAGAGAGACACGGGGCATGAGCGGGGGGTGGGGGCAACAGGAGACAGACACGGGGCATGAGCAGGGGTGGGGGGAACAACAGAGACAGACACGGGGCATGAGCAGGGGGTGGGGGGCAACAGGAGACAGACACAGGGCATGAGCAGGGGGTGGGGGGCAACAGGAGACAGACACAGGGCATGAGCGGGGGGTGGGGGGCAACAGGAGACAGACACGGGGCATGAGCGGGGGGTGGGGGGGAACAGGAGACAGACACGGGGCATGAGCGGGGGGTGGGGGGCAACAAGAGACAGACACAGGGCATGAGCGGGGGTGGGAGGAACAGGAGACAGACACGGGGCATGAGCGGGGGGTGGGGAGAACAGGAGACAGACACAGGGCATGAGCGAGGGGGTGGGGGGCAACAGGAGACAGACACGGGGCATGAGCGGGGGTGTGGGTGGCAACAGGAGACAGACATGGGGCATGAGCGAGGGGTGGGGGAACAGGAGACAGA
The DNA here is from genome assembly GCF_040938575.1 of Ambystoma mexicanum. Classification (NCBI taxonomy): domain Eukaryota; kingdom Metazoa; phylum Chordata; class Amphibia; order Caudata; family Ambystomatidae; genus Ambystoma; species Ambystoma mexicanum. The sequence goes on from NC_090931.1 coordinate 1,370,550,173, forward strand.
AACGGGGCATGAGCGGGGGGTGGGGGGTACAGAAGACAGACATGGGGCATGAGCGGGGTAGTGGGGGGCAACAGGAGAGAGACATGGGGCATGAGCGGGGGGTGGGAGGGGGTACAGGAGACAGACACGGGGCATGAGCAGAGGGTGGGGGGCAACAGAAGAGACACGGGGCATGAGCGGGGGGGTGGGGGGGTACAGGAGACAGACACTGGGCATGAGCGGGGGGTGGGGGCAACAGGAGAGAGACACGGGACATGAGGGGTGGGGGGAACAGGAGACAGACACGGGGCATGAGCAGGGGGGCAACAGGAGACAGACATGGGGCATGAGCAGGGGGTGGGGGGCAACAGAAGAGAGACACAGGGCATGAGCGGGGGCTGGGGGGGTACAGGAGACAGACATGGGGCATGAGCGTGGGTTGGGGCCTAGAGCGGGGGTGGGCGGGAGGGGGAAAGACACATGGGGCCAAGAGCGGGGGTGGGCGGGAGGGGGAAAGACACACAGGGCCAGGAGCGGGGGTGGGCGGGAGGGGGAAAGACACACTGGGCCAAGAGCGGGGGTGGGCGGGAGGGGTAAAGACACACGGGGCCAAGAGCGGGTGTGGGCGGGAGGGGGAAAGACACACAGGGCCAAGAGCGGGGGTGGGCGGGAGGGGGAAAGACACACAGGGCCAAGAGCGGGGGTGGGCGTGAGGGGGCCAAGAGACACAGGGCCAAGAGCGGGGGTGGGCGGGAGGGGGAAAGACACACGGGGCCAAGAGCGGGGGTGGGCGGGAGGGGGAAAGACACACGGGTCCAAGAGCGGGGGTGGGCGGGAGGGGGAAAGACACACGGGGCCAAGAGCAGGGATGGGCGGGAGTGGGAAAGACACACAGGGCCAAGAGCGGGGGTGGGCGGGAGGGGGAAAGACACACGGGGCAAGAGCGGGGGTGGGCGGGAGGGAGGCAGACACACGGGGCAAGAGCGGGGGTGGGCGGGAGGGAGACAGACACACGGGGCAAGAGCGGGGGTGGGGGGGGTACAGAAGACAGACACGGGGAATGAGCGGGGCGTGGGGGGCAACAGGAGAGAGACACGGGGCATGAGCGGGGGGTGGGGGCAACAGGAGACAGACACGGGGCATGAGCGGGGGTGGGGGGAACAACAGAGACAGACACGGGGCATGAACAGGGGGTGGGGGGCAACAGGAGACAGACACAGGCCATGATCAGGGGGTGGGGGGCAACAGGAGACAGACACAGGGCATGAGCGGGGGTGGGGGGCAACAGGAGACAGACACGGGGCATGAGCGGGGGGTGGGGGGGAACAGGAGACAGACACGGGGCATGAGCGGGGGATGGGGGGCAACAAGAGACAGACACAGGGCATGAGCGGGGGTGGGAGGAACAGGAGACAGACACGGGGCATGAGCGGGGGGTGGGGAGAACAGGAGACAGACACGGGGCATGAGCGAGGGGGTGGGGGGCAACAGGAGACAGACACGGGGCATGAGCGGGGGTGTGGGGGGCAACAGGAGACAGACATGGGGCATGAGCGGGGGGTGGGGGAACAGGAGACAGACACGGGGCATGAGCGGGGGTTGGGGGGTACAGAAGACAGACATGGGGCATGAGCGGGGTAGTGGGGGGCAACAGGAGAGAGACATGGGGCATGAGCAGGGGGTGGGGGGCAACAGGAGACAGACAAGGGGCATGAGCGGGGGGTGGGGGCAACAGGAGAGAGACACGGGACATGAGCGGGTGGGGGGAACAGGAGACAGACACGGGGCATGAGCAGGGGGGGCAACAGGAGACAGACACGGGGCATGAGCGGGTGGTGGGGGGGTACAGGAGACAGACATGGGGCATGAGCAGGGGGGCAACAGGAAACAGACACGGGGCATGAGCGGGGGGGTGGGGGGGTACAGGAGACAGACACGAGCATGAGCGGGGGGGGCAACAGGAGAGAGACACGGGGCATGAGCAGGGGGTGGGGGGAACAAAAGAGAGAGATACGGGGCAGGAGCGGGGGGCAACAGGAGACAGACACGGGGCATGAGCGGGAGGTGGGGGGCAACAGGAGAGAGACACGGGGCATGAGCAGGGGGTGGGGGGAACAACAGAGAGACACGGGGCATGAGCGGGGGTGGGCGGGAGGGAGACAGACACACAGGGCAAGAGCGGGGGTGGTCGGGAGGGAGACAGACATACGGGGCAAGAGTGGGGGTGGGCCGGAGGGAGACAGACACACGGGGCAAGAGCGGTGGTGGGCGGGATTTAGACAGACACACGGGGCAAGAGCGGTGGTGGGCGGGAGGGAGACAGACACACGGGGCAAGAGCGGGGGGGTACAGGAGACAGACACGGGGCATGAGCAGGGGGTGGGGGGCAACAGGAGAGAGACACGGGACATTAGCAGGGGGTGGGGGGGAACAAAAGAGAGAGACACAGGGCAGGAGCGGGGGGCAACAGGAGACAGACACGGGGCATGGGCGGGCGGTGGGGGGCAACAGGAGAGAGACACGGTGCATGAGCAGGGGGTGGGGGGAACAACAGAGAGACACAGGGCATGAGCGGGGGTGGGCGGGAGGGAGACAGACACACGGGGCAAGAGCGGGGGTGGGCGGGAGGGAGACAGACACACGGGGCAAGAGCGGGGGTGGGCGGGAGGGAGACAGACACACGGGGCAAGAGCGGGGGTGGGCGGGAGGTCGACAGACACACGGGGCAAGAGCGGGGGGGGTACAGGAGACAGACATGGGGCATGAGCAGGGGGTGGGAGGCAACAGGAGAGAGACACGGGGCATGAGCAGGGGGTGGGGGAGAACAAAAGAGAGAGACACGGGGCAGGAGCGGAGGGTGGGGGCAACAGGAGACAGACACGGGGCATGAGCGGGCGGTGGGGGGCAACAGAAGAGAGACACGGGGCATGCGCAGGGGGTGGGGGGAACCACAGAGAGACACGGGGCATGAGCGGGGGTGGCCAGGAGGGAGACAGACACACGGCGCAAGAGCGGGGGTGGGCGGGAGGGAGACAGACACAGGGGGCAAGAGTAGGGGTGGGGGGGTACAGGAGACAGACACGGGGCATGAGCAGGGGGTGGGGAGCAACAGGAGAGAGACACAGGGCATGAGCGGGGGGTGGAGACAACAGGAGACAGACACGGGGCATGAGCGGGGGTGGGGAACAACAGAGACAGACACGGGGCATGAGCAGGGGGTGGGGGGCAACAGGAGACAGACACAGGGCATGAGCGGGGGTGGGGGCAACAGGAGACAGACACGGGGCATGAGTGGGGGGTGGGGGGCAACAGGAGACAGACACGGGGCATGAGCGGGGGGTGGGGGGCAACAGGAGACAGACACGGAGCATGAGCGGGGGGTGGGGAGAACAGGAGACAGACACGGGGCATGAGCGGGGGTGGGGGGCAACAAGAGACAGACACAGGGTATGAGCGGGGGGTGGGGAGAACAGGAGACAGACACGGGGCATGAGCGGGGGTGGGGGGCAACAAGAGACAGACACAGGGCAAGAGCGGGGGTGGGCGGGAGGGAGACAGACACACGGGGCAAGAGCGGGGGTGGGCGGGAGGGAGACAGACACACGGGGCAAGAGCGGGGGGGGTACAGGAGACAGACATGGGGCATGAGCAGGGGGTGGGGGGCAACAGGAGAGAGACACGGGGCATGAGCAGGGGGTGGGGGAGAACAAAAGAGAGAGACACGGGGCAGGAGCGGAGGGTGGGGGGCAACAGGAGACAGACACGGGGCATGAGCGGGCGGTGGGGGGCAACAGAAGAGAGACACGGGGCATGCGCAGGGGGTGGGGGGAACCACAGAGAGACACGGGGCATGAGCGGGGGTGGCCAGGAGGGAGACAGACACACGGGGCAAGAGCGGGGGTGGGCGGGAGGGAGACAGACACAGGGGGCAAGAGTAGGGGTGGGGGGGTACAGGAGACAGACACGGGGCATGAGCAGGGGGTGGGGAGCAACAGGAGAGAGACACAGGGCATGAGCGGGGGGTGGAGACAACAGGAGACAGACACGGGGCATGAGCGGGGGTGGGGAACAACAGAGACAGACACGGGGCATGAGCAGGGGGTGGGGGGCAACAGGAGACAGACACAGGGCATGAGCGGGGGTGGGGGCAACAGGAGACAGACACAGGGCATGAGTGGGGGGTGGGGGGCAACAGGAGACAGACACGGGGCATGAACGGGGGGTGGGGGGCAACAGGAGACAGACACGGAGCATGAGCGGGGGGTGGGGAGAACAGGAGACAGACACGGGGCATGTGCGGGGGTGGGGGGCAACAAGAGACAGACACAGGGCATGAGCGGGGGTGGGAGGAACAGGAGACAGACACGGGGCATGAGCGGGGGGGGAGAACAGGAGACAGACTAGGGGCATGAGCGAAGGGGGTGGGGGGCAACAGGAGACAGACACGGGGCATGAGCCAGGGTGTGGGGGGCAACAGGAGACAGACACGGACATGAGCGCGGAGTGGGGGGGTACAGGAGACAGACACGGGGCATGGGTGGGAGCAAGAGGAGACAGACATGGGGCATGAGCGGTGGGTGGGGGGAACAGGAGACAGACACGGGGCATGAGCAGGGGGTGGGGGGTACAGAAGACAGACACGGGGCATGAGCGGGGTAGTGGGGGGCAACAGGAGAGAGACATGGGGCAGGAGCGGGGGGTCGGAGGGGGTACAGGAGACAGACACGGGGCATGAGCAGGGGGTGGGGGGCAACAGAAGAGACACGGGGCATGAGAGGGGTGGTGGGGGGGTACAGGAGACAGACGCGGGACATGAGCGGGTGGGGGGGCAACAGGAGACAGACTCGGGGCATGAGCAGGGGGTGGGGGGGGTACAGGAGACAGACACAGGGCATGAGCAGGGGGTGGGGGGTACAGGAGACAGACACGGGGCATGAGCAGGGGGGCAACAGGAGACAGACACGGGGCATGAGCAGGGGGTGGGGGGGACAAAAGAGAGAGACACGGGGCATGAGCGGGGGGTGGGGGGCAACAGGAGACAGACACGGGGCATGAGCAGGCAGTGGGGGGCAACAGGAGAGAGACACGGGGCATGAGCAGGGGGTGGGGGGAACAACAGAGAGACACAGGGCAAGAGCGGAGATGGGCGGGAGGGGGAAAGACACACGGGGCAAGAGGGGGGGCAACAAGAGAGAGACACAGGGCATGAGCGGGGGTGGGAGGAACAGGAGACAGACACGGGGCATGAGCGGGGGGTGGGGAGAACAGGAGACAGACTAGGGGCATGAGCGAAGGGGGTGGGGGCAACAGGAGACAGACACGGGGCATGAGCGGGGGTGTGGGGGCAACAGGAGACAGACACGGACATGAGCGTGGAGTGGGGGGGTACAGGAGACAGACACGGGGCATGGGTGGGAGCAAGAGGAGACAGACATGGGGCATGAGCGGGGGGTGGGGGGAACAGGAGACAGACACGGGGCATGAGCGGGGGGTGGGGGGTACAGAAGACAGACACGGGGCATGAGCGGGGTAGTGGGGGGCAACAGGAGAGAGACATGGGGCATGAGCGGGGGGTGGGAGGGGGTACAGGAGACAGACACGGGGCATGAGCAGGGGGTGGGGGGCAACAGAAGAGACATGGGGCATGAGAGGGGTGGTGGGGGGGTACAGGAGACAGACACGGGACATGAGCGGGTGGGGGGGCAACAGGAGACAGACATGGGGCATGAGCAGGGGTGTGGGGGGGTACAGGAGACAGACACAGGGCATGAGCGGGGGGTGGGGGGGTACAGGAGACAGACACGGGGCATGAGCAGGGGGGCAACAGGAGACAGACACGGGGCATGAGCGGGGGGGTGGGGGGTACAGGAGACAGACACGAGCATGAGCGGGGGGGTACAGGAGACAGACCCGGGGCATGAGCAGGGGGTGGGGGGGACAAAAGAGAGAGACACGGGACAGGAGCGGGGGGTGGGGGGCAACAGGAGACAGACACGGGGCATGAGCAGGCAGTGGGGGGCAACAGGAGAGAGACACGGGGCATGAGCAGGGGGTGGGGGGAACAACAGAGAGACACGGGGCAAGAACAGGGGTGGGCGGGAGGGGGAAAGACACACGGGGCAAGAGCGGGGGTGGGCGGGAGGGGGAGAGACACACGGGGCATGAGCGGGGGGTGGGCGGGAGGGGGAGAGACCCACGGGGCATGAGTGGGGGGTGGGCGGGAGGGGGAGGGGCACATGGGGCAAGAGCGGGGGTGGGCGGGAGGGGGAAAGACACACGGGGCAAGAGCGGGGGTGGCAGGAGGGAGAAAGACACACGGGGCAAGAGCGGGGGTGGGCGGGAGGGGGAAAGACACACGGGGCAAGAGCGGGGTTGGGCGGGAGGGGGAAAGACACACGGGGCAAGAGCGGGGGTGGGCGGGAGCGGGCAAGACACACGGGGAAGAGCGGGGGTGGGCGGGAGCGGGAAAGACACATGGGGCAAGAGCTGGAAAGACACACGGGGCAAGAGCGGGGGTGGGCGGGAGGGGGAAAGACACGGGGCAAGAGCGGGGTTGGGCGGGAGCGGGAAAGACACACGGGGCAAGAGCGGGGGTGGGCGGGAGGGGGAAAGACACACGGGGCAAGAGTGGAGGTGGGTGGGAGGGGGAAAGACACACGGGGCAATAGCGGGGGTGGGCGGGAGGTGGAAAGACACACAGGGCAAGAGCGGGGGTGGGCGGGATGGGGACAGACACACGGGGCAAGAGCGGGGGTGGGCGGTAGGGGGACAGACACACAGGGCAAGAGGGGGGGTGGGCGGGAGGGAGAGAGACACACGGGGCAAGAGCGGGGGGTGGGCGGGAGGGAGAGAGACACGGGGCAAGAGCGGGGGGTGGTCGGGAGGGAGAGAGGCACACGAGGCATGAGCGGGGGGTGGGCGGGAGGGGGAGAGACACACGAGGCATGAGCGGAGGGTGGGCTGGAGGGGTAGAGACACACGAGGCATGAGCGGGGGGTGGGCGGGAGGGGGAGAGACACACGAGGCATAAGCGGGGGGTGGGCGGGAGGTAGAGAGACACACGAGGCATGAGCAGGGGGTGGGGGAACAACAGAGAGACACGGGGCAAGAGCGGGGATGGGCGGGAGGGGGAAAGACACACGGGGCAAGAGGGGGGCAACAAGAGAGAGACACAGGGCATGAGCGGGGGTTAGAGGAACAGGAGACAGACACGGGGCAAGAGCGGGGGGTGGGGAGAACAGGAGACAGACTAGGGGCATGAGCGAAGGGGGTGGGGGCAACAGGAGACAGACACGGGGCATGAGCGGGGGTGTGGGGGGCAACAGGAGACAGACACGGACATGAGCGTGGAGTGGGGGGGTACAGGAGAGAGACACGGGGCATGAGCAGGGGGTGGGGGGAACAACAGAGAGACACGGGGCAAGAGCGGGGATGGGCGGGAGGGGGAAAGACACACGGGGCAAGAGGGGGGGCAACAAGAGAGAGACACAGGGCATGAGCAGGGGTGGGAGGAACAGGAGACAGACACGGGGCATGAGCGGGGGGTGGGGAGAACAGGAGACAGACTAGGGGCATGAGCGAAGGGGGTGGGGGCAACAGGAGACAGACACGGGGCATGAGCGGGGGTGTGGGGGGCAACAGGAGACAGACACGGACATGAGCGTGGAGTGGGGGGGTACAGGAGACAGACACGGGGCATGGGTGGGAGCAAGAGGAGACAGACATGGGGCATGAGCGGGGGGTGGGGGGAACAGGAGACAGACACGGGGCATGAGCGGGGGGTGGGGGGTACAGAAGACAGACACGGGGCATGAGCGGGGTACTGGGGGGCAACAGGAGAGAGACATGGGGCATGAGCGGGGGTGGGAGGGGGTACAGGAGACAGACACGGGGCATGAGCAGGGGGTGGGGGGCAACAGAAGAGACATGGGGCATGAGAGGGGTGGTGGGGGGGTACAGGAGACAGACACAGGACATGAGCGGGTGGGGGGGCAACAGGAGACAGACTCGGGGCATGAGCAGGGGGGTGGGGGGGTACAGGAGAAAGCCACAGGGCATGAGCAGGGGGTGGGGGGTACAGGAGACAGACACAGGGCATGAGCGGGGGGTGGGGGGGTACAGGAGACAGACACGGGGCATGAGCAGGGGGGCAACAGGAGACAGACACGGGGCATGAGCGGGGGGGTGGGGGGGTACAGGAGACAGACACGAGCATGAGCGGGGGGGTACAGGAGACAGACACGGGGCATGAGCAGGGGGTGGGGGGGACAAAAGAGAGAGACACGGGGCAGGAGCGGGGGGTGGGGGGCAACAGGAGACAGACACGGGGCATGAGCAGGCAGTGGGGGGCAACAGGAGAGAGACACGGGGCATGAGCAGGGGGTGGGGGAACAACAGAGAGACACGGGGCAAGAACGGGGGTGGGCGGGAGGGGGAAAGACACACGGGGCAAGAGCGGGGGTGGGCGGGAGGGGGAGAGACGCACGGGGCATGAGCGGGGGGTGGGCGGGAGGGGGAGAGACACACGGGGCATGAGTGGGGGGTGGGCGGGAGGGGGAGGGGCACACGGGGCAAGAGCAGGGGTGGGCGGGAGGGGGAAAGACACACGGGGCAAGAGCGGGGGTGGCGGGAGGGGGAAAGACACACGGGGCAAGAGCGGGGGTGGGCGGCAGGGGGAAAGACACACGGGGCAAGAGCGGGGTTGGGCGGGAGGGGGAAAGACACACGGGGCAAGAGCGGGGGTGGGCGGGAGGGGGAAAGACACACGGGGCAAGAGCGGGGGTGGGCGGGAGGGGGAAAGACACACGGGCAAGAGCGGGGGTGGGCGGGAGGGGAAAGACACACGGGGCAAGAGCGGGGGTGGGCGGGAGCGGGAAAGACACACGGGGCAAGAGCGGGGGTGGGCGGGAGCAGGAAAGACACATGGGGATGGGGCAAGAGCGGGAAAGACACACGGGGCAAGAGCGGGGGTGGGCGGGAGGGGGAACGACATGGGGCAAGAGCGGGCGGTGGGCGGGAGCGGGAAAGACACACAGGGCAAGAGCGGGGGTGGGCGGGAGGGGGAAAGACACATGGGGCAAGAGTGGGGGTGGGCGGGAGGGGGAAAGACACACGGGGCAATAGCGGGGGTGGGCCGGAGGTGGAAAGACACACAGGGCAAGAGCGGGGGTGGGCGGGACGGGGACAGACACACGGGGCAAGAGCGGGGGTGGGCGGGAGGGGGACAGACACACAGGGCAAGAGGGGGGTGGGCGGGAGGAGAGAGACACACGGGTAAGAGCGGGGGGTGGGCGGGAGGGAGAGAGACACGGGGCAAGAGCGGGGGGTGGGAGGGAGGGAGAGAGGCACACGAGGCATGAGCGGGGGGTGGGCGGGAGGGGGAGAGACACACGAGGCATAAGCGGGGGGTGGGCGGGAGGGGGAGCGACACACGAGGCATGAGCGGGGGGTGGGCGGGAGGGGGAGAGACACACGGGGCATGAGCGGGGGGTGGGGGGGAGGGGGAGAGACACACGGGGCATGAGCGGGGGGTGGGCGGGAGGGGGAGAGACACACGGGGCATGAGTGGGGGGTGGGCGGGAGGGGGAGAGACACACGGGGCATGAGCGGGGCGTGGGCGGGAGGGGGAAAGACACACGGGGCAAGAGCGGGGGTGGACGGGAGGGGGAAAGACACACGGGGCAAGAGCGGGGGTGGGCGGGAGGGGGAAAGACACACGGGGCAAGAGCGGGGGTGGGCGGGAGGGGGAAAGACACACGGGGCAAGAGCGGGGGTGGGCGGGAGGGGGAAAGACACACGGGGCAATAGCGGGGTGGGCGGGAGGGAAAAACACATGGGGCAAGAGCGGGAAAGACACATGGGGCAAGAGCAGGGGTGGGCGGGAGCGGGAAAGACACACGGGGCAAGAGCGGGGGTGGGCGGGAGTGGGAAAGACACACGGGCAAGAGCGGGGGTGGGCGGGAGGGGGAAAGACACACGGGGCAAGAGCGGGGGTGGGCAGGAGGAGGAAAGACACACAGGGAAAGAGCGGGGGTGGGCGGGAGGGGGACAGACACACGGGGCAAGAGCAGGGGTGGGCGGGAGGGGGACAGACACACGGGGCAAGAGCGGGGGTGGGCAGGAGGGGGAAAGACACACGGGGCAAGAGCGAGGGTGGGCGGGAGGGGGAAAGACACACGGGGCAAGAGCGGGGGTGGGCGGGAGGGGGAAAGACACACGGGGCAAGAGCGGGGGTAGGCGGGAGGGGGAAAGACACACGGGGCAAGAGCGGGGGTGGGCGGGAGGGGGAAAGACACACGGGGCAATAGCGGGGTGGGCGGGAGGGGAAAAACACACGGGGCAAGAGCGGGGGTGAGCGGGAGCGGGAAAGACACATGGGGCAAGAGCGGGGTGGGCGGGAGCGGGAAAGACACATGGGCAAGAGCGGGAAAGACACACGGGGCAAGAGCGGGGGTGGGCGGGAGGGGGAAAGACACACGGGCAAGAGCGGGGGTGGGCGGGAGGGGGAAAGACACACGGGGCAAGAGCGGGGGTGGGTGGGAGGGGGAAAGACACACGGGGAAAGAGCGGGGGTGGGCGGGAGGGGGACAGACACACGGGGCAAGAGCAGGGGTGGGCGGGAGGGGACAGACACACGGGGCAAGAGGGGGGGTGGGCGGTCGGGAGAGAGACACACGGGGCAAGAGCGGGGGGTGGGCGGGAGGGAGAGAGACACGGGGCAAGAGCGGGGCGTGGGCGGGAGGGAGAGAGACACACGAGGCATGAGCGGGGGGTGGGCGGGAGGGGGAGAGACACACGAGGCATGAGCGGGGGGTGGGCGGGAAGGGGAGAGACACACAAGGTATGAGCGGGGGGTGGGCAGGAGGGGGAGAGACACACGAGGCATGAGCAGGGGGTGGGCGGGAGGCGGAGAGACACACGAGGCATGAGCGGGGGGTGGGCGGGAGGGGGAGAGACACACAGGGCATGAGCGGGGGGAGGGGGGGAGGGGGAGAGACACACGAGGCATGAGCGGGGGGTGGGCGGGAAGGGGAGAGACACACGAGGTATGAGCGACGTGGGCAGGAGGGGGAGAGACACACGAGGCATGAGCGGGTGTGGGCGGGAGGGGGAGAGACACACGAGGCATGAGCGGGGGGTGGGCGGGAGGGGGAGAGACACACAGGGCATGAGCGGGGGAAGGGCGGGAGGGGGAGAGACACACGGGGCATGAGTAGGGGGTGGGGGGAACAACAGAGAGACACGGGGCAAGAGCGGGGGTGGGCGGGAGGGGGAAAGACACACGGGGCAAGAGCGGTGAGTCGGGCGGGAGGGGGAAAGACACACGGGGCAAGAGCGGGGGTGGGCGGGACGGGACAGACACACGGGGCAAGAGCGGGGGTCGGCGGGAGGGGGACAGACACACGGGGCAAGAGGGGGGGGTGGGCGGGATGGAGAGAGACACACGGGGCAAGAGCGGGGGGTGGGCGGGAGGGAGAGAGACACGGGCAAGAGCGGGGGGTGGTGGGGAGGGAGAGAGGCACACGAGGCATGAGCGGGGGGTGGGCGGGAGGGGGAGAGACACACGAGGCATGAGCGGAGGGTGGGCTGGAGGGGGAGAGACACACGAGGCATGAGCGGGGGGTGGGCGGGAGGGGGAGAGACACATGAGGCATAAGCGGGGGGTGGGCGGGATGGGGAGAGACACACGAGGCATGAGCGGGGGGTGGGCGGGAGGGGGAGAGACACACATGGCATGAGTGGGGGGTGGGGGTGGGGGGGAGGGGGAGAGACACACGGGGCATGAGCGGGGGGTGGGCGGGAGGGGGAGAGACACACGGGGCATGAGCGGGGGGTGGGCGGGAGGGGGAGAGACACACGGGGCATGAGCGGGGGGTGGGCGGGAGGGGGAGAGACACCCGAGGCATGAGCGGGGGGTGGCCGGGAAGGGGAGAGACACACGAGGTATGAGCGGGGGGTGGGCAGGAGGGGGAGAGACACACGAGGCATGAGCAGGGGGTGGGCGGGAGGGGGAGAGACACACGAGGCATGAGCGGGGGGTGGGCGGGAGGGGGAGAGACACACAGGGCATGAGCGGGGGGAGGGCGGGAGGGGGAGAGACACACGGGGCATGAGCAGGGGGTGGGGGGAACAACAGAGAGACACGGGGCAAGAGCGGGGGTGGGCGGGAGGGGGAAAGACACATGGGGCAAGAGCGGGGGTGGGTGGGAGGGGGAAAGACACACGGGGCAAGAGCGGGGGTGGGCGGGAGGTGGAAAGACACACAGGGCAAGAGCGGGGGTGGGCGGGACGGGGACAGACACATGGGGCAAGAGCGGGGGTGGGCAGGAGGGGGACGACACACGGGGCAAGAGGGGGGGGTGGGTGGGAGGGAGAGAGACACACGGGGCAAGAGCGGGGGGTGGTCGGGAGGGAGAGAGGCACACGAGGCATGAGCGGGGGGTGGGCGGGAGGAGAGAGACACACGAGGCATGAGCGGAGGGTGGCTGGAGGGGGAGAGACACACGAGGCATGAGCGGGGGGTGGGCGGGAGGGGGAGAGACACACGAGGCATAAGCGGGGGTGGGCGGGAGGGGGAGAGACACACGAGGTATGAGCGGGGGGTGGGCGGGAGGGGGAGAGACACACGGGGCATGAGTGGGGGGTGGGGGGGAGGGGGAGAGACACACGGGGCATGAGCGGGGGGTGGGCGGGAGGGGGAGAGACACACGGGGAATGAGCGGGGGGTGGGCGGGAGGGGGAGAGACACACGGGGCATGAGCGGGGCGTGGGCATGAGGGGGAGAGACACACAGGGCATGAGCGGGGGGTGGGCGGGAGGGGGAGAGACACATGGGGCATGAGCGGGGGGTGGGCGGGAGGGGGAGAGACACACGGGGTATGAGCGGGGGTGGGCGGTTGGGGGAGTGAGACACGGGGCACGAGCGGGGATGGGCGGGAAGGGGAAAGACACACGGGGCAAGAGCGGGGGTGGGCGGGAGGGGGAGGGGCACACGGGGCAAGAGCGGGGGTGGTCAGGAGGGGGAAAGACACACGGGGCAAGAGCGGGGGTGGGCGGGAGGGGGAAAGACACACGGGGCAAGAGCGGGGGTGGGCGGGAGGGGGAAAGACACACGGGGCAAGAGCGGGGGTGGGCGGGAGGGGGAAAGACACACGGGGCAAGAGCGGGGGTGGGCGGGAGGGGGAAAGACACACGGGGCAATAGCGGGGTGCGCGGGAGGGGAAAAACACACGGGGCAAGAGTGGGGGTGGGCGGGAGCGGGAAAGACACATGGGGCAAGAGCGGGGGTGGGCGGGAGCGGGAAAGACACATGGGGCAAGAGCGGGAAAGACACACGGGGCAAGAGCGGGGGTGGGCGGGAGGGGGAAAGACACACGGGCAAGAGCGGGGGTGGGCGGGAGGGGGAAAGACACACGGGGCAAGAGCGGGGGTGGGCGGGAGGGGGAAAGACACACGGGGAAAGAGCGGGGGTGGGCGGGAGGGCGACAGACACACGGGGCAAGAGCAGGGGTGGGCGGGAGGGGGACAGACACACGGGGCAAGAGGGGGGGGTGGGTGGGAGGGAGAGAGACACACGGGGCAAGAGCGGGGGGTGGGCGGGAGGGAGAGAGACATGGGGCAAGAGCGGGGGGTGGGCGGGAGGGAGAGAGACACACGAGGCATGAGCGGGGGGTGGGCGGGAGGGGGAGAGACACACGAGGCATGAGCGGGGGTGGGCGGGAAGGGGAGAGACACACGAGGTATGAGCGGGGGGTGGGCAGGAGGGGGAGAGACACACGAGGCATGAGCGGGGGTGGGCGGGAGGGGGAGAGACACACGAGGCATGAGCGGGGGGTGGGCGGGAGGGGGAGAGACACACAGGGCATGAGCGGGGGGAGGGCGGGAAGGGGAGAGACACACGGGGCATGAGCAGGGGGTGGGGGGAACAACAGAGAGACACGGGGCAAGAGTGGGGCTTGGCGGGAGGGGGAAAGACACACGGGGCAAGAGCGGGGGTGGGCGGGAGGGGGAAAGACACACGGGGCAAGAGCGGGGTTGGGCGGGAGGGGGAGGGGCACATGGGGCAAGAGCGGGGGTGGGCGGGAGGGGGAAAGACACACGGGGCAAGAGCGGGGGTGGCGGGAGGGGGAAAGACACACGGGGCAATAGCGGGGGTGGGCGGGAGGGGGAAAGACACACGGGCAAGAGCGGGGGTGGGCGGGAGGGGGAAAGACACACGGGGCAAGAGCGGGGGTGGGCGGGAGGGGGAAAGACACACGGGGCAAGAGCGGGGGTGGGCGGGAGGGGGAAAGACACACGGGGCAAGAGCAGGGGTGGGCGGGAGGGGGAAAGACACACGGGGCAAGAGCAGGGGTGGGCGGGAGGGGGAAAGACACACGGGGCAAGAGCGGGGGTGGGCGGGAGGGGAAAGACACACGCGGCAAGAGCGGGGGTGGGCGGGAGCGGGAAAGACACACGGGGCAAGAGCGGGGTTGGGCGGGCGCGGGAAAGACACATGGGGCAAGAGCGGGAAAGACACACAGGGCAAGAGCGGGGGTGGGCGGGAGAGGGAAAGACACGGGGCAAGAGCGGGGTGGGTGGGAGCAGGAAAGACACACGGGGCAAGAGCAGGGGTGGGCGGGAGGGGGAAAGACACACGGGGCAAGAGCGGGGGTGGGCGGGAGGTGGAAAGACACAAGGGGCAATAGCGGGGGTGGGCGGGAGGGGGAAAGACACACGGGGCAAGAGCGGGGGTGGGCGGCGGGTGGGGAGAGACAACACAGACATGAGCGGGGGTGGGCGGCGGGTGGGGAGATACAACACGGACATGAGCGGGCGGCGGGTGGGGAGAGACAACACGGACATGAGCGGGGGTGGGCGGCGGGTGGGGAGAGACATACGGACATGAGCGGGCGACGGGTGGGGAGAGACAACACGGACATGAGCGGGGGGTGGGCGGCGGGTGGGGAGAGACAACACGGACATGAGCGGGGGTGGGCGGCGGGTGGGGAGAGACACACAAGGCATGAGCAGGGGGTGGGCGGGAGGGGGAGAGACACACAGGGCATGAGCGGGGGGAGGGCGGGAGGGGGAGAGACACACGGGGCATGAGCAGGGGGTGGGGGGAACAACAGAGAGACACGGGGCAAGAGCGGGGGTGGGCGGGAGGGGGAAAGACACACGGGGCAAGAGCGGGGGTGGGCGGCGGGTGGGGAGAGACAACACAGACATGAGCGGGGGTGGGCGGCGGGTGGGGAGATACAACACGGACATGAGCGGGCGGCGGGTGGGGAGAGACAACACGGACATGAGCGGGGGTGGGCGGCGGGTGGGGAGAGACATACGGACATGAGCGGGCGACGGGTGGGGAGAGACAACACGGACATGAGCGGGGGGTGGGCGGCGGGTGGGGAGAGACAACACGGACATGAGCGGGGGGTGGGCGGCGGGTGGGGAGAGACAACACGGACATGAGCGGGGGTGGGCGGCGGGTGGGGAGAGACACACAAGGCATGAGCAGGGGGTGGGCGGGAGGGGGAAAGACACACGGGGCAAGAGCGGGGGTGGGCGGGAGGGGGAAAGACACACGGGGCAAGAGCGGGGGTGGGCGGGAGGGGGAAAGACACACAGGGCAAGAGCGGGGGTGGCGGGAGGGGGAAAGACACACGGGGCAAGAGCGGGGGTGGGCGGGAGGGGGAAAGACACACGGGGCAAGAGCGGGGGTGGGCGGGAGGGGGAAAGACACAGGGGGCAAGAGCGGGGGTGGGCGGGAGGGGGAAAGACACAGGGGGCAAGAGCGGGGGTGGGCGGGAGGGGAAAGACACACGGGGCAAGAGCGGGGGTGGGCGGGAGGGGGAAAGACACACGGCGCAAGTCGGGGTGGGCGGGAGGGGGAAAGACACACGGGGCAAGAGCAGGGGTGGGCGGGAGGTGGAAAGACACACGGGGCAAGAGCGGGGGTGGGCGGGAGGGGAAAGACACACGTGGCAAGAGCGGGGATGGGCGGGAGCGGGAAAGACACACGGGGCAAGATCGGGGGTGGGCGGGAGAGGGAAAGACACATGGGGCAAGAGCGGGAAAGACACACAGGGCAAGAGCGGGGGTGGGCGGGAGGGGGAAAGACACGGGGCAAGAGCAGGGGTGGGTGGGAGCGGGAAAGACACACGGGGCAAGAGCAGGGGTGGGCGGGAGGGGGAAAGACACACGGGGCAAGAGCGGGGGTGGGCGGGAGGGGGAAAGACACACGGGGCAATAGCGGGGGTGGGCGGGAGGGGGAAAGACACACGGGGCAATAGCGGGGGTGGGCGGGACGGGGACAGACACACGGGGCAAGAGCGGGGGTGGGCGGGAGGGGGACAGACACAGGGGCAAGAGGGGGGGTGGGCGGGAGGGAGAGAGACACACGGGGCAAGAACGGGGGGTGGGCGGGAGGGAGAGAGACACGGGGCAAGAGCGGGGGGTGGGCAGGAGGGAGAGAGACACACGAGGCATGAGCGGGGGGTGGGCGGGAGGGGGAGAGACACACGAGGCATGAGCGGAGGGTGGGCGGGATGGGGAGAGACAAACAAGGCATGAGCGGGGGGTGGGCGGGAGGGGGAGAGACACACGAGGCATGAGCGGGGGGTGGGCGGGAGGGGGAGAGACACACGAGGCATGAGCGGGGGGTGGCCGGGAGGGGGAGAGACACACGGGGCATGAGCGGGGGGTGGGGGGGAGGGGGAGAGACACACGGGGCATGAGCGGGGGGTGGGCGGGAGGGGGAGAGACACACGGGGCATGAGCGGGGGGTGGGCGGGAGGGGGAGAGACACACGGGGCATGAGCGGGGCGTGGGCGGGAGGGGGAGAGACACACGGGGCATGAGCAGGAAAGACACACGGGGCAAGAGCGGGGGTGGGCGGGAGGGGGAAAGACACGGGGCAAGAGCGGGGGTGGGCGGGAGCGGGAAAGACACACGGGGCAAGAGCGGGGTGGGTGGGAGGGGGAAAGACACACGGGGCAAGAGCGGGGGTGGGCGGGAGGGGGAAAGACAAACGGGGCAAGAGCGGGGGTGGGCGGGAGCAGGAAAGACACATGGGGCAAGTGCGGGAAAGACACACGGGGCAAGAGCGGGGGTGGGCGGGAGGGGGAAAGACACACGGGCAAGAGCGGGGGTGGGCAGGAGGGGGAAAGACACACGGGGCAAGAGCGGGGGTGGGCGGAAGGGGGAAAGACACACGGGGCAATAGCGGGGGTGGGCGGGAGGGGGAAAGACACACGGGGAAAGAGCGGGGGTGGGCGGGAGGGGGACAGACACACGGGGCAAGAGCAGGGGTGGGCGGGAGGGGGACAGACACACGGGGCAAGAGGGGGGGGTGGGCGGGAGGGAGAGAGACACACGGGGCAAGAGCGGGGGGTGGGCGGGAGGGAGAGAGACACGGGGCAAGAGCGGGGGGTAGGCGGGAGGGAGAGAGACACACGAGGCATGAGCGGGGGGTGGGCGGGAGGGGGAGGGGCACACGGGGCAAGAGCGGGGGGTGGGCGGGAAGGGGAGAGACACACGAGGTATGAGCGGGGGGTGGGCGGGAGGGGGAGAGACACACGAGGCATGAGCAGGGAGTGGGCGGGAGGGGGAGAGACACACGGGGCATGAGCGGGGGGAGGGCGGGAGGGGGAGAGACACACGGGGCATGAGCGGGGGGTGGGGGGAACAACAGAGAGACACGGGGCAAGAGCGGGGGTGGGCGGGATGGGGAAAGACACACGGGGCAAGAGCGGGGGTGGGCGGAAGGGGGAAAGACACACGGGGCAATAGCGGGGGTGGGCGGGAGGGGGAAAGACACACGGGGAAAGAGCGGGGGTGGGCGGGAGGGGGACAGACACACGGGGCAAGAGCAGGGGTGGGCGGGAGGGGGACAGACACACGGGGCAAGAGGGGGGGGTGGGCGGGAGGGAGAGAGACACACGGGGCAAGAGCGGGGGGTGGGCGGGAGGGAGAGAGACACGGGGCAAGAGCGGGGGGTAGGCGGGAGGGAGAGAGACACACGAGGCATGAGCGGGGGGTGGGCGGGAGGGGGAGGGGCACACGGGGCAAGAGCGGGGGGTGGGCGGGAAGGGGAGAGACACACGAGGTATGAGCGGGGGGTGGGCGGGAGGGGGAGAGACACACGAGGCATGAGCAGGGAGTGGGCGGGAGGGGGAGAGACACACGGGGCATGAGCGGGGGGAGGGCGGGAGGGGGAGAGACACACGGGGCATGAGCGGGGGGTGGGGGGAACAACAGAGAGACACGGGGCAAGAGCGGGGGTGGGCGGGATGGGGAAAGACACACGGGGCAAGAGCGGGGGTGGGCAGGAGGATGGAAAGACACACGGGGCAAGAGCGGGGGTGGGCGGGAGGGGGAAAGACACACGGGTCAAGAGCGGGGGTGGGCGGGAGGGGGAAAGACACACGGGGCAAGAGCGGGGTGGGCGGGAGGGGGAAAGACACACGGGGTAAGAGCGGGGGTGGGCGGGAGGGGGAAAGACACACGGGGCAAGAGCGGGGGTGGGCGGGAGATGGAAAGACACACGGGGCAAGAGCGGGGGTGGGCGGGAGGGGAAAGACACACGGGGCAAGAGCGGGGGTGGGCGGGAGCGGGAAAGACACACGGGGCAAGAGCGGGGGTGGGCGGGAGCAGGAAAGACACACGGGGCAAGAGCGAGGGTGGGCGGGAGGGGGAAAGACACACGGGGCAAGAGCGGGGGTGGGCTGGAGGGGAAAGACACACGGGGCAAGAGCAGGGGTGGGCGGGAGGGGGAAAGACACACGGGCCAAGAGCAGGGGTGGGCGGGAAAGGGAAAGACACACGTAGTAAGAGCGGGGGTGGGCGGGAGGGGGAAAGACACACGGGGCAAGAGCGGGGGTGGGCGGGAGGGGGAAAGGGGGAAAGACACACGGGGCAAGAGCGGGGTGGGCGGGAGGGGGAAAGACACATGGGGCAAGAGCGGGGGTGGGCGGGAGGGGGAAAGACACACGGGGCAAGAGCGGGGGTGGGCGGGAGGGGAAAGACACATGGGGCAAGAGCGGGGGTGGGCGGGAGCAGGAAAGACACACGGGGCAAGAGCGGGGGTGGGCGGGAGCGGGAAAGACACATGGGGCAAGAGCAGGAAAGACACACGGGGCAAGAGCGGGGGTGGGCGGGAGGGGGAAAGACACGGGGCAAGAGCAGGGGTGGGCGGGAGCGGGAAAGACACACGGGGCAAGAGCGGGTGGTGGGCGGGAGGCTTGAAAGACACACGGGGCAAGAGCGGGGGTGGGCGGGAGGGGGAAAGACACACGGGGCAAGAGCGGGGGTGGGCGGGAGGGGGAAAGACACACAGGGCAAGAGCGGGGGTGGGCAGGAGGGGGAAAGACACACGGGGCAAGAGCGGGGGTGGGCGGGAGAGGGACAGACACACGGGGCAAGAGGGGGGTGGGCGGGAGGGAGAGAGACACACGGGGCAAGAGCGGGGGGTGGGCGGGAGGGAGAGAGACACACGGGGCATGAGCGGGCGGCGGGTGGGGAGAGACAACACGGACATGAGCGGGCGGCGGGTGGGGAGAGACAACACGGACATGAGCGGGGGTGGGCGGCGGGTGGGGAGAGACAACACGGACATGAGCGGGGGTTGGCGGTGGGTGGGGAGAGACAACACGGACATGAGCGGGGGTTGGCGGCGGGTGGGGAGAGACAACACAGACATGAGCGGGGGTGGGCGGCGGGTGGGGAGTGACAACACGGACATGAGCGGGCGGCGGGTGGGGAGAGACAACACGGACATGAGCGGGGGTGGGCGGCGGGTGGGGAGAGACATACGGACATGAGCGGGCGGCGGGTGGGGAGAGACAACACGGACATGAGCGGGGGGTGGGCGGAGGGTGGGGAGAGACAACACGGACATGAGCGGGCAGCGGGTGGGGAGAGACAACACGGACATGAGCGGGCGGCGGGTGGGGAGAGACAACACGGACTTGAGCGGGGGTGGGCGGCGGGTGGGGAGAGACAACACAGACATGAGCGGGCGGCGGGTGGGGAAAGACAACACGGACATGAGCGGGGCATGAGCGGGGGTGGGCGTAAGGGAGAAAGACACACGGGGCAAGAGGTGGGAGGAACAGGAGACAGACACGGGCATGAGCGGGGGTGGGGGACTTACTGTGCAGGCGGGATACAAAGCCTCTCATGCGAGGAACAAAGATGGCGGGCGTCTCTGAAGCCAGACGCACTGCACGCTTCCATGCATCCAATGAGAGAGCACGTCAGATGTCCGTGGACATCACGCAAGCTGCTGGCCCAATCACTGTCATGTCCACGGAGCGAACAGGGAAGTGTGTCCGCGAAGCGAACACAGATATCACTAATTTTTTTCACTTACATTTTTGTCATTTTTTTAAAAACTACTGGACGGATTTACACCAAATAAAGCAAAGCACGCTTTCGGGACCAAACCGCCGCTCCTGCCGCTAATTAGGTGTAAATCCGTCCAGCGGTTTGGGCTGTAGGCGTGAGCAAAGTTTTTTCCCATTATGTCTATGGGGAAAAAAAAAGTTTTGGGACCCCCCTATAACTTTGCAAAAAAATTCAGAGTGACCCAACTACTTTTTTTGCAAAGTTTGGTGAGGATCCGTCCAGGGAGAGCGAAGTTATAAGCCACCCAAAAAGTGCTCTTCCTATGGAAACAGCAACTTAACCATAACTACATGGCCACTACCGTGGCCATGTAATATAGATAAGCTAGATGGTTTGTGTGAGTATGAGTGTGCTTCACCCTTCATGCTAAAAGAGGGAGCCGTGTACTCTCACAGGAACATAGGTCTCTGATATAAATAAACCAGTGACACAAGCTACATGCAAAAAGTGACATTATTTATGATCTTAGTGGGCTCTCTAAAAAATGTACTAAGCCTGGGGGTTGTGCACAGTCAGCCCGAAGTGTATCATATTTATAAAGAGGGAAGGTTTGTCTTATCATAGGGCTGTATTAATGAAGGTATGCTCACCACTAAAATTACCATGAAAATAAGTTAACACTAAATTACCACCAAATAGGATAATACTGCTAAATCAGGTAATAGCCCCAAAAACAAAAACCTCCAACATATTATGGTGTGTTGGCCCTGTGGGAACAGACTGTAGAGCAATTACTGGGCGTGGCAAGTGTGTCTCACACTGCTATCCGTGCATTAAAGGGAACTCACTTGAGATTAGTGTTGCACTGTAAATTGAATTCCATTATGTCTCAAATTGAAGCCACATTTCCAGAATTGGTGAACTACTTAGAGGCAAAATTATATGCACATGGGGTATGGTTGTCAGACAATGCCATACGGTGGCATGACCGCATTAGTGGGGAAGTGCAGAAAGAACCGCTGGGCAGCATTTTTGAGGTGGGCAGCATAATAAAGGTCTGCCTTCTGACACTATTATAGATAGACTGCTTGATAAGGCACTGTGCCAAAATCTGGTTCATTTTAGATAGATCTCTACGAATGCAGAAAAATGATGCTGAACTGATTAGCAGACTGAAAATCAAATTAGATGGAGCCAATGAGCAGGAGAAAATGTTAAGATCAGAACTCGAGTTATGTCAAAAAGAAATGCAATCAAAATGCAATGAATTCAACACCAAACTGTCTCAGAAAAGGAAACATTTTGAAGATAGTGAGCAGGAATTTAAACACCTGAAAGGGTTAGTAAACGACATTATACAAGACAAAGAAGAGGTTATCTTAGAGATGCAAACCCTACAGAGAGATAATATAGAGAAAGAAAGTGAACTCCAAGCTGTTGAACAAGAGATAGCTAAAATGTTCCAGGAAAGGACAAAAGGGACAAAGAATTTGATCAATGTCAAATGGAAGTCAGTGAGATACAGGATGTAATTAATAAAATGGGTGATGAAAATACTTACCTATGTCAGGAAGCAGACCAGCTCCATAAAAAGTGCAAAGAGTTAGAACAGCAAATATGTCATTTGAAATCTCAGGAATAACAAGGGACCACATTCAATGGAATTGAGTTTAGTCCCCTCTCTACGCGAGGGAATAATGTCCCAATGGGTATACAGGTTACTGGGCCTGGTTGTAATGCAATTGGAGGGTTTGACTCACCCACCAGTGGTTGCCACCAGTCCCATACACCTGAAAAAAAGAATGAACAACAGAATAATGCAACTCTAAATATAGCAACAAGTAATCCTATCAAAATAATGAAATCAATCAAGGCCCTAATTAAGCCATTCAAAAAGAGGTTGATTGCTGTATCGAGGACCACCTGGAAGCAGTGCATTATTTATTTAAAGCCCTAAAGATACAAAAGGAACAGTATAGACAATACTTTAATTTAACTCTTGATGCTGCCAGAGAGAGCATCATCAGGGGATTGAATGAACAGGAAAATATGTCAGATGGGCAGAATTTGAAAAGGAGGTTAGGCATCACATCAATCACTGCAGAATGCGAAAAAAGCCACATATACAATGACAGCCAAGCCATATGTGTCACCTTGCCAGTTTCTCCAAGAGTTAGAAAGAGCTTTCTCTCGCTTTGATGAATATGTTAGTCCTAATTCAGTTGAATTTAAGACTGCCTCTTTTTATGGCCTAAAAAAAGTGATTATATCACAATTGATTCGCGAGGTTGATCGCAAGAAGTCACTGGAGTAGATTATAGATCAAGGGACCAAACTATATGAGGTGCTCTATTGCCAGAGTGGAGAGGGAGATAGAATTAACAAAACAAAGTCAAGATCTGGGGAATCCTCAGCAATGGTAATGGAGATAAGATCTGCTAAAATGTCACTTGAATGAGCCCAAACTCCAGTCATAAATAATATGACACCCGATCAGAGGGGTGCACCACAGATGCCTCCATCCCAGGCGCCGATGTTTCAGTCACATGATCCAAGCAATGGAGAGAGTTACATTAGTCCTAGGTACATGGGAGACAGACCCAGGGTAGGATACCGGCCCGGTATGTCAGGCATGAATAACAATCAGAGACAAAATCAAGATCAAAGAAACAATAGCCCCTACCAAATATTGGGGGCACAGAGCAGATTTGACCCCAACACTATGGTGGGCAACCAGGACAGACCACGATATGTGGATCGGTTCATTGAAAATGGAAATCAGCATAGGGGATACTTCCCACAAAATAAAAGACAAAATATGAACTATGCCCGTGTCACTATAATCAATCACTGCCACTAATGGATCACAACCAAACAATGTGTCTGCCACGTTCCCCACCCTCCATGAATCAAGAGTTCAGAAACAATTCAAATAGAAATCAATCTCCTGCGAGATACCAGAACAGATTTAACCAGGGTGAAAGTAACCAGTACCAGTCTAGGCCACAAAGAGAAGATTCTAGAGAAATGGACAGATTTCAATGTCTTGAGGCCCTAGTAAAAATGTTGTCTGAACAGATATTGAAGCTCTGTGCAGTTCAAAAACAGTCATCAAATGTGGGGGCAGAATGTCGCAGAAGCACTCTGGTGCCTTCTGATAACAAGTGACTAAATGCTAATGGCAACTGCAATGATTAAGATACCAAATCCCATGAACCAGTTTTGTGTAACGGTCCTGAATTACTTGCTGATTTAAACATGAAGATGCCCACAAAGGAGACTTAAGCAGGGATTGCAACCACACATAAAAAGGAAGTTTGGTTTAATCTAGCATTGAATCAAACTATGGAAGTCTGTGCAACTAAAAAAAGGAAAGGAGAAAATAAACATGAAGTTCCAAGAGAGTAAAGCGACAGATTCAAAAAAGGCACCCCATGCGCTGACAAAACAACTGATGGTGCAGAAGGTGTGACTGTTAAAGCGCTTGCCCTAGATACTCAAAAGGCCTATAAGATGCAAACAGGAAAAATGAGTACTAAAAAGGAAGGTACAGCCCAGTCACCTGAAGAGTTCTTTGATAAACATATATTCCAAGAGACTAAAAAGGATGATGTTGTGCCAGATGCAAATAGGTGCTCAGAGTCAGAAAATGATAACCATGTGATGTTTATGAGCATGTTCAGTTGAAGCACTGCAGTGTGAACACTGATGGTCCCCAAACAGAGGGGCGAACAGTGGCTACACTCCAGATGACTTCTGAACGTGACAGGACAGACCAAGATTCCCAAGATGAGATGGGCAAAAAGGAGGGCAAGATGTCCTTTCATTTACCCCTGTGCTTGGCAAAAAGTGAGAAGGGCCTGAGAAAAGTGAGTTCTGAAATCAGCAGAAATTCACACTTTCTGTGTGCATTGGAAGAAATTGAGGACAGGTATTATGCTCCCATTACTGTGGAATAAATGTGCAATCAATTTGCAATGATTGACACAGGTACACAGGCCACAATTATGTCCAAAGAGTTGGTCAAAAGTATCAATGAAGGGAGCTACCCACAAAATCAAATCAGAGTGACACCAAATGAAGGCCTGGTACATAAATGTAATGGCGAGGAGGTACCTATCGAAGTTGTCACTGAGGTTGACATAAAGATAGGAAAACACAGAATGAGGCAGCAAGTATTGATCACATCTATCAGTGAAATTCCATTCCTGATGGGAACAGATTGCCTGAAAAGTGTGTCACCCCTCATTGATGAATGGTGTTCTGTGGTATCTGACAAGGAAACCATCAAGGGCTAAGAAAATAAAGTAACAAAACAGCAGTGTAAACGAGTGCCATACTGTTGCTAAATCAAATGATGCAGTGGAGGTACATCTTCAAAATGGCTGTGTGCCTAGTGTCACTGTTATTCTGATGTGTCACGATGAAAAGCAAAGTGAAAAGGAGAAACAATACATGCAGATTTATTTGGATCCTAGGAAGAAATGGCAAACTGAAATAGATGAAAATGCATTGCGCTTTAACCTAAAGGAGGAGAAGTGCAAGTAGAATACTATCCCTAAGGCAACCATAGAAAGATGTATCACAACCATTTCTGAAATACACATGGAAGATGAGCAGCCATGGATTCATATTGGTATAAATGGCCATTCTGAGATGATAAAAGCCACTTTGGCGCTTGAACAGGAAATTAGTTTTATTAATTTGAAACTACTTCAGAGAATAATGGAAAGGGAAGAGATCCGGAAATTCAGAATTAAAAACCAACATGTGTCTGGGTTGGACAATCGAAAATAGAATCACAGGAAGGTGCATGCTAAAAATCACTGTTGGACAAAAAACAGACCCTCCAGTTTATTGCGATTTTGCGATCCCGCAAAATGCCGCGAAAACGGCCGTTTTGCACAAAATGCCGCAAAATGGCTGTTTTGTGCAAAAACAGCATCTTTAATTAAAAAAAAATGTACTTTTTTTTATTTTTTTTAAGTAATCTACTAAAATTACTGTTTTGAAAAAAAGAATCCTCAGGGTGCCAGGTTCTCAATTTTTTTTTTTTTATTTACACAAGAAATGAAATCACTTGCGCCCCAAAAATTGCAGCCCAATCCACAAGGGACACATGAATGGGCACATTTTATATGCGCGCCCATTCAGATGGCCTTTTTCACCTCCTTGATCAAATAAAGTGGCGTTTCTGTCAATTTAAAAGCACATCCCTCATTTCAAAGCAAGATGCACTTTTAAATGTGCAGAAATTGTAGGCAACCCTACGCGCACGGGATGTGGGGCTGCCACTGCATGACATGGTCTTTCCTGACCCTGTCATGCATTTTTTAACTTATGAACCGCTGCCGAGTCGCTTGCATTTCTGTTCCTCAAACAGGATAAAAATGCATTTTTTGGGTCACATTTTACAGCGGCAGGCACCTAGAGTGCCTGTCCCTGTGAAAGGCGCTGGGAGCTTGCAGAACACTGTCGGGAGAGCTTTTCGATTCAAATTACTGCCCATTTTGATGACAAAAATCTATCGAATGTTACAATTTGACCAATTACATCCAGTACTATTCGATCGATTTTTATAAATACTGAACATGTGTTGCGGGGGTGTCACCCGCTCCCCTTGTTTAGTATTTTTGGTCTAGGGTGGTTGCAGAAGTGTTTTCCCCTTTTTCCTCAAAATTGGAGGCGGGGACAGAAAAAAAAAGAAAATAACGAAAAAAGAACCCTGCGGAGTCGGATCCGACCCGCGTTAGAGGGACGATCCGACCCGCGTTAGAGGGACGGATCTGGCACCGCAGGGTTGCAGGGGAAGCGGCAGCGACCAAGCAGTTAAGTAGGGGAGGGGGTCGGGTGGTGGTGAAAGGTACATTTTGGGTTGTTTGGCTGAAGGCAAATCAATTTGCAGCAAAATTGGCTACGGTCAATTCCGCCGCAAATAATTACACTTCGGTCAAACAACCCAGAACACCATTCAAGGCAGCTGCCAGCGCACAATTTGCGCTACAGCTCAAGCCTGTGGAAATGCGCCGGTCACCTTTGAGAATAAGGTGACCTGCTCATTTCCAAAAATGGGTTGTCTAAAAATAGCATATCCTCCGTTCTTTTTTTAAATGCCCCATCATTTGAGGAACTGGGTCAAAATCTACATTTAAAAAAAAATAAAAAAATGGTTACACTATGAGAGTGATGGGTGAGATGTGAAGTGATGGGCAAGAAAGCAGAGGGAGAGCAGTGGGTCAGAGGAGGAAGTGCTGCACAAGAGAGCAGAGGAAGAAGTGATGCGGTGGGCTCGAAATCTGAGAGCGAGCAGGGGTACAGAAAGTAGAGGAAGCGGTTGGCCAGAAAGAGGCAGTGAGCTGCAGATTGGGAAAAAGGATGAGGGAAGAATGTGATAGAATGGGAAAAAAGATGCAAGATGCAGAAGCAGCACAAAAGAATGAAGGACTGTATATTGAGGGAGGAATTGTAGAGTGTAAGGTGTGAGTTGGGAGTATGATTTGGAGTGTGGCAGGGGCTGGGCAGTGCAGATTGTGACTTGACAGTGTGACATAGCACGTGAGTATTTGTATGACAGAGTGAGAGGTTAAGGAATGTAAGTTGTGATGGAGAGTTGGTGAGATGTGTGTGGGTGTTTGGGGGATTGGAGAACATAGAAGGGGAATATTTTCAGCATTACAATAGATAATGATCAATTTAGTTAATACTATTAAATAGGCATGAACATTAAACCAGAAATGTAGCCAAATCAAACACTGTTCTGCCAAGCCAGAGACATCTGGGACTCTTCCTATTAAATTAATACAAAAGTCACATAATGATACCCTGGCTCTCTTCTAGCCTTGCACTCTGCCCATTTCCTGCAATGTGGCAATCTTACACCCTCCAGTTAATACAAAATGTCCCGCAAAAATGCCACAATAAATAAAGGTTTGTGCCGCAAAATTTGCCATTTCATGCCGCAAAATTTGCCATTTCATGCCGCAAAATCCTGGAATGTCTGAAAAAAACATCTACCACAATGTGTGGATAGTGCGTGTGACACAAAGTGATTTTTATTTGGGAAATGACATCATGCGCAGAATGTGTATGGTGTTGGATTTCCTTAACTAATAAGTGTGGTCGTGACTAGGAGGACCTGCACCTGAATTTGAAGACACAAGGCAGGCTTATCATTGTGTGCAATTGGTGCCATATGCAATTGAGTTACAGGTAACAAAGGAGGTCACCATTCCTGCATTCACCAGACAAGTTACTATAACACTAAAGCATAGAAATGGACAAGTGAAGGATTCATAGAAAATCAAGATTTCTTTGTAGAAATAGGATTCACTGAACAGTGTATGTCAGCTGTGTTATCTCAAACGCTTGATTTGAATCAGAAAACTATTGCCTATGTAAGCAAGGCATTGTCTCAAGTTGAAATTAAGTTCAGTGAATGTAAAAAGGCTCTTCTGACCACTGTCTAGGCATTGCAGCGCTTCCGTCCCATTATTCAGGGAGAAAAAGAAATCATTGAAATGAACCATCAGCCTTTGCAATTTTTACAAAGTAAAAGGATTAGATCAGGTAATCTGGCACAATCCAGAATCACTTCATGGACATTAGCATTACAGGGATTCCCTGTGGAGGTAAGATATGGACAGAACAAAAAGAGCCCAATTGCTCAAGGGATAGCAGATCCGCATGACTATGCAGATGAATGTGTTTCAGATGAAATAGAAGTAGAGCACAGTTTAAAAGAATTCGAACAATCAGCACACACATTTTTTAATGCAAATGTGTGCAAATATTTGCCAACAGTGTATGTAGATGGATGTGCTTATCATATTGAGAATGATAGTGATAAACAGCTGGTGGCAGGGATAGGAAATGTCTAGAGAAACTGTGAAGGCATTCCTGACATAGGGATGAGAATTGGAGCAAGGAGTAGCCGAATAGCAGAGTTAGCTGCCATGTATAAGGCAGTTTCTACCACAATTGAAAACAAATTCAAAGAAATAGTCCTAGTAACTGATTCTGATAATGCCCGAAACAGCTTTGTAGAGTATTTACCTGTCTGGAAAGCAAAGGGTATGCTCACATATAATAAAAAGCCTCCCAAACATGGGAAAATGATTCAAGCTATAGATAAATTAGTGTCAGAGAATGATTTGATAATACAATGGAGGAAAATTTGTGGACATTTAAAGACACCAGGCGAGGATAAGGAGGGAAATGATCAAGCAGATCAATTGGCCAAAATTGGGCTATCATGAGGGATTATTGCCCGTTGAACACTTAATTGGTAAAATACAGGTGGATGCAGTTACACGCTCCACATCTCCAAAAGAAGTTGAACAACCTATTGTACAATGGAGTTATGATACGCCAGTTCAGGATCTGATTAAGGCACACAAAGAGGAACTAGTGTTGGGTGTTTATAATCATTTGGTAGACCCTGAACAAAATCTCTTAACTGAAAATGATTGCAAAGGAAAGGAAGAACTGAGAGTGTTGTTAAAGAACAAAACAAATAATTATACTACAGGATGGCCTGATGATTAGGGAGTCTGTGACAGGTCAGAACAGTGGGTGGTGCCTCTTTTATTCAGAGGGTTAATGTTGCACCACATGCACAACACAATAACTGCAGGACACAGAGGTTCACACAAAACTTTAGAAATATTGAAAGACTTTGCTTACTGGCCACATATATCACAGGATGTGGAATTGTACACCAGAGGGTGTCTGATGTGT
This sequence comes from Ambystoma mexicanum, assembly GCF_040938575.1. NCBI lineage: Eukaryota > Metazoa > Chordata > Amphibia > Caudata > Ambystomatidae > Ambystoma > Ambystoma mexicanum. The sequence goes on from NC_090931.1 coordinate 1,370,579,216, forward strand.
GCACAATTTAAACCTGCTTCACCAATGCATAGAGCTCCATTGATGAAAAGAAAAGAGGTTTAACCCTTCCATGGTCATATTAGCAAATCAACTATGTTGGGCCTGTGAAAAGATTAGCCAGAGGAAATAGATATTTATTGACAGTGGTATGTCACGTAAACCACATATTTTCAAGGTTTGGGTTACCCCAAAGGATAGAATCAGACAGTGGAAGTCATTTCACAAGTGCCTTGATGAGCAAAGTGTGGCAGATATTGGGGGTAAAAAGAAAATTACATATTTCCTATAGGGCGGCTTCTTCTGGAAATGTAGATAGAAGTAACAGGTCCATCATAGAGATACTAAAGACATGTGTAGCAGAGGCAGGTTCTAGTTGGGATCTACGGTTACCTTCAGTATTAACGAATATTAGATCAACTCCTGCTAAAGCAACAGGTATCAGTCCTCATGAGGTATTGACAGGAAGAAAAATGGTGCTGCCACAACATTTATTATACAGGGCACATGAGAAAACACTTGTAGGTGCATCCACAGTTCATGAATATGTGGAAGGATTGAGGAGGCACTTGCAACATGCATTTGCATTTGCACAACGAAATCTGGAAAGAGCTGCTGAAGGTGCAAAGACCTAATATGATAAAAAAGACAGCTGTGAAAGAATATAAGATAGGTGATCGAGTATATTAATATAATTTTGGAAAGAATAGACATGAAAATTCTAAATTTCTCACAGCATGGCAAGGACCATTTTGATTGTAGACAAAATATCCCCTGTGGTATATAAAATACTGAGAAAGGAGGGTGAAATGGTGACAGAGTAATGTGTTCATGTCAACCAAATTAAGCCCTGCCACCCAAAACATGAGATCAAGAGACTTGAGCAGGTGGAGACCAGCTAAATGTACTGATTGCAATGAAAATAAAGCTAACAGTAGAGTATAATGATAAATACATTTATATGTTGGCAGATGTATGGAAGAGTGACTGTTTCATGATACATATAAATTAATAACATGTGAGCAGGTGCAAGGTGGTATATATTTCCCTCCATGAGTAATCAGAAATATGGTCTAGTGCGTAGGCAACGGAAAACAAAAAATGCATCATTTAGCCTTTGACAAAAGAAACATGATGCCATTTTTCATAAAAAGGTGCTGAATCAGACTAAGATGTTCTGATACTGTGTGGTAAGATTTTTCTGCATGGGAATTACTGTAATGTATAATGATGCAAGGTACAAAATATTGTTTATTTCTCTATAATGTGTGTTTAATTGCAGGTGTCTGAAAGTGCCAATTCCAGGGACTCATGGAGTTTTGGGCCACATTTTTCAAACCTTGTAGTAAAAAAGGGATATAAAGTAATCTTGTGCTATGTACTTAACCTGCCTTTTCTAATCACTTTAGAAACTACAAATCGATTGTCCTGGCAGGGTCGATTCCTGGAGACTAAGGGATTGGAGTCCACGGGATTGGAGGCCATGGGATTGGAGTCCATGGGAGGAAACCCCAGGAAAGCTTCCGGACCAAAGTATGGAGGTGAAGATAAACAGCCTGAGATGCCAAAAAAGATTACTTATGTGAAGGAAGATCCATGGAGTGCCAAGCCAGAGAGATTCTGCTGAGAAGGACACTGTTATGTAAGTCTGGTAGTCAGGACATCTCAGAGGTGTGGTCGTGAGGTTTGTGGGTGCCAGACACAGAACATAATTGACATCTGGTGTGAATAATTTTGTTTTCACGGTTATTGCTGGTGGAGTATGCTATTGCGCTGTGTTCTACCATTTGGGACTTGAACTGGGGTCAATGGAAATGGGTTATTTTATTTTAATTTTATTTTGTTGTTGTATTTTATTATGTTATTGTCATGCATACGCTCTAAAAGATGGTCACTTCATTAAATACATAAACAGAGACTATAATGTACAAGCTATGAAAGTTATATGGACGTATATATTGTTGGAGGTGTACACTTCAGTCAGGAGCATGCATGTATGTTATTCTATCACACATGCACATGCAGTGAGGGCTGATCACGATATTTATTTTGTTTTGATTTACACTTAAGCAATTATTCATTGTGAAATATTTATATGTTCAATTTCACTAATGTGATGTTAGTTCAACAATTTCTTATCTGGCAACAATGGGGAAGGAGCAATATCCTGTGACACATACATTTTAGATATTGATGTGCATTTTCTCCAATTATGACTTTGCTGGCAATCATAATTGTCCGAAAAAAGGAGGGAATATGTAAGGATATATAGCAGTATTTTTAAAAGCAGCCATTGTGAAAGGTGTGCATATGACAGTTTTGTTTTTCAATAGCAGCCTGTAAAATGGGTGCTCATTTTAAAAGCACTCAGCAAAATGTTTTCAGTAGCAGCCAGCAAATGGGTGCTCATTTTAAGAAACACCAACCAAAATATGCAGTAATTTTAAAATGCAAATGGGTGCAAGTGGGGGCAAACTAGGGCTACAGATCAGCAGGTTAATCGGATTAGCCTGAAGGTAGAGAAGAGATGGGAAATTACATGAATCAGGTGAAATGCCACATTAGTCCTGGAGTGACAAAGCAGAGTGTTTGCAGAAAAGGCATTGGGTTCAATGTCCATTACATATACCAATTATGAGAATTCCAATCTGTGTAAATTGCATTGCGAAATAACCTATATGATAAAACTAACTTCCCATTAACAAAATCCAGACTACCTAGATTTCCTGATTAACAATGCAATGCATTTTCAGCCGACTTGGATGAACTCTGTTTAATATTTCTCCATGAAGGAGGAATGTGTAAAAAAAAAAAACACAGTACGTGACGAATAGATGTTTCTTATGCAGTTTGAAGCCTTCATTGTTCACACAGGAAGAAGTAGATTCATGAAGGCTCTCGTGAACTGCTTGGTCAGTATAAGTCAGAGGTTTGGGAGGTGTCAAAGCCATGTCAGGGAAAGGCAGGGCTATTCTTGATGGACGGGTGAAGAAATTAAATAGAGGATTAAACAGAAAGGCTGGGCATTCTCTGTTCCTGCCTGTGCCATTGTTGGGTGCTGGGCTCCTGGGCTGAAGACAGTGCAGAGGGAGATGGCACTCTGGCATTGAAGTGGCTGGGATCCCAAGGCTAAGCCCGGGGGCAGTGCAGGGTTTGTGCAGATAAGCCCCGCAGAAAGAGATTATCCAGACGCAGATGCTTCATAAATTAAGTGTAGTTGGAGTACATGGGATGAGTGCCATTCTTTATCAGTCAGCATAATGGTCTATTTTTAAAACAAAATGCCATATTTTGTCTTCTTTATTTTCGTGCATGTTTAATGAGGACAGCATGCCACGTTAACAAATGTTCTCCATGTTTTGCCATGCGTTTGTATTTTATCTCTTAGAGAGTCAAAGCTCTGCCAGCTGTTGGTAAGAAACTGTAACTGTGCTATCATGAAATGTAATGTTTTGTTTCTAATTACATATTGCTGCATTTAAAGAAAACAATAACTTCCATAGCAGGAACAAGGCTGGTGTTTGGTTTTTGTTTCACTTCAGTCATCTCACGGTCACTATTTCAGGGGGAAAAAGTAACTGGGAACTTCTGGTGTTGAATTGTCACAGTGACAAAATGTTCACTGCCATATTTACCAAATGAAGCAATGTTAGAGAAAAAGGAATATATACAGATAAACTAAATGGTTTGTGTGTGTGTATGAGTGTGCTTCAACCTACATGCTTAAAGGGGGAGCAGAGTTCTCTCACAGGAGCATAGGACTCTGGTATAAATAAACCAGTGACACAAGCTACATGCAAAAAGTGACATTATTTATGATCTTACTGGGTTCTCTAAAAAATGTACTAAGCCTGGGGGTTGTCCACAGTCAGCCCAAAGTGTATCTTATTTATAAAGAGGGAAGGTTTGTCTTATCATAGGGCTGTATTAATGAAGGTATGCTCACCGCTACAATTACCACAACATTAAGATAACACTAAATTACCACCAAATAAGATAATACTAATCTACTACCAGCATAGGGTAATACTAAACTACCACCCAAAATGAGATAAGGCCAATTTACTGCCAAAATACCACAATACTAAAATACAGCTAAATCAGGTAATAGCCCCAAGGACAAAAACCTCCAACAACGCCTATGGACCCCCCATATGGTCTCTATTCTCTGTCCTTTTTCATCTTCACCCATTAATATTGGCATCACTCCTCCAAGACCATCATTAATGTTTACCTAAATGGCACCATCTTGGTCCAATGCCCTCAGGCAAACCTCCTCCTTTTTGATAGATGCTTCCTGAGCCTTATCAACTTCTTTTCTACTCCTGATGCCCCTTCTTTCCCCTCTCTGGCTCCTCTGCCTCCTCCATCCTCTGCCACCTCTATGGCTACCTCTGCTGCTTCTCAGGCCACCCTGTTGCCTCCTTCCTCTGCCACACCTATGGCACCCACCTCCTCCACATTAACTACCTTGCCCTCTCTTCCTTCCTCCTCTGCCCATTGCGGGCGCCTTCAATACTTCTGCATGGTGTACCTCTGACCTGTACCCCTCCGTGAAGTCCTTCAAAGGGGGCAACCTGCTCCACATTGTCACTCACAACTCTCGCTCAGCTGGCAAACACTCCTCTGACATCTGCCATTGATGGAAGAACTCGATCTGGATGTTCTCGGTCTGACCAAGACATCGTTCACGGCCAGCTCTGTCAAAAGCTTTGACAATCTCTTTCCTGATGGCTACAAAATGCTCTCCATGGCCAGAACCAACTGTCCCAGTGGGGGTGTAGCCTTGATCTTCCCGGAGTGGATCCCTGCTTCTTTCATTCCTATGCAGGACTACTCTTCCTTTGAATGCCTGGTCTGTAGGCTCTCTCTCTCTCTCCTAGCCCGTCTCTCACTGTGGCCACTATCTACTGGCTGCCCGGCCAGCTAGCCTCCTTCCTCTCTGAGTGGGTGGATCTCTCCTCCTCCCTCCTCACCTCTATCTGTCAACTTCTCCTCTTCAGAGACCTTAACATCCATTTGGATGCTTCTTGTCCTTCTCCAGGACTCTTTTTGCAACCTTTGCAACTCCCTCTCTCTATTCTGCCCTCTGGCCAGACGCAATTTGCAGGGCACACCCTGGATGTTGTGATCTTCTCAAACCCCCACACCCCCTCTCCAACCCTCTCACCACTCCTCTCTCCTGGAGTGATCACTTTCTCCTTTCCTCCCATCACTCGCCCTCTACCCCTCAGGCCAAACCGACTCCAGCACTGCCACCTACCTTCTCGTTCATTCATCCCATGAAGCATGTGTCAGTGGAGGCTTTCACTGCTACTTTCTTTCCTCCTTCTTCACCTTTGGCTGACTCATACCCTGACACAGCCCTTTCCAACCTTCATCATTGTATATCTGACATTCTTGATGTACTTGCCCCTGTCATGAGGATCCGCTTGAAGCTCAAATCCAATTTGAACTACTGGTACAACTCCAACCTCGTCACCCTTAAATACAAGTGCAGGGTGGCAGAGAGGAAGTGGAAGGCAACAGGTGCACCCTCTAGCAAACTGGTTTGTCACCTGCTCCAAAGGCAGTACAGACTCTCTGACCTCACTCTCTGACACAGTCAACCATACCATCCTGCTCAAACGCCACCTCTGTGATAACCTGGGTTTCTCTGATCAGGCCCTAGCCCGGCTGCCCTTCTTTCTCATTGACTGAGCCTCTCAGGTCCAACTGGGGTCTTTCCTCTCTTCTATATCACTCTCTCTCTCTCTTCATGTGGTGTTCCCCAGGGGTCCAACTGCTCTCCCTGGCTGTTTAACCAATACCTGATACCTCTTGCCCAATCCATCGCTGCTCTCTGCTCTAACTTTCAGTGTTATGCGGATGACACCATGCTCTCTTTCAGGCTCCCCTTAGCTGCCTCTGCTCCTTCTCTCATTCTGACTGTCTGTCTGCAATTGAGGAGTGGTATGCCACCAGTGATCTCTTCCTTAATGCCAGTAAGGCGGAGATCCTCCTCATCGGAACACCAGCTCCCTCCATTCCTCTCTCTCTACGGCCACCCACTCTGGGTCCTCTTCCTGATACTACTTATGAGGCTAAAAACCTTGGGGTCCTCTTCGATTCCACCCTCTCCTTCTCAAGCTATCAGCTGCACCTTCTCAGTTGTATTCTTCCTTTCCTCACTTTCCTTCAAAAGCTCACTGTCTCCAGACACCAGGTCCTCTCAAGTCTGGACTACTGCAACAGCCTCTTTCTAAATCTTCCTGCCTCTACTCTCCGTCTTCTACAACTTATATAGAACAGGACTGTGATAACTTGTCCTTGGCCTCAAACCCAGGGATCATATCTCTCGTGCTCTGAAATCTCTTCATTGGCTCCCAGTGGCAGGAAGGATCAAGTTGAGTACCCTCTGCATTGTCCACAAGTCTTTCTGGGGCCTGGGACTGCACTACCTCCAACTCTCTCTTCCCAAGTATCTCCTATCTTGACCTCTCTGAAGGTCAGTCGCTTTTCCAAGAAGAGAGTTGGGGGCAGATCTCTTTCTTCAGCTGGGGCCTTCCTCTGAAATAGCCTCCCTTCCTCTCTCAAACTTGAGCAGAATCATCTCTGGTTACAGAAGCAACTCAAGACCTTCCTCTTCACTTCCGCTTTCTCTCTTCCTCTCCCCTACTGATGACCCATCTGTTCCACGCACTGGTCACCTGGCACCCTCTGACTTTGGGACCAGGTCCCTACCTGTCCAGTTGCCCTTCATACTGCCTCTTAGCTCACCTAGCACTTGTGGTCTGTATCTGTAAACCTACAGTCCCCTCTCACTTCACTTATGAGCCACACGTTGGCTGCACTTTCTGATTACATGCACCAAACCACCTGCTGGCTGACTTTTGATTACCTGCACTTCTCCATCCCCCCCTTTGCACTTCTCTGCTTCCCCTTCCCTGTGCTTGCATGATCTGAATGATCCAAGGCCTATTAAGATCACTGTCTTGTCCTCCCTCTGTTTACCCCCCTCCTTGTCTTGTCACACCCAGAAACACATGAGCACAGGGACGTTATAAATGCCATATCATATCGTCCGCCTTAGTGTTCAGGTGGTCCGCTTTTAAGTGACAATGCAATTGAAACGTGAAAAAAAATAATCGAGCAGTTCAGCCGCTGATTCATAGCTTTGACTGTATTCAGAATTTCGAGATTTATGTGATCTGTGATTACCTTGATAGGATTTCTTGTGCCCTCAAGTAAATGATGCCATGTCAAAAAGGCTTCCTTGATTGGCAGGAGTTTTTTTTTCAAAGATGCTAAAGATGGCCTGGACTGGTGATAAGGTTCTCAATAGGTATGTAACAGGATGCAGAAAAGACGATTTTGTTCTTTTTGCAACAGTAAGGCGCCTAAGGCTTAGTCAGATGCTTCAGCTTTGACTGTGTAAGGTTGAGACCGATCAGGTAAATGCAGTACAGGAGCTGATGTGAACAGCCGTTTGAGTTGTTGAAATGATTCTTGTGTTTCAGAAGTCCACATAAGTGCAGTAGTCTTCTTCAAGAGACTAGTTAACAGAATTAAGAAAGAATACTGAGTGATGAAACGACAGTAGACATTGGCAAAACCCAGTAATCACTGTAGTTCTTTATGTTTCTGGGTTCAGGCCACACTAGAAGAGCTGATACCTCCTGGGGGTCCATTTCAACCCACTTGGAGTTTGAATATAATTTAAAGATGCAATGTGGTCTTGCTAGAAACTGCATTTTAAAGGTTTTGCATACAGATTATGCTTCAAAGTCTTCCTTAAAAATGTCCAATGTGTTCTTCATAAGTGGTGAAATAGATCAGGATATCATTGAGATATACTATGACAATTAACTCCAAAATATCCTTGAAAATGACATCAAAAAAGTTCTGAAATGTGTCATGGCATTTCATAGCCCAGAAGGCATTACAAAATATTCACTGTGGCCAAAATGGGTACGGAGAAGACCATCTTCACATCTCATCCAGATAAATTCTTGCTAGGTTGTAGGCGCCCCACATATCTAGTTTGGTGTAGAACTGGCTGTGGACGGCTTGGTCCAAATATTTCTGAATAAGAGTCAAGGGGTAGCGGAATGGAATGGAATGGAATGGAATTTAATTGCTGATACTCCATGCACAGTCTTAATTCAACATCGTCCTTCTTTGTAATGAAGAACAATGGTGCCCCCACCGGCAGTGTCAAGTGTCTATAAAAATAAAAAATAAAATAACATTCCTTAGATTCTCATTGAGGTACTGTTGGAGTACTACATTCTGCTTTTCCGATAGAGCGTATGTCCTCTGTCAGGAATTGAGGCTCCCGGAATTAAGTCTATTCCACAATCATAGGGTCGATGCAAAGGAAGTTTGTTGGCTTCCATAACATCAGAAACAGCAGTGTATTCCTGATATTCACCTGGAATCTTGAGTTCTTTCTCTGGTGCTTGCAACGTAGCTGGACAACACTTAGGCCGGGAGTTTTGAAACAAAGACACAGAATGGGACAGGACTTGAGGGGTAGCTGGAGAACGAAAACTGATAGTGTGTTTATTCCAATTGTTCTGAGGATTGTTGTGCTGCAACAAGAGTATCACAATAATTAGTTGAAAGTGCAGGGCCAAAATAACATCAACAGATACCTTTTCTTGTTGTCTTGCATTACAAGCCATGTTAAGCGCTGGGCGCTTGATACATCCAAAATAAATACATTATGAGGGATTTTTTCCTGAGTGATCAGTCGAGAAACATGAAAGGACTCGTCAACGGACAATACTTTTTCAGAGGCACGTTTTTTTACATAACTGGTGTAAACAAGCAAATTCAGAATCAATAACATTTCCAGCAGCTCTGCTGTCGAGAGGCACTTGGAATGTGCCCCACTGATGGGATTTGGTCCGTGATTTTATCGAAATGAACAAATGAGGTGCTTGATTGGCAACAGACCTAGGACTACTACATGGAAACATCTTTGGGGAGCTCGCTAAGGACGTCTCTCTACCTAGTGAGCTTGTTTGTTTCCCTTTAGGATGATATGATATGATATGATATGGCATTTATAACGCACAAGTGTTTCAAGGTGCGACGAGGCAAGGGGGGGAACAAAGGGAGGACAAATAACGATCTTACTAGGCGAGGTGTCATTCAGATCGCGCAATTGCATGGGAAATGGGGAAAGGAAGAGTGCAAGGGGGGGAAGGGAGAGGGGGAAGTGCAGTACATGGGAAATGGAATAAATAAGATAAATAAAACACATTAAAAAAAAAAACAGGCAAGTGCAGGAAGTGCAGACAAGTGCTGGAAAGGGGACTGAAGGGATACAGAAACAGTCCCCAAGTACAGGGATTGCCAGGGAGGCAGTGCAGGTGGGCAGTTGACAGGGCCTGGGCCAGAGATCAGAGGGGTGGCCAGGTAACCAGTGCAATTTCAGTCAGGAGTTCAGCAAGGGAGGAGAGGAGAGAAAGCAGAAGCAAAGAGGAAGGTTTTGAGGTGTTTCTGGAACCGGAGGTAGTTCTCCTCGAGTTTCAGGGAGGCAGGAAGGCTGTTCCAGAGAGAGGCCCCTGCCGAAGGGAGTGATCTACCACCAACTCGTTGCTTGGAGAAGCGACTGACCCTGAGGGAGTTGGAGGCAGATGAACGAAGAGCTCAAGAAGGAAGGTATTTAGGAAGAGAGAGTTGAAGGTATTTCGGCCCCAGACCCCAGAAGGCCTTGTGTACAATGCAGAGGGTTTTGCATTTAATCCTCGCAGCCACTGGGAGCCAGTGCAGAGATTTCAGTCCGGGAGAGATACGATCCCTGGGATTGAAGCCAAGGACAAGTCTCACAGTCCTGTTCTGGATAAGTTGCAGAGGGCGGAGAGTGGAAGATTTAGATAGAGGCTGTTACAGTAGTCCAGCTTGGAGAGGACCAGGGCTCTGGAGACAGTGAGCTTCTGGGGGAAGGATAGGAAAGGAAGAATACCTCTAAAATGGGATCGCTCTTGGGGGAAAAATGCAAGAATGGCCTGGATCACCATAATTAAAGCACTGATTCATCTTCCTGTGTCTTTCTTTCTCAATTACATAAAGGACCCTTGGTCTGCATAGGTTCTAGGTCTGCTCTTGAGGGTGGCCATTCAGGGTCAGGTCTGAAGAAGGAACAGCAGTATTCAGGATTACTTCGCTCATTGCATCTTCCCCCATTCTCTTATCGATTGGGATCACCCATGAGGTAATCTCTGTGATAGATTCCGGCGGTACTACTACTTGGCTTACTAAATCCTGTAGGCCATATCGAAGACCTCAACAGAAGAGGGTTCTCTGTACATCTTCTGCCACATGGTCTGGGCTGCCAAATTTCAGAAGCATGCAATATTCGACAACAAATCCTGATGGCCTTGACGAATGTCGATGAATTAATTACAGATGTTTGGGTGGCATATTGCTGATCAAAAATGGCACAGAAGTGGCCTTGAAAATAGCTAGCCAGAACAGGATCATTGTAATCTAAGTAGGGGTGGCCCAAGCAAGGGCATATTTCTATTGGTTAAGCAGCACAAAAACAAGGTTGGTTGATTAAGGTAGTGCATTCAACACAGGGTACAGTAGTCTATGAATTCTCTGGGGTCCCCTCGATACTTGACTGGCATGGGTGCTGTTGGGATGTTAGGGCATAAACCAGGAGATTGCAACATAACATGGTCTATTACTGACCTACTGTCTCCTCTAGATATAGAGGTACTTGAAGTGCCTGACGCAGGACCTTCCCTCAACCCCCATGGGTGGCCTACCTCAGGGATTCTTCCTGTGGTTGACTCTACCTTATTTCACAGAACGGTCATGGATTTAAACAGGACAGCACTCTCTTGTTTAGTGGTATTGACTTCTGCCTATAATTTCTGCAAGGCTAATGTTAGTTCTTTAACAACACCACACATGGTTCGGAAGGTTAAGAATTAAGTCTCTCAATCTGTCCGGTGTTCAGTTGCTTGGTTGATCCTTAGGAACCATGGAATTAGACCAACAACCACCAGCAATGTCATTTAGGGGTCGCCAAGGGTTGCAACTGTGACCCCGGGGACTCACTTTTTACCTCTGTGGTTTCCCTTCCTATCCTGAAAAAAATATATATACTTTATTTTTTAATGCAAGGTCCTGCAGTGTGGCCAGCACCATGTGGCTCTTTGCTTCTGGAGTGGCTGAGTTTCTTGTTCAGGCTCTTTTAAAAAAAAGAAAAAAAAAGAAAAAGTTGTTCCACATGTCTAACACTTTCAGCAGCGACCCTAAATAAGAAAGAATAGGAATACCAAATAATTTGTCTTTCTGGAATTCTATGCAATAATTGCTAGACTCCTTAAAGGTTTATGTTAGGCACACTTCAAGGCGTTAGTCACTGATTTACCACAACTCATCTTTTCATCCTTCTGAGGTCGATAAATGAGTACCAACAGAGGTTGGGTGATATGTTATGTATATTTGTTCTATATAAAGCGCTTAAATGGTATATAATAACACAACATTATCATTTGGCCATGGACGTCTGCTTGCATTCACAGTAATTTGGTAATATTGGCCTATGCACAATGATCACAATGATACATATGGCGAACTATTCTTGTATGAAATGTATATCAGATTATAGTGATATCATAACCATAGTTTTCATAATGTACTCAGGAACAATGCTATGTGATGCCACACCCTGTTTTGTCAAGGGGTCAATAATCATGTTCCATCGCTATCCGTGATATAATTTTGGGCAACTGACATCACTTCCTGTGATGTCATCAGAGGTCAAGGGTCATGTGATGTCACTTGCGCTACACCTGGCATATTGGTGAAATGATGTCTATGACAACCATCCCTATGTCAGCCTTCCTGTTTCTGGTTACAGAGGGCACAGAATTCGAAAGTTTGACAAAGGGCAAAGGCGTCTTAATGGCTGTGCCCCCTTTTCTCTGGCACTTGAACTCCCGACTCTGAAGCTGTACTGAAAACAGGAGCTGCAGGGATGACAAGAAGTCTGGATACAACAACTGCCAGAGTTTTACTATGGAGAACAGAGGGAATTAACGGTAGGAGAATTAATTACCTGAAATTACCTTGCAACACCAGGCGATTAATGTCCACAGCCCATGTGTCCTGACCTTACAAAAGCAGGGCTTTCATCAGCTATCTGACGCTGACCAGAAACCCACTGCCAGCCCACTTACTTGCACACAACCTCTTAGTGGGAACCAGAATAATCTTCCATGTCATTTCAGGATCATGAGTAGTTTGAGAGATGCCACCGCTGGAATTCAAAAAGGAAAGTGAAAATGGGCATCAGTACGTCCTGTGGCTGCCATCTTGGGTGAGCATTCTGATATTTGAGGGGGGATACTTAGTGGCCAAGTTAACTCGTTACTCAGCAATTGATAACATATAGAAAACTTGTCGGAATCTAGCACAGGGTCGGGTGTGCAATGGAACTGATGCCTGAATGCACCTTGGTACCTACGTTTCCACGTAGGTTGCCACAGCCGGACCAGCAACAGTGTAATGGTGCAAGAGCTGATCCTAATCGTCAACCAAGGCTAAATGACTTTTTCACTTAAATACCCAGACTGATCCCACATAATAAAAGGTATCTCTGATTCCAGAAATGTTGTGATGTTGAAAAAAACTTCATGACCAAGCTGAAGATTTTTACTCATGTCATTTACATGGATAACCTTCATGCCATTAGGTGGCTTGCTTCAGTTTAGAACATGTTTTCACATGTTGGCCTTTTTTGATTGTTTAATCCTTCGTTATTAACTGTACAAGTTAAAATTACTTTATAAACAACGTATGCTGAGAAACATGTTGCCTCTTTCATAGCAGTTAGACAAAGCTGCAAGTCGGGTCATTTTTTCACCATACTTATGTAAAGAACGATTTTGCTAGTGAAGGTCCCCACTCCCCAACAAAATATCCCAAATAAATTAAATAATGGGCACACCCCAGTAGTTAATGAGACAAGGAGAGAGATTGCCAGTTGAGCAAAGTTTATATAAAGAACATTGTGCACGCAGAGAACTCTGCTGCCCTGAGAGCGCTTGGCCAACAGATACATGGGCAGCACATTAAAAAGGCCTCCCGCGTCATAAATAACATCACATTACAATATACAATCCCACAGCTCGGTTGGGTCAAATCAACAGCACAGTATGGATACATACGGGTTGACCTCATGGGATTGGTGGATGCTTGGACGTCAATCCTGCAGCACGTGGGTCAGCTGAGCTCTTCTTTGCGAGGTGAAGTTCAGACCAGCAAGACGACACTTTCCCTGACTAACAGATCTTGCAAAAACAGCATTTGAGAGCATGAGACAAATGACACTCGTAAAGTCAGGTTGGAATGTGGGTGCCTTTCAGAGTTCATACACCAGTTCTGGGAAGGCATTATGCCGTCTGCACCCCCGGTACCCATAAACCTACAATCCCTGTCCCAGGTGCCCACCTTGGAGGTTTTGATCTACCTACCTGGTACGAATAGGCAAGTGTTATGGTTGGAAGAAATCTGTGTGGATCTGGAGTCGGGGGTCTCAAGAGTGCCTTTGTTGGGTCACTACAGGGGGCCAGGTGTGTATCTGTATCAAAGAACAGAGGGGCATGGTCCTGGTAGTTTACTGCTTTGCATTGTGCGGGTCAGAGAGGGACACTGTCAGGTTAGTGGTGAGGAATGGGCACTAAGGCTCTTCCTATTCTGGTTTCACACAGTGCAGTGAGCTAATCTGTTCTGGGACAGTACTGAAGTTTGCAACAATGAATAGCTGAACTTCCGTGAGAACCGGGTTTGTGTGAAGTGGACAGGAGGCAGTGGGGTGGGGGCTGGAGCTGGCTGTGTGAAGTGCAGGACAGAGGCAGGGACATGATTTTAGAGATCATTTTCACGCCTAGTAAAAGATGGCTTCAGGCAAGTTGCCTAAAATGGAGTTGGTGCAGGTTAGTAAGGCCTAATTAGATCTTTTTCTCATTCGTCATTAATTTCTGATTAGCACAGACTTCAGTTGGGAGGAAGGGGGGGGGCGTCTCCTACTCTCAACACAAGTGAGATGCATGCATACGAGTGTGGTGAGAGGGTCAGGTTGGCTCACCTCTCTCCAACACTAACTATTAGTCATGTGTCTGTAATCCACTTTCAAGAAGGTATATCACATTGTTTTGCTTGTATCAAATTCCCATGGCAACAAATATAGTGAAATTGGGTCATGGGGGACAGAGGTTGTCACTGTAACCATGCTCCTCATATGGCTGCTCAGATCACTAATGTTTTCACAGTGTTGTGTAGCTTTACACTACGTATTACAAGCTAAACACCATCAGGTGTGCTGGAGCCTTGAGCATGATTGTTCATCTGCACTTAGGATTTGTAATACGTTTGTACAGTCCATATGAGGGGATTCTACATTCTGTGATCATCAACATTTAGTTTAAATCTATTCAGTGTAAAAATATGAATTGCATGCATTTTATAAAGCATTTATTTTGAATTGTTATATTATCCTGTGTCATTGGTTGGTTGTTGATGACTGTTTAATTGTATTATAGACCACATTATTTATTTACAAATAAATCGATTTGAGTTCTTATTTGACCATATTGGCACGCATCCAACTGCCTTCATGTTAAGCAAAGTTGAAGTGACTCATGACATTTAGATCCCTTATAAATGTTACTATGTTGTACTACTGTGGTAGAAATGACAGTGATCCTGGTGAAGACAAGGCTAAATTACACCTGCCTCCAGCCTATTCTAAAACACACTTTCAGGGTGATAGAATTGCAGTGGGACCAAAATAGTGTGTGTACAAAGCACCTCTGCAATAGGTGCCATATGGGTTATCATAGGCCAGCACATGGACAAAGGTTGCAGTGGCTACAGACACTTACATTGAAGTGTCTCAGGCCACAATAATAAAGTAAACTATCCCAGAAAACCAACAGGAATAAGAAAAAAAACATATATGGGGTCCTATATAGCATGTTCCCCTAACATGAAGATAACCAATCTAGAACACACTTCCATGTACATTTCCTGTGATGTAATCAGGATCAAATGCCACATGGAACGTTCTCAGAATTGACACAACAAGTAATGTGATTAGAGTTATGATTCAAGTTCCACTACAACAGATTCTATGTTGAATTGATACCAAACTTTGAGACTGCTCTGTGTATGCGCGCATGAATATACTTGTATTGGTCCTGCAGGATGTACACAGCTTATGTTATATTGTAGATTAGTGGCTCCCTGATTCACAATGAAGAGACAGGCACCGTCAGTAAGTCATTAGCATGTCAGAGTTATGACCACGAGGGCACACGTAAGTCAGAATGACTCCTAGTACCTTATTATTGAATTAAAGAACTCTCTCTGAGTTCAAATCAAGGGCAAATCAGAATACATTATTTGTGAATCAGCCTGTTTGCATATCATGCGGAATTATAAGCCAATGTATATGTTTTGTGATCCCAAGATGACTTGGTTCTGATCTTGGTTTCGGCTCAAAAAACATTCTGGAGTATAAAGACAATTTCTTCCAATGATTTGCCTCCATGCTTTATAAGTGCGTGCTCCCATTGGTGGATAAGATTAAAAGCAGTTGACCTTAGTGATCTGAATGACATGCAGTCAGATGCTGCCTTCTGGAGGTATATTTGTCTCTTACACTAGTGTTCTTTGTCCATGGTGCATATCATTTTCAACCTAGTTATTGGTTCCACTGTAAGCCAATATAGTCCTTTTTGTGATATGTTTACATTGTCCTTCGTTCACAGATAGAAACATAATTACGATTTTGGAAACTATTTAGGTTGTCAGAAAATGCTAGGGGTAAATGCTGTAGATTACCATAATGCTGCCAGTCCACCAGTAGGATTCTAGTCAACTCCACCAATAGTCACTTTGAAGGAGTATTAGGATTAAACAGAGAATTTAAATTGAAGTTTTGACCATTACTTTGATCTAGGGAGCAACAGTGAGATGCTATTGAAGATTACACTAATCCCTTAACTTGGCGCCTTATGGATGGCGGTATACAAGGTCTACAGGACAATTACATGTTAATGATGCAAGCAGAGAT
Source organism: Ambystoma mexicanum (assembly GCF_040938575.1). Classification (NCBI taxonomy): domain Eukaryota; kingdom Metazoa; phylum Chordata; class Amphibia; order Caudata; family Ambystomatidae; genus Ambystoma; species Ambystoma mexicanum. The sequence goes on from NC_090931.1 coordinate 1,370,595,297, forward strand.
GATCCCAGTAAGAGGAATTTAAAGGTTTACATTTAAATAGGGGCTAATTGTCTTCATGCCATGAGAGATGTGATCAGGACATGATTATAAACTTTACTCCGGAGAATAAAATATCAGTAAGAGATAATAAAACATACACATTGCATAATAGTGCTTAAACATGGAAATTGGAGGCGGTAGAAAATATCACAATTACATTTCATAAATAACATATTTGCCACCACTATTTTAACACACACCTCCAGCACAGCTACCAATTGCCACTGATTGTGCAATGTAGATTCCTGGGGGTAGATTCCGTGAAGAGGAATATATAAATCGGGACATCAATTTAAGAATCCACCCACCTACCCATATTTTCATGACCTGTTTCCATGTATGCCTTTACCATGTAATGGCCATCTCAAACCATATTACCAAACAATCATATTGGCTGCACTTTCCCATGCCCAGTACATATACTGCATAATAGGCTTACAAGGTCTCCATTGGCATGCCACTGGCATTATTTTGTATTGCATTGTATTGTACTTTTCATTTATATAGCGCCTTTTACTGTTATAATAGTCTCAATGCGCTTGTTTTGGGAAAGCCCTTGTGGACCGAAGTCCAGATTGTTTGAGGTCATGGACTACAATTAGAATGCGTGGTTGAGGTCATGGACTACAATTAGAATGCGTGGGTGCATTTAGCCAAATAAGGCTTAGTAAGTTTGGCCAGGCTCCGGTATACAGCAACCCATGAGGTTTTACATGTGGATTATAATTAATATAATTATAATTGTATTTTTTTTAAAAACACACTTAATACTCAAGAGATTTCTAAGCACGGCCCCAGGATTCGAACCTGTGTTGCTCTGTGTTATCTTGCTTCCTAGATGAGTGCATTGCCACAGAGCTATACTATCCATGCCGGCAGGGGTGCTGAGGAGAGTAGTTGGTGGTGGCGTGAGTGGTAGAGATTTGCTATGTATTCAGCATGCCCGAATTTGTTACAGGCCTGCGCTGCATGCTGTAGTCTGGTGCAGTTAGGTGGAAAACTATGTGACCAGCATGAACGAATTCCGTCATAGACCTTGCTGTATTCAGATATGTGCGGGTGGCCGTACCTGCGGCTAGTGTCCACTGAAGTGGTGCATTATACATACCTAGCAGCTTTGGTGGTGAATTCATTCATTCATATGTCATTTATATAGTGGCTTTTATCATAATTATGCTCCCAACGCGCTGTTGGTTTTGGGGTGCTATTATGCATGTGTGCATTAAAGCCCATAACATAAGTGAGGGTGGCCAGGACCCTACTAGTCACCCATGTCTGACTAGTGTACCGACGCGCGCAAAGGGGGTAGACTTGGCACTAATCAGGGGTGGGTTGTGTTTAAAAAGACAGAGAATTTTTTGGGCAGCTACAATTCCTACATTCCTACATGCAATTAGATTGTAACAGGTTAGCCAAAAGTCCTCTTCTATCCATGTACTCTGAAAATCCAGACACTAATTTGTGCAGTGTTATAGCCATCAAGACTGCATATTCTGCGTGCATGAACAGCGGAATTTGTTGCAGCACTATTCTAGGTACATCAGGTACATCTCCCTTATCCATTCCATTAACTGAATGTGTATTCTTTTGCCAAATAATGTGCTTGCATTACTTATCAATATAATTGGGCAATAGGCGACAGGATCAGATTTTGCACCTTGCTTATACATTGGGGCGATGGTCAGCAACTTTCAGATTTGTGGCAAGCATAAATCATTCAAAACAATAAGTAATGGGGTAATTTAGCTCTGGTGTGTGCTTAAATAAATCCGGGTCAGCACCATCGGGGAAGCATGATTGGCAATAAGTGTGTCAAAGCTTACCTGCGTAGATAGTGCACCAATGACCTCAGTGAGAGCTATGTCATGAGACATATATGTAGACAATTTAAGTTGTTCTATAATGTGCGTTAATTTGAATGCTTCCTCATCAGTAAGCTCTTGCATTGGAGATGTCCCTGGGTTTATCTTGTAAAATGATCTAAAGTGATTGATCCAATTATCTGGAACCACATGCACCTGCATGTCGTTTGACTCCAGTCTATCATCAAATCAGCTATCAATTCATGAAAACTTGTGGCATCAGACAGATCCGCTGCTGTGTCCAGTTCAAACCAAATCTCTAGTTGGAATTTTTCCCTTGCCTTTTACAGAGATTTTGTATATGCAGTCTTGCTAACTCCCATAATGTAACAGTGGCATTTGTAGTGCCCTTAGAAGTTCCTCTCTATTATCCTTTCAAGATGTGTCAAACTCAGGCCTAAGCTTAGGCCTAGCTTTCTTTGGCAGCCTTACTGAAAATCCTGCTGCTAGAGATGTCATCAGGTCATCAAAAGCCTTTACAATTCCTACCATCACCCGCAATGGGATAAGCCCTGCAAGATCTTGGAGGATTTATCGCCCCTTATTCTGCTACACACAATGGACCTCATTACATGGTAGGTGGTAAGGGATTACCGGCACTGGGAAGGGCACCGGTGCTGGTAGTCCCTTACCGCCCTACTACGAGGTCCCTTAGTGGGTCCCTTCCCTAACGCCTGGTTCTACCAGGCGTTAGGGAAGGGACCCATTGAGGGAATTCAGAGCTAATAATGGGCCAGCTAATAGAGGTCCCGTTATTAGCTCCATCCCCATTCTCATTGAACCCTATGAGGGCTCAAATGGGAATGGGGAATGGTTCCCGGAATGGGGATTTACCGGGTCCTCCAAGGTCGGAATGACCCGGTAAGTCCCTATTCCGGGAACACGGACCCAGAATGCGGTAAGGGCGTAACCATGGCGCTAATAGCGCCATGGCTACCGCCTACCATGTAATGAGGCCCAATGTCTTGATTATTTACGGACCGATTAATATTTTTCTTATTATTAATCATCACAGACCCAATCACAAAAACTGGACTGTTTACCAATGTTGAACAGTCAAAGTTAATTTCTAAAATTAAGGGATTATGGATACTCTTTTAAGTATCACTCAATTTATAGTCCCTTATCCAGCACCCACTGCCAGATTTTGACCAAAACCATTATCAATATTTCTCGTAAATATCTCATTATTTTATGTTCATTTCCCAAAACTGGATCCATTTAAGCAGAAAATAATGAGCTGCCCGTTCTCAATTTAGAAAGTCCAATATGCAGAACCTTATGTGTTTGCGGCTCAGTACACACACTTAGCAGGAATCACACCATACACAGGCACCACTGTTGCATCCCCATGGATGTACTAAATTCCACAAATTTGGCATTAAAATGATCGGTAGCTTCCACAATGGATAATATGTGTCATTTGTACCTGGGGGCATTACACTATATTCTTGTAATTTTAAGAAATGCACATTGTCAGATTGTTACATAGCAACACAATACATACATCCATGTCGTCCCATATCCACCTATCTTCATATTAAGCAAATTACAGTTAACTAACAACAAATTAATGAAAAATTGATGTCTTTTCACAGATGAAAAAGTTTAAATAATAACAAATATTTTGAAATTGAACGGCTTGAAATGGTAGGCTGGAAAATCCCAAACTCAATAACAGAAATAGTCAAAGTGAAAGGCAAAACATGCTTTAGCAACAATCCACATAAAGCAGGGATAATACACAAGTATTAAGCATCTCACATCACTCTCGAACGTCCTCATGTAGGACAATGGATTATAAGTCAAAAGTGGAATCACTGAGACATCTCCTGATGACATGCCCTGAAACAGCCAGACTAAGGAAAGCATATCTACTACTCAAACATACCGAACTGAGAGAGGAGGACGTTTGGTGGTGCTGCCTGTTAAGTGGTAAAAAAAACTCGCTGGACAATAGCAGCAGCCAAAATCTTGGAAGCGGCTTTAAAAGAATGTCTGAAAACTGCAACTCCAACATCCTGAGCACGGAAGACCGACAACTCAGAAACAAAGAATCAAAGCGCAAAGGATAAAAGATTCACAATCAAAGAAGAGAACAAACCTTAACAACAACAAGTAGACTGAAAATCAGAAGAACAATTCAATTCAATTTAGTAGAAGAATAATTAGTAGAAGAAACTGAAAGCGTTTTGTAAAATCAATACATTTTGATAATATACAAAAAAAAAATAAGTCAAACATATATCACAGCTGACATCATACTACAATCTTGGTTGCAAAAATCAATTAGGTACGGGGATTGGTAAATGGAAATTGTATACATATAGAATATATATGGTTAGTCTTTTCATTGGTTATAAAATATCTGATAACTCCACCTGAGATCACAACTAAATTGATAATGGTGAATACTTGCTATTTCATTTTCATACCTGATAGGTTAATGCAACATGTACTGGGCGGCACACCATTGAGAGTTTCATTGGTTGGCAACTTATTTACCAACCTTGAGCAATTTACAGACCTTCAACACATGAGCCAAAATGGGAGTAGGGGGAAGAGGCTCTGGAACTGTTTTCCCTCCAATTAAATAAGATACAATCCCATATTCATAGAGCATGAGCCAGAGTGACCCCCTTTGTAGTGGACCTTGCAAGGCGCCTTGGTTCTGAGACTATGTGGGAGTTGAGGCAGGTGTGCTTGTGTCTGGCCTAATGAATAGAAAGTGGTTTCGAGTTATGGGTCACATGTGAGAAGACCATGTTCTGAATTATTTCACCCTGTATTTTTTAAGATTTTAGCTAATATGAGCGTGAGTGTTATTACGTTCTCAACAAATATAGACTTAGTCAATCAATTCTTTATAGAGTTTTGAGGTCATAATTATCTTGCACCTGGCTTTCAAATGTTTGTTGTTCGTCAAGTCATCTTAGAGAAATATGTCTTATTCCATTGGAATTATTATGCCCTGTTCCTTCCTGAAACCGTCCCTGCACTATCTAATGTCTCGGTAACCTTGGCAGGGTCCACACAGCTACCGTATGTGTTCTGCACAGAGCTGTATTTCAGTATATTCATCAGTTTGATCTTCCGTAAAGCCTTCAATGCATGCTGCGATTTCCATTTTGGAAAAGATGGCTACCCATTACTGTTGCTTTTCTATGTTAGTAAACTATATATGTGTATCGTTTTGTGTTGCATTTCAGCTAATGCATTGCTTATATTATATTCCTCTTGTCTTAATGGTTGCAAACAATGTTCTTTGTGTATAAATGCACACGTAACCTAGTGTGTGTGTTTCCTCATGGTAAGTGCATATTTGCTTTGTTTCTATTGCATGTGCGTGTGTCAGTTAACAGTGATTTTGCTTAATCTCGGCATCTTTGGTTGCATTAGGTCCATTTCTTCCTGTATCTGTCTGGGATATGGCTGGTATGGTCACCTCAGTGCATAGCGTTTTTCACCAGTGTGATATTGGTGGCGGGGGGATGGAAGAGGGGCAGTAGCCATGAATTACATATTCATCTGCCTCTCAAAAACATACTAGAAACACACTATTACTGCACTGAACACGCACACACACATTCCATTCATCACTGCAACAATTGCACAGACTGATCATGTACAACCCAAGATAACAGCCCTACTTACCAGTTTACTATATGTACAATTATAAAGACAAGCTCCAAAAGTCAAATTGCTAGATAAGTATATACAGATTGATATGGAATCGATTATATTCGAAAATACAGCATGTGCACTGTAGAAACAGTTGTCATAAACACAGTCAATCAGTGCAACTACACCCCTCAGTGACAACTGTAAAGTAGGACTCACTTCTTATGCAACCATTTTCCAACTGAGACTACACTGAGCAAGGCATGCAACGTTGTGCATAACTTTCATGATGTGATGAGATAACAGCAATGGTCTGGGGGGAGGGGCACACTTTGCTTGTCATCTTACATTCAGGGCATCATTGATCTCAAACAAATGCAAATACATCAACCAAGTAGTATGCACAAAATGCAATGTTCAAATTTGGGAGATTTTTTTAGGGGAAACTGGGAGAACCCAATGTGACTAATGAATTGCATTGGCAGGGGTATTTTTGAAGAAGAACAGATGGAGAAAGCACGAAACTGGAGTCTGCCCTCCTATTGCAATTGGTCTTGTTTGTCATACATGGGTTCCGCCGACTACTACAGTATACAGTACAACACTCTGCAGCAGCCTCACCTCCAACATTATACTGTAGAACAGTTAATTGTCCTCATGTTTATATTATAATCTTTCATGGGTAAACGTTCATACTGTGTAATTGATGGAAGACTGTGAACAGTAAATGGACAGAGTGATGAGCCATTGTTTGGTTTTCATAAAAGAGTGCTGTTTCCAAAAAAGCTTTTTCATATTGCCACTCATCTGTGGGCCAACAATCTTAGGCAGTTTATCTAAAGCAGGTACAAAGGGTACAGCAGGTGAAGTACCTCACAATTTGAAATTTGCTGCTAATAGCTCGAATACCTGAAGTGTAATTGTTTCATGGAGTTTATTACCAACTTGATAAATGGAAGGACTTGCTCCATTTGACAAATAGTGTGCACACAACTCAACTGCAAGCACATCATAAGGTTAGTTGCTGCTCCAAGCTTACATAAGCGTCAACCCTATACTTTATGGTATATTATTGTAATAAAAATGCAAATTGGGTGCAGTGAAAATGTATATACATCTCAATTGCAAGAGTTGCACTGAAAAAGGGGAAGGGGCTCCTTTTAATCATTACACAAGTTAAACCCAAAATAAACATAATTAACATATAACAGAAATGTAGGGACACCGTTAAGTATAACTAAACCTAGAGGTAGGCTAGAAGGCGGGAAAAAGGCCTTGTAGCATGCCTTTTCAGCCAACATGTATTAACCTTTTTTTAATCTGCAATGAAGCTGCAGAGGCAGGTAACACATCACAGATCACACGGTCCCAGGCTGGTATGGTAAGCAGCAAGACAACAGTTGTTAACCATTTATTAAGTCACAATCATTTGGAAAACATGATTTTTAGATGTATTCCTGTTGTTGTGCCTGTATGAGGCTTTAATATCAGGCATTCTGCTTAAATGGATCTCCTCTTTTCTATCTGACAGGGCCTAATCAGTCTCCCTTCCCCTATTCTCATCTCCACTGAGTGGGTTGCATTGCGGGGTCCCTTAGGGCTCCACTGTGTCCCCTTTGCTGTTTAACCTTTATATGCAGGCACTTGCCAAACTTATCACCAGCCATGGAGTTCATTTCTTTTCCTACGCTGACCATACCTAGATTTTGTTCCGCCTCAACACGCCTTCCTCCGACCCTCCCTGTAAACTGAGAAATTGTTTGGCTGCAATTGGTGACTGGATGGCCAACAACCAGTTAAAACTAAATGGTGAAAAAACAGAGGTTCTTTAGGATGGTACAAATGTGGACAATCACGTGTGTTCTTCTGATCACTTGGCCCGTGTCCTGATTCCTCCCCCATGGTTAAAAGTCTTGGGATCAAGGTTATGACCACTGGTTGGTGGGAAGCCCAGGTCTCGGCAGTTTGACAGGCAGGCTTTCATAAACGTATGGTTCTAAAAAATGTTGTCCCCTTACTTCCATCTGCTGTTAGGGCAAACATTGTCACAGCTTCAATCATGAGTTCTCTTGATTATTGCAATGCAATCTACCTCGGTCAGCCGCAGAGGTTATTCCAACAACTTCAAACTCTTCAGAATGCTGCTGTGCGCCTCTCTCTTGGAGCTCCTAGACTTGACCACTCAAGTGAACCTCTGCATCAACTTCATTGGCATGCCATCATGAGCTGTATTAAGTTTAAGGTTCTTTGTATGGTTCACCAGGCAATGCACAGGGTAGGGCCCGCATTCCTGCAATCACGGATTCTGCCTTGTACTCCTAATTGACCTCTGTGCTGAGATAATAAACTTATGCTACATGTTACCAGATTTGTTTGTGCTAGAACAGGAGTAATATCCTTTTCAGTTCTCGCCCCTACCCTTTGGAACGCCCTGCCTCTAGATCTTTGCAAGCTCCATGAGTTCCTCCTGTTCCGAAAGGCTCTTAAGACCCTCATATTTAAGGTCTCTAAAACTGTTTGACCTCTCTCTCGCCTCCCTTAGTGCCTCGATACATGGTCTTTGTGTGCTTTATAAATACCATATAAATAAATAAATAAATAAATAAATAAATAAATAAATTAATTAATTAATTAAGATAACCACAGCGGCACATTCTGCCTGGGATTAAGGCCAAAGAGTCCGCAATATGCAACATTTGGATAAAAGTACATCTGTGGTTCAAGGCTCTGGCAGTGTCATGGAGGGGAGCTCTCCTCACCAGAAATTAAATGAGATGACCAGGGCAGTTGATTAATGTTCCGCTGGTCATCTCAAATGTTTCAATGAATTTTAATTATGATGTGGAAAGTGGGGGTTGTATTGTGACATCACATGTTCTAATTGTAGGCTGTGCGGGAAGGTTTGTGGACCCAATCACAGAATATATTGTGTGCTGTTTTGTAAGGATCTGATGTACAAGCACCAATCAGCTTGGTGTGAGGAGATTGTTTCATAATGTTAATTAGCTTGAGTATTAAAAAACGTTTTAGATTTAGGGGCATTTCTTTGACAGCAGCATTACATGCAGTTTTGTTCTGCGATCTGTTTGAATATTACTGTCCCAGCTGAGTATGGGCCATGAATAAACCTGTGTTACTTCTTCCTTTTATGACTACTTTTGTAATTTTCATTGGTGAGTACCCCTGACACAAATGGTGACATAGTATCAATGACCCAAACTCCCAACCCAACATTTAGGGGCCGATTCATGGAACAATCGTGCGCCGAAAATCTTCGCGCAAACATGCGCAAGCGTGCGCAAGCAGGCGCAAGCAGAAAAAAACAGGCGCACGCGCACGCGTGCGATTCATGGAAGTCCCTGCGCGTGTTCACCTCGGGATGTGCGCCAAACCCGTGCATGGCGCACAAGTCACTGCAACATCCCGAAAGGCGTGCGCGACGCGCACAGTGAAAGCGCACAACCTCGGCGCATACACCAGAAAGTGGGCGGGACACGGGGCGTAACGCGCGGAATGGGGAACAACGCGCGAAAATAAGGGCGTAACTGGGGATGTACTGCAGGGAAGCAGACGGAACGCCCACACGCACTCGAACCACACGTATTCATGGAATCGAATAGGGCAAAGCCACGCACAGCCAAAGACACGCACAAGCTGAAACACGTCCGCCACACGAAGGCAGGCGGTAGAGTCCCAGCGCATCACAAAAGGGGCAACATACAGCAATTGGGCCTGTGCGAGCGGGGCACGTGTATTTTGGGGGTGCACGGGAAGTAACACACGCGATTGAGCAGGCTACGTGTATTTCGGGGGTGCGCGGGAAGTTACACATGCGATTGAGCGAGGTACGTGTATTTCGGGGGTGCGCGGGAAGTTACACACGCGATTGAGCGGGGTACATGTATTTCGGGGGTGCGCGGGAAGTCACACACGCGATTGAGCGGGGTACGTGTATTTCGGGGGTGCGCGGGAAGTTACACACGCGATTGAGCGGGGTACGTGTATTTCGGGGGTGCGCGGGAAGTTACACACGCGATTGAGCGGGGTACGTGTATTTTGGGGGTGCGCGGGAAGTTACACACATGATTGAGCGGGGTACGTGTATTCCTGGGGTGCGTGGGAAGTCACACACGCGATCTCATAAGGGTACGTGTATTTCAGGGTGCGGGGGAAGTATCCCACGCAACATCAGCAGGGTACGTGTATTCCAGGGGTGCGCGGGAAGTTCCACACGCAATTCCATCAGGGTACGTGTATTACAGGGGTGCGCGGGAAGTTCCACACGTAATCTCATCAGGGTATGTGTATTACAGGGGTGCGCGGGGAGCAGCACACGTGAATTGCATGTGTGGGTCCTCCCAGGTGTTCCCTCTACACCCTCCACGGCCCCTGCAGGTGGCTCACACCACAGGGGCCTACCCAGCACATGTCCTGCAGGCACCCCATCCACCATGGCCATGGCCACCAGTCAACCCACATGTCAACTTGCACTACTGCCCACTTACGCATGTCCCCCTGCACCCCCAGCCACCAGGGGCACCCTCCACCAGACCCCCACCCATGTCTCCCAGCACCCCCACCCCCCAGCCACCAGGGGCAGCCTCCACCAGGCCCCCACCCATGTCTCCCAGCACCCCCAACCCCCCGCCACCAGGGGCAGCCTCCACCAGGCCCCCACCCATGTCTCCCACCACCCCCACCCCCCAGCCACCAGGCGCAGCCTCCACCAGGCCCCCACCCATGTCTCCCACCACCCCCACCCCCCAGCCACCAGGGACAGCCTCCACCAGTCCCCCACCCATGTCTCCCACCACCCCCACCCCCCAGTCACCAGGGGCAGCCTCCACCAGGCCCCAACCCATGTCTCCCACCACCCCCACCCCCCAGCAGTGCAGGGGCACCCCCCACCAGGCCCCCACCCATGTCCAACTCATGTCTCCCACCACCCCCACCCCCCAGCACTGTGGGGCACCTGCCAGCAGGCCCCCACCCATGTCCAACTCATGTTCCCCACCACCCCCACCCGCCAGCACTGTGGGGCACCTGCCAGCAGGCCCCCACCCATGTCCAACTCATGTCTCCCAGCACCCCCACCCCCCAGCATGTGGGGCACCTGCCAGCAGGCCCCCACCCATGTCCAACTCATGTTTCCCACCGCCCCCACCCCCCAGCACTGTGGGGCACCCTCCACCAGGCCCCCACCCATGTCTCCCACCACCCCACCCACCAGCAGTGCAGGGGCACCCACCACCAGGCCCCCACCCATGTCTCCCAGCACCCCCACCCCCCAGCCACCAGGGGCAGCCTCCACCAGGCACCCACCCATGTCTCCCACCACCCCCACCCCCCCAGTCACCAGGGGCAGCCTCCACCAGGCCCCCACCCATGTCTCCCACCACCCCCACCCCCCCCAGTCACCAGGGGCAGCCTCCACCAGGCCCCCACCCATGTCTCCCAGCACCCCCACCCCCCACCCCCCAGGGGCAGCCTCCACCAGGCCCCCACCCAGGTCTCCCACCACCCCCACCCCCCAGCCACCAGGGGCAGCCTCCACCAGGCCCCCACCCATGTCTCCCACCACCCCTACCCCCCAGTCACCAGGGGCAGCCTCCACCAGGCCCCCACCCATGTCTCCCAGCACCCCCACCCCCCAGGGGCAGCCTCCACCAGGCCCCCACCCATGTCTCCAAGCACCCCCACCCTCCAGCCACCAGGGGCAGCCTCCACCAGGCCCCCACCCATGTCTCCCAGCACCCCCACCCCCCCGCCACCAGGGGCAGCCTCCACCAGGACCCCACCCATGTCTCCCACCACCCCCACCCCCCAGCCACCAGGGGCAGCCTCCACCAGGCCCCCACCCATGTCTCCCACCACCCCTACCCCCCAGCAGTGCAGGGGCACCCACCACCAGGCCCCCACCCATGTCCAACTCATGTTCCCCACCACCCCACCCCCCAGCACTGTGGGGCACCCACCACCAGGCCCCCACCCATGTCTCCCAGCACCCCCACCCCCCAGCCTCCAGGGGCAACCTCCACCAGGCCCCCACCCATGTCTCCCAGCACCCCCATCCCCCACCCCCCAGGGGCAGCCTCCACCAGGCCCCCACCCATGTCTCCCACCACCCCCAGCCACCAGGGGCAGCCTCCACCAGGCCCCCACCCATGTCTCCCACCACCCCCACCCCCCAGTCACCAGGGGCAGCCTCCACCAGGCCCCCACCCATGTCTCCCAGCACTCCCACCCCCCAGGGGCAGCCTCCACCAGGCCCCCACCCATGTCTCCCAGCACCCCCACCCCCCAGCCACCAGGGGCAGCCTCCACCAGGCCCCCACCCATGTCTCCCAGCACCCCCACCCCCCTGCCACCAGGGGCAGCCTCCACCAGGCCCCCACCCATGTCTCCCTCCACCCCCACCCCCCAGCCACCAGGGGCAGCCTCCACCAGGCCCCCACCCATGTCTCCCACCACCCCCACCCCCCAGCAGTGCAGGGGCGCCCACCACCAGGCCCCCACCCATGTCCAACTCATGTTCCCCACCACCCCCACCCCCCAGCACTGTGGGGCACCTGCCAGCAGGCCCCCACCCATGTCCAACTCATGTTCCCCACCACCCCCACCCCCCAGCACTGTGGGGCACCCACCACCAGGCCCCCACCCATGTCTCCCAGCACCCCCACCCCCCAGCCAACGGGGGCAGCCTCCACCAGGCCCCCACCCATGTCTCCCACCACCCCCACCCCCCCAGTCACCAGGGGCAGCCTCCACCAGGCCCCCACCCATGTCTCAAAGCACCCCCACCCCCCAGCACTGTGGGGCAGCCTCCACCAGGCCCCCACCCATGTCTCCCACCACCCCCACCCCCCAGCACTGTGGGGCACCTTCCAGCAGGCCCCCACCCATGTCCAACTCATGTTCCCCACCACCCCCACCCCCCAGCACTGTGGGGCACCTGCCAGCAGGCCCCCACCCATGTCCAACTCATGTTCCCCACCACCCCACCCCCCAGCACTGTGGGGCACCTACCAGCAGGCCCCCACCCATGTCCAACTCATGTCTCCCAGCACCCCCACTCCCCAGCACTGTGGGGCACCTGCCAGCAGGCCCCCACCCACGTCCAACTCATGTTCCCCACCACCCCCACCCCCTAGCACTGTGGGGCACCTGCCAGCAGGCCCCCACCCATGTCCAACTCATGTCCCTCACCACCCCCACCCCCCAGCACTGTGGGGCACCTGCCAGCAGGCCCCCACCCTTGTCCAACTCATGTTTCCCACCACCCCCACCCCCCAGCACTGTGGGGCACCTGCCAGCAGGCCCCCACCCATGTCCAACTCATGTTCCCCACCACCCCCACCCCCCAGCACTGTGGGGCACCTGCCAGCAGGCCCCCACCCATGTCCAACTCATGTCTCCCACCACCCCCACCCCCCAGCACTGTGGGGCACCTGCCAGCAGGCCCCCACCCATGTCTCCCAGCACCCCCACCCCCCAGCCACTAGGGGCAGCCTCCACCAGGCCCCCACCCATGTCTCCCAGCACCCCCACCCCCCCAGTCACCAGGGGCAGCCTCCACCAGGCCCCCACCCATGTCTCCCAGCACCCCCACCCCCCAGCCACCAGGGGCAGCCTCCACCAGGCCCCCACCCATGTCTCCCACCACCCCCACCCCCCAGTCACCAGGGGCAGCCTCCACCAGGCCCCCACCCATGTCTCCCAGCACCCCCACCCCCCAGCCACCAGGGGCAGCCTCCACCAGGCCCCCACCCATGTCTCCCACCACCCCCACCCCCCAGCAGTGCAGGGGCACCCTCCACCAGGCCCCCACCCATGTCTCCCACCACCCCCACCCCCCAGCAGTGCAAGGGAACCCTCCACCAGGCCCCCACCATGTCTCCCACCACCCCCACCCCCCAGCAGTTCAGGGGCACCCTCCACCAGGCCCCCACCCATGTGCAATTCATGTTCCCCAGCCAACATGTCATCACAATCTAGATCCATGGTCCCTATGGTCAGCCTCCAAATGCAAAACACCCACCCGAGTATTGCATCCACCCACTCATAATTTGCAATTACATCACAGAACACCAATTGCAAGTTCCGAAACAAACACATTTCCCTCACATACACCCAATGGGTGTCAGTGAATCTCAAAACACTTATCATGAAATGCATGAAACCAATGAGATACCACACATTGAAGTTCACCAAAAAAAATATGTATTAAAGGAAACATAAATCGAATATAAAATGAAGAAACAGAAATGTGAATGTACAAAAATGAAAAGAAGCATGTCCGTGAAAAAAAGCAAAACCAAAAACAAAAATCCAAAGTAATGTTGTCCAAAGTCAATGTTCACAAAACAAAATCCAATGGGAAATAAAAAAGAAAGCCATTGCTCCATGGTTAAAAAGTGAAAAAAAATACAATTCAACAGTGAACTATGTACATGGGAACAAGCCAGGGTTCATTATCCCAACAAAATAAAGGAAACCTATCTAACTACACTAACTAATAAAATAAACTATATACAAAAATGTGGCCAATGTCCGAAAGGTCCAAAAAAAATCAAAACCAAAATGAAACATAACACTACCTACATACCTATGTACAAGGGCAGCGGGCTAGTTTCACGGCTCACTTGTGGATATCCCGGGCCAGGGCATCATTGAACTCCCCCTCAATGTCCCGGAGGTGGTCCTCTTCCATGGCCCCGAGGGGCCGCAGGGCCATCGACGTCTCCACCTCCAAACCCCTGCGGATTGCCTCGAGGCACTCGGCCCGCCTCAGGGCCCTCCGCATGGAGTTCTCCGCCCTGACCATTGTGAGCCGTGCCTCTTCCGCCCGCTGCCGCTCCGCATCTATGGCGTGGCCCAACCGCTGCCACACGGAAGACACTCTCTGTCCTGGGTCCTCCTGCCCTCTGGCCGATGCCTGCCCCTCCGATGTTGAAAGCCCCGAGCCTTCATGGCTCCCACCACGTTGCTGCTGCTACTGTGCCTCTGCCCGTGCACTGCCTCCTGCTGCCTGCACATCCTCCGCCGGCTGGGGTGCAGTCGTAGATGTGGCCACCCCTGCTGGACGTCCGACTCCCGACTGTGACAGGGATGCCTCCTCCACCAGCCTGGCCGCACCGTCAGAGGCAGCTCCACAGGGCACCCAGGTGACTGATGGGTGGGAAGATGGCACAGAGGACGACTGGCGCGTAGGGGGTCCAGTTGAGGAGGGGGTCGTAGCAAGCCCCATCAGACGGAGGAATCCGGCCTGGGTGACCTGTCCCAGCAGGCTGACGTGGTCAACGAGCCATTCGAGATGACGTGCAGTCTCTTCATGAAAAGACTGCAGGTCACCTCGCATGGCCCGTTGACGCAACGCCACACCAGCCAGGACAGGCTCAACCCGGACCTGGATAGCCACGTCCACAGGCAGAGGAAGGCCAGTTGACGTGAGCTCATCCCCTGCCTGAAAACGGGTCTGGACGTAGGCATCCCTGCTGGTGCAAGATGATGCACGGACAGGATCAGGGACAGGATTGCACACAGGCACCTCCGCGGCGGCCTGTGCTGCCTCCTGTCCCTGGTCCTGCACTGCACCACTAGCACCAGTGGGATCCCCACCTCCAGACCCCGTCTCTGTTGCTTGCACGGCCTCCTCCTCCACCAAACCCCCCACCAACCTGGATGACTCCGTGCCATCTTCCCCTGTTGGGCCCTGTGGGGTCCCAGCTGCCCTTCTGCTGCCGAGGAGTCCAACTCCAACCTCAGCCTCTTGGACCTCCCCCCGGCAGCTGCAGCCTGGGACGCGGCACCGGACTCCTCACTCCCCGACGAGATGACAACATGGGAGGGGAGCCGGGCCTTGCGTCTCCGGCTGGCGGTGGGATCCCCGCCGCTGTGCTCCACAGCACCTTCTCCGCCCTCTTCATCAGTTGACGCTGCAGACAGGGAGAAACAAAACACAGGCATCAGGGCACTGTACAATGGACACATACACACATGACAGTTGTACATGAGTGGCATTGGCAAACCTCAGACATGTCATCACAATCCCCAACACACATGTCATTACAACTCGCACACATGAGCCATACCACAGCCATATCGCAACTGCCACCACCATCCATACACATACAACAGCATGAGCAGCCAAAGGTGGGCCAGACATCACATGCAACACAGGAAGTGCACCACACACCACCACACTTGCATGCATGTGTACACCTCTGCCAAGTGTCGCAGTGTTCAGACGGGCATCCATGTCACATCTGCCAATCAGGCTTCCACATACCGCTGTCACATGCATCCATGTTGCATCACTGTTGCACGCTTGTCAAATACACACACATGCACATGTACACAGCGCTGATACATGCAGCCGAAAACAACATACATGCGTGACATCACGGACATGTCTACTCACATACACATTCATCCAAACATGTGTGCCCACACAACTGCATTTGGCATGCAAGCCTACACACACAAGCACCATCCATGTCTCACACATTACAGCCCTCGCATGTGTCAGCCCCACGGCCCTGTACACCCCCACCCATACTCGACCACATACAAACAGATGTGCAACCTGCACACTACTGAATAATCACCACACGCACTGCTCACAATCAGGATGCATGTACACTCACCGCTCGACTCCGGACGGGTCTGTTTCTCAAGGACCTGGACGTGGAGCGCTGGGGATATGCGTTCCAGGACCCTCATCTGTTCTTCCGACAAGTAGCCCCGGCGCCCCTTGGCATCCGCTGCCTTCAAGAGGCGCCGGGCCTTGTTCAGGGTCCTGGACCTGAAGTCCTCCCAGCGCTTCTTGACATGTTGTAAGTCGCGGACTGCCACCCCCTCCGCGTTGATGGCAGTCACGATGTCAGTCCAGATCCGAGTCCATCCTTCCTTGTCGGCGCGGGAACTTCCGAAGAGGGCATCATACTGCCCCAGGACTTGCTCCACCAGGACACCAACTTCGGTGGCACTGAAGCTGGTGCCCCTCTGCCTCTCTGGCCGGGGGTTGTCAGTGGTCACAGATGGTGTTTGCCCCGACATGACAACCCCAGAGGCAGGAGTGGGTGGACAACTGGGTCCTGGGGCTGGGCTGTGGAGCGATGGAATCCCAGTCGGGAGTCTTCGGTTCCAGCAGGGGTGGTCACAGCAACAGCACCCCTGGCAGATGTGCAGGCAGCAAATGGCAGGGCACGTGGGCAGCAGGCAGTCAGGCAGCAGCAGATGGCAGGTGGGAGCGTGCTCGGGGCTCTGGGGGGCAGTAGTTCGGCCTTCTGGGCAGGAGCGTGGTCTTCCGTGTGCTTACGCGTGGCCAGTTTGATACGGAGCGATTTGGCACGTGAAAAATCTGCACGTCAGCGTGTAATTCGAGGAAAGGCCCTTAGCGCGTAAGCGCGTCTGCACGCATATGCATTTTCATTGGACAGAAGGCCCCTCAAGCGCAAGCGCCCCTGTGACGTGACGCGTACAGACGTGCATGGGCATTTCAGCGCGCGTGAAATAATGCACGTCCGCGTGTAATACGAGGAAAGGCCCTTAGCGCGTATGCACGGCAGCACGCATATGCGATTTCATTGGACCAAAGGCCCTCAGCGCGTGAGCGCGTCTGTGACGTGACGCGCGTGGGTGTATCCCTCATTGCACATGATGACAGAACACACGTGGATTTCCACCAATCGCGTGTGAAAGTTCCCGGCACCCCGGAACACACGTACCCAGGCTAATCGCGTGTGGAACTTCCTGCGCACCCCGAAACACACGTACCCAGGCCAATCGCGTGTACGCTCACTCCCTTCCGATCACACACGATGACACCCGAATACGGGAAACCCGCGCACGGCAAAAGACGTGCACAGGCGTCAACGCGTCCGCCCACACAAAGGCAGCCGGAGGCGTTCCCGCGCACAGCATAAAAGTGCGCGCAAACAACAAACGCGTATATACAGCTACGATGAATGCCCCATTTGTCGCTGCACTGATCGTGGGACACCGCAGGAGGAGGAGAATAGCCAGAGCACTCATTTTCGCACCACAGACAAGCCTTTTTGGGATGCCTGACGACCAGGTCTACGGCAGGTATAGGTTTCCACCCCATATCATCCTAGACCTGGTCAGGGAGTGGGAAGATGACATCACATCCCCCACCCTTTGCTCCCAAGCATTGAGCCCCTTGGAGAAGCTGCTCAATGTCCTGCATTTTTCGGCCACTGGGTCATTTCAGCAGACCATTGCCATAGTGGGGGGGGGTCTCACAGGCTACGCAGTCACGCTGCCTACACCAGGTACTGGCAATCATGACAGCGTGCCCCTCAGTCCGCAGGCACATATACATGCCCAGAACACCCGCAGAAAGGCAGGCCGTTGTCCTGGATTTTTTCAGGGTGGCACACTTCCCCAAAGTGCTTGATGCCATAGATTGCACCCATGTGGTCCTACGTCCACCTAGGGTCATTGAGCACATCTACCGAAACCGCAAGCACTGGCATTCCATCAATGTACAGGTGGTATGTGATGCAAAGGGAATCATCACCTCTGTCTATGCAAACTACCCTGGCTCCACCCATGACAGTTTCATATACAGAATGTCCGCCCTGAGCCGGGCCCTGGAAGCTGGGCAGCATGGCGACACATGGCTCCTAGGTCAGTACAAATGCCCTTGCACATGCATGCAAGTCACACACAGACAAATATCCAAACCCTAATAATCTCAACTATTATCACCTCCCCAGGGGACAGTGCCTACCCTCTGAGCAACCACATGATGACGCCAATCCGGAACCCCACCACACCTCCCCAGGTAAGATACAACGCCGCCCATATTGCAACCAGGGGCATAGTGGAGCGCACATTCGGAGTGCTCAAGTCACGTTTCCGCTCCCTTGACCGCTCTGGTGGGCAACTACTCTATGCACCACCAGTAGTGTGCAGGATCATTGTGGCAGCATGTGTCCTGCACAATGTTGCAACACGGCAGGGCGTCCCGGTGGACATGGTGGTGCCCCCACATCCCCAACCACAGGCACAGGCGCTGCCCATGGGAGGGGACAGGGCACGTGGCGAGGAAGCCCGGACCCAGCTTGTGGCCACATTTTTCACCTAAACTCCCACCCCTGCGGAGTGCACACAGGCCTGGCACATACCAGGTGACAATCGATGATGACAAAGAGACAGTCAACTGTCACAACCCTACCACCCTGAGATAGTTGCCATGGAAGTGCACATCGTCTGCATCCCTAGCTACTTAAACACAAGCTATCCTGTGTGACCAAAATGCACACATATGACATATGACATGATATGGGCCATACACAAGTATTCCAAGGCGCAATGAGGCAGGGAGGGGGGAACAAGGGAACACAGAGAACGGTACTACTAGGCCAGGTGTCATTGAGATTGTGCAAGTGCAGGGGTAGGGGGAAGGGAAAAGTGCAAGGGGAAGGGTGGGGGGGAGTGCAGTAAAGGGGAAGTAGCCCAAATAAATAATACATTGGTCGCCTGGTGGCAACTGCAAAGGTAAGTGCAGACAAGTGCTGGGAAGGGAGGGCTGTAGGCATAGAGAGACAGTACTGCAGTGCAGGGGTTGCCAGGGAGGCAGTGCAAGTGGAGAGTGGCTGGGCCAGGGACCGAGGTCAGTGAGAGTGGCCCAGTTGCAGCTCCTGTGCAGTTCCAGTGAAGAATTCTGCAAGGGAGAGGCAGAGAGTAAGCAGAAGCTAAGAGGAAGGTCTTGAGGTGCTTCCAGAACTGGAGATGGTTCCCCTCAAGTTCAAGTCAGGCAGGAAGACTGTTCCAGGGGGAGGGCCCTGCTGCAGAGAGAAATCTACCCCCAGCTAGTTGCTCTGAGAAGCGGATGACCCGGACATGCAAGGTGTGCATCACACACACCTGCAAAACAGGCCATGGCCATCACTGTCACTCAAACCCTCCCAAACATCAACATGACATGGCAAGCAATACCCATACACCAACGCAGTAACGATAAGGTACACATTGCCATGTCCTTAATGTACAGTGGCATCGGACACTGCTGCCTGACCCGGAATCAGATGAAATGACAGACCAACAAGATCTCCCACCCAAAATAAGTCATTTCCAAATGCATTACAACAGTCGTAGACGTAACATGACAATGAATGCCTGTCTACATGCACATTATGCATTGCAAAATCAACACTGCAGCTCATGTGTGCAGTGTCCTACTCCTGCATCACACTGCTCAGCGCACAGCACAGTGAACAGCCATTGTGTGTGATGCACACCCTTAGCATCACATCTAAGTGACAGACCACGTCAAACATCAAATTAGGCATGTACTGGATCCATGATCGGTCACAGAACATGTGCTGCCGGGACACAGTGGGCACCAGAAGGCAAACAGTGTACACGTGGATATGCAAGTGTGGGAGTACATGTAGTGCATCAGAGTGCAAGTGTGTGGTTCTGCAAGGACATGCACTCCACATATGCATGTGCACTCCAGTGACCATCAGTGTTCCCTACACATCACATGTGAACATCCACCATGTGTACACCCCAGCATGTCAAACCACAACTATCGCCTCGCACCTGAAAGGAAAACACAACACATGAACAGGCATTGATCAGCAGAACACAACATGTACATAGGATACCACCATTACTATGTCAGAGTTCCCATCACACTGCAGGGCAAGGCAACTATCAACAACACCCCCCCCTCCCTCACAAATGACCATGACCCATTGAACAACTGCACCTGGGTCATGGAGCCTCCAAACCTCAATTCCACCTGGCCACAGGATCACCTTTACCCTTCGTCACCATCTCCCACCTTGTGTGTAAAAAGATGCCTGAACCCTCAGAATCCACACTCATTTCCAAAATCACAAAATCCAAGGCATAAAAACGAACCCGAACACCCTCCAGTAGATGACTTGACGTAGCAGTACCTCACAAAGGCCAAGTACTATCACAATTATGCAACAACCAAGGTAGCACAGCAAAACAATGTCACGACAGGATGTGAGACATGTGTGGTACATGACATAGGATGATGCACCATGAATGGATGTGTACTGTCACAGGTCCCCTGTACAGGTGCGGGAGTGTCACGAAACAACCACCCCCACCATGTCCCGGGTGCCTGCAAGGTCAAACTCACACAGGCCCCTGAGACCCTGGTGGGGAAGGAGGTTCAGGGATATGCAGTCGGGACAGGTGTTGACACACTGGATGACTGGAATGAGTGGCAGGAGAGGGGAGGAGGAATGACACATGAAACTAGGGAATGCACGAAAATGTACAACCTGCATGAACACATACACAATCCAAACAAACTTGGACATCATTGTCATGGCCTTCTGTAGTCCAGGCTCAGGAGTGGTACGAACCAACCACCCCCTCTAGAGTTTTGGTGCCTGCAAGTTCGGGGCTTACACAGGCATCCGCAACCCCAGTGGGGAAAGTGGGTCAGGGAACGTTGCTTGGATAGGCATGGGAAGCAGGAACACCGGGTAGAGGGTACAGGTTTCAAAATTGCATAGGATCACGGCTGATTAGGGAGAAAAAAACATAACAAATTCAACCACACATACATCCATGCATCAGTACACTCCCCAGCAAGCCTATGCAGAGCAGTTCGTAAGAAAAACAACAAGACACTTAGCTCTGGTTTTGAGTGCTGGCCTCCTGCCTGCGCACTCTCAGGTCCGGTTACAGGAGCACTGCAATGCTGCAAAGAGAGCCACAGTCAACAACCTGTACGTGCCAATTACACAAAAACACAACACCAAACATGCCCCATAGCAACAAACTACTCTACAAACAGACAATCTGTGGTCGATGCTTCGTACCCATATATAACATCACCCCTGTGACGGGTCATACACAGTCAATGCAGTAAGTCAACCGCTGGTGGGTGCGTGGCAAATGGAACACCAATGTGTCACAATTCACACAACATGCAATGTTCCCTGGGTAAGCAGACAGAACCATATAGCAAGCCATGACTACAGAGCAAGTTGCGTACCACCATGACCGAAACAAAGTTGGCAGTGCATTTATCATGAAGTACTTGGAAAAGACATGCACCGCACCCGAGTATGTCCCTTGCTGTATGTCCCTGTGAGCTGCCCCTTTCCATGTCTCGGAAGGCTACATGGTTGATACAAGTGCCTCAATGGACCTTGGTGTACCGGAGGGTATGTGCCACTGCCCCTGCATGTGTCCCAGACAACCCTACTATCAACAGCCATCAGTCCACAAACACATCTGAGCTGCATTGTGTGCTTCAACACCAATATTCGTCTAAGCTCACCCTCAGTGCTGTGACTAAGCCTGCATGTGCAACTCGCCTGGTGCAAGCTTTGCTGTGTCGTGGCCCCCCTGTGATGCTCACATTGCCTGGAGTTCCTTGGAACATGTCAGCAGTTCTAGGATGTGGGTCTGCAATCACTGTGCCTCTGCTTGTGCACACATGTGCATGTGGGCACCAACAAACGGGTCCAGAATTCCGTCTTCCAATGGGCCATGTCTGCTGGCAAAGGTGCTCTGGAGGCTCATCCCCCTGCAGAAAGGGCATGAAACACATGATTAATGCTTCAAAGTCATCTGTGTGTGTCTCATCAGGCATCTCATTACTTGACCATGTTAGAGAGTCACATCACAAATCACACCATCAGTCCGTCTATCACCTCCAAAGTGTGGAACACTATCTACAGCATGAATTGCAACAAGCACATGTACAGGAAAGATATGAAACATACTACACAATGCATAGCAATCAATGTCCACATTAATCATGACACACCCCATCTAGCAAAAGCTGAACAGTGGACAATGACACCTAAATCATCCCCACTTGGGGTGTCAACACAAGTCACACAGCACCAGACATGCCACAGATATGACAGTCCAAAGCCCTTGTGTAAAATGCTGTAACACCGAACCATCCTTGCGAGCCCATGGATAAGGGAGGCAGGAGTGGCATTTGTGAGTCAAGGACCCCAAGCAGCAAACACATACACAAGACAACCATGAAGGGCCCAACTGGAACAGACAGTGGATGCCTTCAAAAGCCACAAAGCACCGCACCGTCACATGAAAGCACAATAGACTAGCAATTTTAAACTAACTCAACTATTAACTAATTACACTAACTATGGAAAACCTACATTACCTATTTAAACTAACTATCAAACAGAAACTTTACTAACTAAACTAAAAGAAAAATCAAAAATGGCCACATACAACCTGGGGGGAGGGGAGGCACCCAGGAGGGGGGAGGTACAGGGTGCTGCTCAACATCCACATGCGATGATGCTGAGGCAAAAAAAAAACCTCCATGGGCTCAACGCCTGCACAGCACGACCTATGTGGGAGATAGATGGTCGTCCGAGTCTGGCTCATCCTGGAAAGGAGGACGTGCCACAGTAGCCTGGCCACGCCTAGCCGCAGCTTGCCCCTCGTCGGCAGCAAGTCTGCCGGACGGGTGAGCCTGGTTCTGTGTGGCGATGTGACGTAGGTCTGCATGCAGAACCTCACGTGATACACGTGCTTCCTCTTGCAAGGTAGCACGTGTAACACGGAGTTCCTCCTGCAAGGCCTGGTTGGACAACCGCTGCACCTCCCGGCAAGCCTGTAGCTCAGCCGAGATGGTACGCTCAAGCTGTGCAAACCTCTCCTCTGCCTGCTGCCTCTGGGACATCATAAGGACACCCAGAGTGGATCTGAGGGAAGCATACTCCTCCCTCAGGGCATCCATGTGCGCCTCTGCATGAGCAGCAATTGCTTGACGCAGAGACGACATTTCAGCCTGGCGTGCCCTGTCTGAGGCCGCCATGCCCAGCCTGAGCGAGCGGGCCGTGGACCGTGCCGCCTGCTGCTGGAGAAGCACCTGCCTAGCAGGGGGGAGCACAGATCGGGCCACATGCTCCATGCTGTCAGCGATGTTCTCCATTGCTGCCCCCTGCCATTCGGAATTGGCAGTCATGTCTTGCTCCCACTCAGTATACAGCGGTTGCGCGCGGCGACCACGTTGCCGGGCTTGACCCCTGCGGGTCCCAAGGACCGGGGGTCCTCGCTGTGTTGGCACCGCCTGCGGCTGCACGACTACATGCCCCCGTCGACGTGATGTCCCAGGCACATCAGTGACTGGTGTGGAGGGTGACCCTGCGTCCCGATCCACCACGGGCGGAGGAACCAAGACTGTCTGATCCCTCAGTGCAGGTGTCGCAGACAGAGGAGTGTCCACATCAGAATCACTCACCCCTGACACATGGACTTGATGCTCATCCAACTCAACATGGACGTCAGAGTCGTCATCAAGGCTGGACTCATAGGCAGCCAGAGACAAGATGGAATGCAGCACTTGGGGGTTTTCGTGGCCTACCACCCCACGACCCCCACTAGTGCCGGGTTGATGTGGTGTTACCAACCCTGTGTCTGGTATGACAACACCATCCTCCGCCTCCATTGCGTCATCACCTGAAAAATATAGAGAAAAAGGTCAATACACATGTCAGAAGCACACGACACACACACACACCGACAGCAAAGGCATCCGGCAGACATGTGAGACACAACATATGACCTGGCATGCATGCTGGGTCTATACTTTGAATAGCTTCTGTGATCAGACCTGTTGAAAGGTGGCAGTTTCCATGGAAGTGGGTCTATGCAGTGCAGAAAATGTGTACGCCACTCACTACCTACATGTACAAGCACTACATGGTGTGTGCCAGGAAATGTGAAGGCAGTGCAATGTCAAATTCAGACATCACGTGCATTGTGCATTCAATGTGTACCATGTCTAGAAGCCAAGCACCCCTCCACCCCAGTACCAAAGCAGGGATGCCTAGCATGGTATCAAAAGGCTGACCATACACCTGTGTATTGACAGGCAGTGTTGACTGGCATCAACAGCTTAATGTGATTCAAATTACAACACTGCAAATGATGCTGGGACAGTGGGCAGGACACATGATGGAAACTCCGGAGGCTGCCCACGTGTGAAGAAGACACAAGAGTTGGACAGAGTCATTGGCCATTGAACAGGCTGAGGCCTGTGAGCCACACAGATTGTCAGGGCCTAAACATGTGTGCAACGCAGGACTGAGCCACAGTTGACATGGGGAGGCCGATGAGATGGCAGGCAATGTATGTAACCAAGGACTCATATTACAGTGATCATCCAGTCAAGGACACATAGGGGCATGCGTGCAATGCGCATGGAGCATGAATGGGCACTCAAGTCCCTGCGGGACATCTGACCCATGCACAGTACAAGTGAGATACCCTGCATCGAGTACTAAGGCTGTACCACACGGCATATGTCTGGCAGTTTCTACGCTGGAAGTTAGCATCTACACAGGACACATGAACAAGAAACTACACATTGGCAAGATTGGAGCACACCAGTGCAATGTCATGATCACTGCTTCCAAGGAGCCAGGACCAGCCCAACGTCCTTGGAAGCAGGCCACTAACCCTAATTCCAGGCACCAGCCGGTCCCCACTGGGACCTTTTGGACCTTGTCCTGGCGCCGGTGGCACCAGGCTCATCAAAACCGTTGGTCCCGGCACTGGAAGCGCCGGGCTCATAATAGGTGTGAGAGTGCTTGGGTGGACTTACCTGCTGCTTACTTACCAGCCTCTTAGTAGTCATCTGTGAACAGGAACTACTTTCTAACCTGGGTGGGGCAGCCCCACTCCCTGGATACAGCACTGGAACTCTTCTAGAAACTGGAACTCTTTTCTTACCTAGGCGGGGCCGGGGAAGAAGACGCCTCATCACTCCTAGGCTATTTAAACCACACCCGATAGATGAAGCGTGCTTCGCGTTATTCTGCATCTGCAGCAGAACGCTCACCGAGTCTGCTCCGGCCCATCATCTTCCGATCCTGAACCTGCAAGAATTCAACTTACCATTTTGGAATCCAGCCAACATCAGCATCTGTAAAGAACGGAAACAACAGGTTAGCAAGACGAACTTAACACACAGTGCTTACTTACCTGATTCATCGGCGGCGGCCGCTTCTTCACGCCGCATCTCCACCTGCAAAGACAAAAGCATTGTCATACTCACCGGCACGCTGGAAATTCCGGATTTCTTCATTCTGCATCGTCACCTGTGAAGACAAAGCATCGTTAACAACTTACGGGTATTCCGCGAACGCCGGCGCTGCAAGCAACATCTGCAAGATAAAAGAAAGACAATAAAACAGGTATTTACTTACGCCCTTCACTCTCTTCGCCATAAAACGCCTGCGAATTCTCCGGCGTAACTCGAACTAAGCTGCAAGGAAAAGACAGTTAAAGCGCTTGCCATACTTACGAACTTCTAAGCGCTTCAATTCATTTTCCATCTCTGAAACCCTGCAATACATAAGGGGAAAAGCATTAAAGACTATAAGGACAAAAGGTGTCCAGAAACTCACCGCTCGTGAAGATAACGACGGCAACCATCCTCTGAACTCAAGAGGCCTATGCTACACCAGTGAAGAAACTGGCAACGGCACCCTGCACCAGACGCAGATGGAGAGCCCAGCATTCACCTATATAAGGTGAGCACGTTAACCCGGGGGGGGGCTCTACGAAAAAGCTGGGAAGCGAGAGAGAGAGAGAGGGACATCCGACAACCCCGACCATTAACCCTCATATTCTTTTGCCTGCAGAAATCTCACTCTTCGAGTCCGCCACACAGTGCGAAGAGGTTCGATCCCAGAAGCCAATCGAGTCCTACACATCACTTTCCGAGTCACAGACAGCTTCCGGCCCAGAGCCGCGCCTCCGTGGGAATCAGGTGAGCGTTACAGAACGCGAAGCCCACCACAAAACTCCTACCCAGGCGCAATGGAAACCTCAGACACCGATCAGCTAGCCCAGTTGCTTGGGGAATTAAGAGCAGAGGTGCATGCAGCTCGTCAGGAAACAAACTCTCTAAGAAGAGAACTGATAATTTCCAAGGAGCGAACAGAGGACCTTGCTAGGCAGTTGTTACAAACGCATGCAGGACAGACACCTTTGCCTGTTCCAGGAGGAAGTTATCCTTCTGCATCATCTTCAAATCCAGTGCAAATCAATCTGCCCGGTAATGTACCCTTGGCTCCGCCCGAACGTTTTTCTGGTGACCCAAAGAAATTCGCAGTATTCAGCAACCAGTGCCGCCTACACTTCTTATGTCGGCCAGCAGCATTTCCAACAGACCAGATCAAGGTGGCTTTTGTACTTTCTTATCTCAGCGGTAGCGCCGCAGATTGGTCGATCCCTTTAGTCACCCAGGATGATCCGGTTTTGCATGATTTTCAGGCCTTCCAATCCAGCATGGAGAAACTGTTCGCTAGACATGCACAGGGGCAGGCTTTGGACAACGAACTTCTTTCATTACGACAGGGCAATCAAGATCTCTTGACTTATATATCCTCCTTCAATAGACTCATAGTGGAAACACAATGGCCCGAGGACAAGAGAATAACACTTTTCTATAGAGGCCTGCGTGGAGAGCTCAAGGATGTGTTAGCGCAAGTTGTGAATCCTCCACAAGAATGTTCTGACTATATTGATTTAGTCGTCCAATTGGACCATAGACTGCAGAACAGGAAGGCAGATCGTTCTAAATTTGATACCCAAGTGTTTTCCAAACCACAGACCTCAAATAAGGGAGCTGACACTGTAGAAGCCATGCAAATAGGGGGGATGAAAGGACCTTTAACCCAGAAAGAGCGAGAAAGAAGAAGACAGCTGCAATTATGCCTCTATTGCGGAAACTCAGGACATTTTCTTCGGGACTGTCCAGTGAAGCCAGCTAAGAAGACTGTAGGAGCCGCGGATACCTGTACTACAAATCCTGAGCAGGGAAACGACCTCGCCCGACAAGTGTAGAGGTCCTCTTGCCGAGCGTTAAGATCTGTCCTGTGACCTCGCATTTCGTCATACCCATGGTCCTCATTAGTCCTGAACGTCCGGATCGTTTGCATGCAATTGAAGCTTACATCGACAGCGGAGCAATCGGTAACTATGTGGACCATGAAATGGTATCAAGGATGAATCTACCCCTTGTCCCTAAGGCAATAAAAGACGTCATCACTACTGTGGATGGCACGGAGATAGCCTCCGGACCAGTAACGCATGCCACCCAAGAAGTGACGTTAGTGAGTCAAGATGGACACCGGGAGAAGATCGTGTTCGATGTGATCAAGGCCCCTCAGTTCCAGATCATTCTGGGAATTCCTTGGTTAGAGAAGCACAATCCTCAGATCGATTGGCGAGCAAAGACGGTTCAGTTTCCAGAGTGTTTAACCACTTGTTATCCTAGGCCTGATGTTTCTCTGGCTGCAATCTCTTCTGAGGAAGTTTCCAAATTACCTCCCGAATACCAGGAATTCCAAGACGTCTTCCGGAAGGATCAAGCTAACACCCTGC
The DNA here is from genome assembly GCF_040938575.1 of Ambystoma mexicanum. Taxonomy (NCBI): domain Eukaryota; kingdom Metazoa; phylum Chordata; class Amphibia; order Caudata; family Ambystomatidae; genus Ambystoma; species Ambystoma mexicanum. Next base: position 1,370,623,229 of record NC_090931.1, read on the forward strand.
CTCCTCATAGGTCCTATGACTGTCAAATAGATCTGATACCTGGAACGACTCCTCCTTGCAGCAGGATTTATGCCCTCACCGAACCGGAGAATCTTCATCTCAGACAATACCTGGACCAATACCTAGCTAACGGGTTTATCCGTCCTTTGAAATCACCAGCTTCATCGGTTTTGTTCTTCGTTCCGAAAAAGGAAGGAGACCTTAGAACTTGCATAGATTACCGCGCCCTGAATCAGATCACCGTTAAAAATAGATACCCGTTACCTTTGATCCCTGAACTCCTGGACCAAGTCAAAGACGCATGTATATACACCAAGTTGGATCTCAGAGGACCCTACCACTTGGTACGGATAAAAGAGGGCGATGAATGGAAAACGGCCTTCCGCACCAAGTACGGGCTATTCGAATATCAAGTGATGCCCTTTGGACTGTGCAATGCTCCTGCTGCCTTCCAATATTTTATGAACGATGTTCTTAGAGAACTCATAGATGTGTGTGTTGTAGTCTACATTGATGACATCCTCGTCTATTCATCATTTGAAGAGGAACATCTGAGACACGTTAAAAAGGTTCTCGAGAAGTTGCGACAACATAATCTTTTCGCTAAGCTTGAGAAATGCGTTTTCAACGTAACGGAAGTCGAGTTCCTAGGATTCATATTGTCACCTAACGGAGTCCATATGGATTCAAAGAAAGTGGATGCAATCATCAAGTGGCCCTCACCAACCTCTGTAAAAGGAGTTCAGAGCATGTTAGGTTTCGCTAACTTTTACCGCAGATTCATTCCTGAATTTTCTCGGATAGTCCAGCCCATCACCGCCCTGTTGAAAAAGAACAAACGTTTTGAGTGGTCTTCTGAAGCAGAACAGGCTTTTCAAGACTTAAAAGCTAAATTCATTTCTGCACCTGTTTTAAAACATCCTCGCCCTGAACTCCCCTACATCGTGGAAACGGATGCTTCTAGTCTTGCTATGGGGGCAGTTTTATCGCAAAGAGATCCGGACACACACCAACTTCATCCTGTTGCCTTTTGGTCCCGCAAGTTCTCGCCTCCCGAGATCAACTATTCAATTACTGACAAAGAACTTTTGGCTATCAGATCGGCCTTTAAAGCCTGGCGGCATTATCTCCTAGGAGCCAGACACACAGTCACCGTAATGACTGATCACCGCAACTTACAATATTTAAAGACAGCCAAAGCTCAGTCCTCCAGACAGCTTCGCTGGGCTCTGTTACTAGCGGAATTTGACTTTATAATTACTTATCGACCAGGCAGTAAGAACGGAAAAGCAGATGCCCTTTCCCGGATGGGAGTAGATGAACATTTAATCAATCCAGAACCAATACCCATAATTCCTGAACAAAGAATTTTGGGTTTGGTCAATGCTCAATCTTTTGAAGACATCAAGACCATGGTTAAGTCACTCCTAAATCCGGGCGATTTGCAAAATTGGCAATTAAAAGGGAAAGAATTCTCAGTGGAGCAAGACCTACCTTATTTCCGAGGACGACTGCATTTACCCTGTGAGAAAATACAAAAACAAGTCATCTCCTGTTACCACGACTCTCTAATGGAGGGTCACCCTGGCATTACCAAGACCATGGAAAAGATTAAAAGACATTTCTGGTGGCTGTCATGGAAAAAAGATGTTAGAGACTTTGTAATTTCCTGCGGTGTGTGTGCCCAATAAAAGCCAGAAAGAGAAACCAGCCGGCCTATTACAGCCACTAGACATCCCTCCCTGTCCATGGCATACCCTGTCCATGGATTTCATCACGGACTTACCTCCATGCTCGGGGTCTACTACCATTTTAGTCGTTGTGGATCTATTCTCCAAGATGGCTCACTTCATTCCCCTAAAGGGTCTACCATCAGCCTCAATATTGGCCCGAGAATTCTTAGAAAACATTGTTCGACTACACGGTTTTCCCTCGGTTTTAGTCTCCGATAGAGGAAGTCAATTTATCTCCCACTTCTGGCGCAGTTGCTGTCGTCTAGCCCAAATTGATGTAAGACTTTCAACTAGTCATCATCCCCAAACTGATGGACAAACCGAGAGGACAAATCAAACTCTAGAACAATATCTACGTTGCATGCTCCAACAAACTGAAAACCCCTGGAAGGATATTCTTTGGATCGCTGAGTACGCTTACAATAATTGGATTCATTCAGGAACAGGGAAGACTCCCTTCTTTCTGTTATACGGACACCATCCCAGAACCTCTAACCTGGATCCACCCCAAGAATTCGAAGCACCTGCTGTGGATCACTTGCACTCAGAGATCACCCGTGCTCTTAAAGAAGCCTCTGCCCATCTGCAAAGAGCTAAAGCTCAATTCAAAAAAGGAGCAGATCGACACCGTAAAGAGGCTCCTCACTACGCTGTAGGAGATCAGGTTTGGCTATCCACTAAGTACCTGCCTCTAAAAGGACCCCGCACCTTCATCCCAAGATACCTTGGACCCTATCGCATATCTGCCATAATTAATCCGGTGGCTGTCAAATTGGAGTTACCTACGCATATGAAAATACACCCAGTATTCCACGTCTCCTTATTAAAACCAGTACAACCTGAAACCCGATTGACTGAACTCCCAGAACCAGTTGTAGTGGATGGAGAACTTGAATTCGAAGTAAAGAACATCCTAGACTCCAAAATCTCAAAATCTAAGTTGTATTATTTGGTTGACTGGAAAGGTTACGGCCCCCAGGAAAGGTCTTGGGAACCTTCTGATTATGTCCATGCACTTGTCTGGTCAAGAAATTCCATCTGAATCACCCCGACAAGCCAAAACCCCCGGAGAAGACACACTTAGGAGGGGCCTTGAGGGGGGGTACTGTCATGATCACTGCTTCCAAGGAGCCAGGACCAGCCCAACGTCCTTGGAAGCAGGCCACTAACCCTAATTCCAGGCACCAGCCGGTCCCCACTGGGACCTTTTGGACCTTGTCCTGGCGCCAGTGGCACCAGGCTCATCAAAACCGTTGGTCCCGGCACTGGAAGCGCCGGGCTCATAATAGGTGTGAGAGTGCTTGGGTGGACTTACCTGCAGCAGACCATGCTGCTTACTTACCAGCCTCTTAGTAGTCATCTGTGAACAGGAACTACTTTCTTACCTGGGTGGGGCAGCCCCACTCCCTGGATACAGCACTGGAACTCTTCTAGAAACTGGAACTCTTTTCTTACCTAGGCGGGGCCGGGGAAGAAGACGCCTCATCACTCCTAGGCTATTTAAACCACACCCGATAGATGAAGCATGCTTCGCGTTATTCTGCATCTGCAGCAGAACGCTCACCGAGTCTGCTCCGGCCCATCATCTTCCGATCCTGAACCTGCAAGAATTCAACTTACCATTTTGGAATCCAGCCAACATCAGCATCTGTAAATAACGGAAACAACAGGTTAGCAAGACGAACTTAACACACAGTGCTTACTTACCTGATTCATCGGCGGCGGCCGCTTCTTCACGCCGCATCTCCACCTGCAAAGACAAAAGCATTGTCATACTCACCGGCACGCTGGAAATTCCGGATTTCTTCATTCTGCATCGTCACCTGTGAAGACAAAGCATCGTTAACAACTTACGGGTATTCCGCGAACGCCGGCGCTGCAAGCAACATCTGCAAGATAAAAGAAAGACAATAAAACAGGTATTTACTTACGCCCTTCACGCTCTTCGCCATAAAACGCCTGCGAATTCTCCAGCGTAACTCGAACTAAGCTGCAAGGAAAAGACAGTTAAAGCGCTTGCCACACTTTCTAAGTGCTTCAATTCATTTTCCATCTCTGAAACCCTGCAATACATAAGGGGAAAAGCATTAAAGACTATAAGGACAAAAGGTGTCCAGAAACTCACCGCTCGTGAAGATAACGACGGCAACCATCCTCTGAACTCAAGAGGCCTATGCTACACTAGTGAAGAAAATGGCAACGGCACCCTGCACCAGACGCAGATGGAGAGCCCAGCATTCACCTATATAAGGTGAGCACGTTAACCCGGGGGGGGCTCTACGAAAAAGCTGGGAAGCGAGAGAGAGAGAGAGGGACATCCGACAACCCCGACCATTAACCCTCATATTCTTTTGCCTGCAGAAATCTCACTCTTCGAGTCCGCCACACAGTGCGAAGAGGTTCGATCCTAGAAGCCAATCGAGTCCTACACATCACTTTCCGAGTCACAGACAGCTTCCGGCCCAGACCCGCGCCTCCGTGGGAATCAGGTGAGCGTTACATGCAAATGTGGAACTGGAGTGCAGAGTGGCGGAGGAGGGGCAAGGGAGCATGCCCACATGGAGTCCTGCATGCAGGCAGAGGAGACATGCATGACGGTAGCATTGCATTACTTACACATCAGAACCATGTACACGTCACATGTAGCAACAATCATGCACAACACATCCCACAAGTGAAACGCACACGTCCTCAACAAACACGCATCAACACTCACTGGACTGGGCATCAAAGTCCAGCATCTCTCCCACTCCTTCGACCAATTCAGGTGGTATGAACTCCGCATTGAGAGCCTCATGCTGAGTGAGTTCTTCCTCCTCTGGTGCAGGCCCACCGCCAGTCACCAGAGTCAAGTTGTAATTTGAGGCACGCTTGGCCTTAGTGGTGCGCTTGATGTCATTCCAACGCTTTTTGCACTCCTGCGCCGTGCACACCTCATGGCCGAATGAACTGACATGTTCCGCAACATGCTTCCAGTGGGTGTCACGTTGGGCAGCCGTAGTCTGACTATTGGCACCCACTAGCATGTCACGGCTGTGGCCCCGCACGTAGTCCACAAGGAAGTCCAGTTCCTGCTTACAGAAAGGCTTCTTCCTCGACGTGCAGGAGGTCGTGGCTGTGTGTGGGGTCCCAGCCTGTGCTGCAGGTGCAACCTTCCTCCTCTTGGACTGTGGCGCAGACCCTGGCTGGCTAATGCCGCCTGACCAGTATGGCCAGTGGGTTCGGTGGATTGAGCCAAGGGAGTGGCAGGTGGAGGGATGACCAAACGCCTGACTTGTGTCAGTGGCAGCTGGGTGCCCACTAATGGACCCTGCGCAGCAACATCAGCTGTGGCAGGGTCATTGACCGCAACGGTCCTGGTTGGCAGACTCACAACCGGGGTGCTGTTGGGTGCATCTGCCCCTGCACTTGCCAACACCCGGCTGTTCGGGGCAGCAGATGACATGACTGCCCCAGGGACACGTGTCTTGGTCTGAGCAGCCCGGCCTGCCCCTATGGTTTCCCCCCTGGCCTGTTGGAGATCTACCAATGGCTCTTCAAGTGCCAACGCAGCCTGCGCTGGCAGACCCTGAGCCTGGGTGGCGGTGTCCACAGCTGCACCTGCAGCTACCACTACCTTTGGGCCCGTGGCAGTCGATGGAACGGACTGCCGGGTCATATGGGTGCCAGTGCTAGATGCAGGATCTGCATCCCCCGGAACCACAGGGGGTGGTGGCATGGCTGCACCGACACATGGCACAACATTGTGCTCAAGTGGCGCACCCCTGCCTCTTCCCCCTCTGTGGCTGCCCTGGACACCCTGGAGTCCCCCTACTCCCTGGTCACCATGGCCACGTCCCCGACCACACCCGCCATGAGGAGTACGCCCAGCTGAGGCGCCCCTCACCTTTGGTGGCCTCCCAACCATGGCACAGATGTAGTAGTTCTGGCACAGATGGAGTGGTGCCAATGGGAGGTGTACACCACAATTGACCTGGGCAATTGGGGTGAAGGGGGTGGGAAGCAAGATGTTAACAGCCCCCCTGCACCTGCAAGGCTGTATGTGACCCCGGTGATGTGGTGACGGGTCACGCAACGCTCAGGCACCCCAAAACTGCAGTAAAACCGTGCACGCAACCCTGCAACCTACGTGCGTGGATTCAACCTCCCGCAGTACGCGGTGGCACCTAGTAACACGAATAACGCGTACGCGTGGGACACGCAGGCTACTATGACATCGAAAATGGGTGCGATACACAGGGGCACCCGCAGTGGGAAAAAGAGCGTGTGCGACTCACCGTCTGACTAGCGCGATGCAGAAAAACACGCATAGCCAATACCCCCGCCAAAAGAAGAGATACGTCCTTGATAGCTGTGAAGTTGTGATGGCGCGCGAAACAACAGGAAGCAGCAACACACGTCGGTCTCCACAAAAGGCACGTACAGCGAACTGCTGGGCCCGCTCTCTTTAACCCGTGCTGAGGGAAACGCACGCGCGCGTCACGTCACTTACGCGCATGGGCCCTTTCCTCATATTACATGCGGACGTGCAGTTTTTCACGCGCTCACGCGCTAAGGGCCTTTGGTCCAATGAAATCGCATATGCGTGCTGCCGTGCATACGCGCTAAGGGCCTTTCCTCGTATTACACGCCGACGTGCAGTTTTCCACGCGTGCTTACGCGCATGGGCCCTTTCCTCGTATTACACGCGGACGTGCATTTTTTCACGCGCGCTGAAATGCCCATGCACGTCTGTACGCGTCACGTCACAGGGGCGCTTGCGCTTGAGGGGCCTTCTGTCCAATGAAAATGCGTATGCGTGCAGACGCGCTTACGCGCTAAGGGCCTTTCCTCGAATTACACACTGATGTGCAGATTTTTCACGTGCCAAATCACTCCGTATCAAGCTGGCCACGCGTAAGCACACGGAAGACCACGCTCCTGCCCAGAAGGCCGAACTACTGCCCCCCAGAGCCCCGAGCACGCTCCCACCTGCCATCTGCTGCTGCCTGACTGCCTGCTGCCCACGTGCCCTGCCATTTGCTGCCTGCACATCAGCCAGGGGTGCTGTTGCTGTGACCACCCCTGCTGGAACCGAAGACTCCCGACTGGGATTCCATCGCTCCACAGCCCAGCCCCAGGACCCAGTTGTCCACCCACTCCTGCCTCTGGGGTTGTCATGTCGGGGCAAACACCATCTGTGACCAGCAAGTCCTGGGGCAGTATGATGCCCTCTTCGGAAGTTCCCGCGCCGACAAGGAAGGACGGACTCGGATCTGGACTGACATTGTGACTGCCATCAACGCGGAGGGGGTGGCAGTCCGCGACTTACAACATGTCAAGAAGCGCTGGGAGGACTTCAGGTCCAGGACCCTGAACAAGGCCCGGCGCCTCTTGAAGGCAGCGGATGCCAAGGGGCACCGGGGCCACTTGTTGGAAGAACAGATGAGGGTCCTGGAACGCATATCCCCAGCGCTCCACGTCCAGGTCCTTGAGAAGCAGACCCGTCAGGAGTCGAGCGGTGAGTGTACATGCATCCTGATGGTGAGCAGTGCGTGTGGTGATTATTCAGTAGTGTGCAGGTTGCACATCTGTTTGTATGTGGTCGAGTATGGGTGGGGGTGTACAGGGCCGTGGGGCTGACACATGCGAGCCGTGAAACTAGCCCGCTGCCCTTGTACATAGTTATGTAGGTAGTGTTAGGTTTCATTTTTGTTTTTATTTCATTTGGACCTTTTGGACATTGGCCACATTTTTGTATATAGTTTTTTTTATTAGTTAGTGTAGTTAGATAGGTTTCCTTTATTTGTTGGGATAATGGACCCTGGCTTGTTCCCATGTACATAGTTCACAGTTGGATTGTATTTTTTTTTCACTTTTTAACCATGGAGCAATGGCTTTCTTTTTTATTTCCCATTGGATTTTGTTTTGTGGACATTGACTTTGGACAACATTACTTTGGTTTTGCTTTTTTTCACAGACATGCTTCTTTTCATTTTTGTACATTCACATTTCTGTTTCTTCCTTTTTTATTCTATTTATGTTTCCTTTAATACATTTTTTTTTTGGTGAACTTCAATGTGTGGTATCTCATTGGTTTCATGCATTTCATGATATGTGTTTTGAGATTCACTGACACCCATTGGGTGTATGTGAGGGAAATGTGTTTGTTTCGGAACTTGCTTCTGGTGTTCTGTGATGTAATTGCAAATTATGAGTGGGTGGATGCAATACTCGGGTGGGTGTTTTGCATTTGGAGGCTGACTATAGGGACCAGGGATCTAGATTGTGATGACATGTTGGCTGGGAAACATGAGTTGGACATGGGTGGGGGCCTGCTGGCAGTTGCCCCACAGTGCTGGGGGGTGGGGGTGGTGGGAGACATGGGTGGGGGCCTGGTGGTGGGTGCCCCTGCACTGCTGGGGGGTGGGGGTGGTGGGAGACATGGGTGGGGGCCTGGTGGAGGCTGCCCCTGGTGGCTGGGGGGTGGGGGTGCTGGGAGACATAGGTGGGGGGCTGGTGGAGGCTGCCCCTGCACTGCTGGGGGGTGGGGGTGGTGGGAGACATGGGTGGGGGCCTGGTGGAGGCTGCCCCTGGTGGCTGGGGGGTGGGGGTGGTGGGAGACATGGGTGGGGGCCTGGTGGTGGGTGCCCCTGCACTGCTGGGGGGTGGGGGTGGTGGGAGACATGGGTGGGGGCCTGGTGGAGGCTGCCCCTGGTGGCTGGGGGGTGGGGGTGCTGGGAGACATGGGTGGGGGCCTGGTGGAGGCTGCCCCTGCACTGCTGGGGGGTGGGTGTGGTGGGAGACATGGGTGGGGGCCTGGTGGAGGCTGCCCCTGGTGGCTGGGGGGTGGGGGTGCTGGGAGACATGGGTGGGGGCCTGGTGGTGGGTGCCCCTGCACTGCTGGGGGGTGGGGGTGGTGGGAGACATGGGTGGGGGCCTGGTGGAGGCTGCCCCTGGTGACTGGGGGGGTGGGGGTGCTGGGAGACATGGGTAGGGGGCCTGGTGGAGGCTGCCCCTGGTGGCTGGGGGGTGGGGGTGCTGGGAGACATGGGTGGGGGCCTGGTGGAGGCTTCCCCTGGTGACTGGTGGGGGTGGGGGTGGTGGGAGACATGGGTGGGGGCCTGGTGGAGGCTGCCCCTGCACTGCTGGGGGGTGGGGGTGGTGGGGAACATGAGTTGGACATGGGTGGGGGCCTGCTGGCAGGTGCCCCACAGTGCTGGGTGGTTGGGGTGGTGGGAGACATGGGTGGGGGCCTGGTGGAGGCTGCCCTTGCACTGCTGGGGGGTGGGGGTGGTGGGAGACATGGGTGGGTGCCTGGTGGTGGGTGCCCCTGCACTGCTGGGGGGTGGGGGTGGTGGGAGACATGGGTGGGGGCCTGATGGAGGCTGCCCCTGCACTGCTGGGGGGTGGGGGTGCTGGGAGACGTGGGTGGGGGCCTGGTGGTGGGTGCCCCACAGTGCTGGGGGGGTGGGGGTGGTGGGAGACATGGGTGGGGGCCTTTTGGAGGCTGCCCCTGGTGGCTGGGGGGTGGGGGTGGTGGGAGACATGGGTGGGGGCCTGGTGGTGGGTGCCCCTGCACTGCTGGGGGGTGGGGGTGGTGGGAGACTTGGTTGGGGGCCTGGTGGAGGCTGCCCCTGGTGGCTGGGGGGTGGGGGTGCTGGGAGACATGGGTGGGGGCCTGGTGGAGGCTGCCCCTGCACTGCTGGGGGGTGGGGGTGGTGGGGAACATGAGTTGGACATGGGTGGGGGCCTGCTGGCAGGTGCCCCACAGTGCTGGGGGGTGGGGGTGGTGGGAGACATGAGTTGGACATGGGTGGGGGCCTGCTGGCAGGTGCCCCACAGTGCTGGTGGGTGGGGGTGGTGGGGAACATTAGTTGGACATGGGTGGGGGCCTGCTGGCAGGTGCCCCACAGTGCTGGGGGGTGGGGTTGGTGGGAGACATGGGTGGGGGCCTGGTGGAGGCTGCCCCTGGTGGCTGGGGGGTGGGGGTGGTGGGAGACATGTGTGGGGGCCTTTTGGAGGCTGCCCCTGGTGGCTGGGGGGTGGGGGTGGTGGGAGACATGGGTGGGGGGCTGGTGGTGGGTGCCCCTGCACTGCTGGGGGGTGGGGGTGGTGGGAGACTTGGGTGGGGGCCTGGTGGAGGCTGCCCCTGGTGGCTGGGGGGTGGGGGTGGTGGGAGACATGGGTGGGGGCCTGGTGGAGGCTGCCCTGGTGGCTGGGGGGTGGGGGTGGTGGGAGACATGGGTGGGGGCCTGGTGGTGGGTGCCCCTGCACTGCTGGGGGGTGGGGGTGGTGGGAGACATGGGTGGGGGCCTGGTGGAGGCTGCCCCTGGTGCCTGGGGGGTGGGTGTGCTGGGAGACATGGGTGGGGGCCTGGTGGAGGCTGCCCCTGCACTGCTGGGGGGTGGTGGTGGTGGGGAACATGAGTTGGACATGGGTGGGGGCCTGCTGGCAGGTGCCCCACAGTGCTGGGGGGTGGGGGTGGTGGGAGACATGAGTTGGACATGGGTGGGGGCCTGCTGGCAGGTGCCCCACAGTGCTGGGGGGTGGGGGTGGTGGGAAACATGGGTGGGGGCTTGGTGGAGGCTGCCCCTGGTGGCTGGGGGTTGGGGGTGGTGGGAGACATGGGTGGGGGCCTGGTGGAGGCTTCCCCTGGTGGCTGGGGGGGTGGGGGTGCTGGGAGACATAGGTGGGGGCCTGGTGGAGGCTGCCCCTGGGGGGTGGGGGTGGTGGGAGACATGGGTGGGGGCCTGGTGGAGGCTGCCCCTGGTGGCTGGGGGGTGGGGGTGCTGGGAGACATGGGTGGGGGCCTGGTGGTGGGTGCCCCTGCACTGCTGGGGGGTGGGGGTGGTGGGAGACATGGGTGGGGGCCTGGTGGAGGCTGCCCCTGGTGACTGGGGGGGTGGGGGTGGTGGGAGACATGGGTGGGGGCCTGGTGGAGGCTGCCCCTGCACTGCTGGGGGGTGGGGGTGGTGGGGAACATGAATTGGACATGGGTGGGGGCCTGGTGGAGGCTAACCCTGCACAGCTGGGGGGTGGGGGTGCTGGTAGACATGGGTGGGGGCCTGGTGGTGGGTGCCCCTGGTGGCTGGGGGGTGGGGGTGGTGGGAGACATGGGTGAGGGCCTGGTGGTGGGTGCCCCTGCACTGCTGGGGGGTGGGGGTGGTGGGAGACATGGGTGGGGGCCTGGTGGAGGGTGCCCCTGGTGACTGGAGGTGCAGGGGGACATGCATTGGTGGGCAGTAGTGCAAGTTGACATGTGGGTTGGCTGGGGGTCATGGCCATGGTGGATGGTGTGCCTGCAGGACATGTGCAGGGTAGGCCCCTGTGGTGTGAGCCACCTGCAGGGGCCGTGGAGGGTGTAGAGGGAACACCTGGGAGGACCCACACGTGCAATTCACGTGTGGTGCTCCCCGTGCACCCCTGTAATACACGTACCCTGATGGAATCGCGTGTGTAACTTCCCGCGCACCCCTGGAATACACGTGCCCTGCTGATGTCGCGTGTGAAACTTCCCCCGCACCCCAAAATACACGTACCATGATGAAATCGCGTGTGGAATTTCCCGCGCACCCTTGAAATACAGGTGCCCTGCTGAAATCGCGTGTGGCACTTCCCGCGCACCCCTGAGATACGCGTACCCCCAATCGCGTGTGGAAATTCCCGCGCATCCCTGAAATACACGTGCCCTGCTGAAATTGCGTGTGGCACTTCCCGCGCACCCCTGAGATACGCTTACCCCCAATCGCGTGTGGAAATTCCCGCGCACCCCTGAAATCCACGTGCCCTGCTGAAATCGCGTGTGGCACTTCCCGCGCACCCCTGAGATACGCGTACCCCCAATCGCGTGTGGAAATTCCCACGCACCCCTGAAATACACGTACCCTGCTGTAATCGCGTGTGGCACTTCCTGCGCACCCCTGAGATACGCGTACCCTGCTCGCACGGGCCCAATCGCGTGTGGAAATTCCCGCGCACCCCTGAGATACGCATACCCTGCGGAAATCGCTTGTGGAATTTCCGGCACACCCCTGAAATACGCGTACCCTGCTCGCACAGGGCCAATCGCGTGAGGTACTTCCCGCGCACCCCATTGATACACGTAGCCCGCTTGCCGTGCTGGTACAGGGTTAGTGCAGCCCTTTGCGCTGGATTGGGTATATTGATGGCTTTTCCCTGCGCGAGAGGCGTTCTTGGGGGCGTAACTGGCGCTGCTGCAGGGTCGCTGCGCCACTGTGCGCCACGGCTGGTTTTGGTGGCTGGAATCCATGAATACGCTGTGCGCGGAAATGGATTTTAGCGCACGCGGCTGGCGCAGGTATTCGCACGCGCACACTGTGCGCCAGCCGCGTGCGACACTTGTGCGCGGAATTCTATGAATTACCCCCTTAGTACTACGTTAGAAGCATTTTTATTAATATATGTTCAGTAGTTCTGGCACTGAATTTCAAGGGGTCACAAATCTGTACACTTAGATCTATGGTGAGGCTCCAACATTCTTTCCATCATCATTTTCGAAGACTGCTGAATATTTCATTGGCTAAAAAGCCACAAAGTTAATTTTTGCTTCAAGCATACCTAGACTTCAGTAACTTAGTGCATATGTTTGTGTGCAAATGTGAAGAGAGGATCCCTGGAATGGCCCTTTTGTCCTCTATGTGCATGTCAGTCGAAGGATGAGAAATAAGAGATGCCAGTCACTGTTTGGCCAATCCCCAGTTGGACCGGTGCATTCCACATTTGTGAGCAGATATTCTCTGAGACAACCATTCAAACCCTATCCAGCTGGTGTCTTCACGGATACAGGTGCCCCATCACTGGACCATGTTGACTAATGATGGATATCCAGCCGTACAGATGCCATTAGTAACAACACGACATAGTAGCATTAGTCGCAAAGTAAACTTGCATCCATACACTAAGTTACGCAGACACACACGTGCACGCACAAAGAACATGCATACACCATTCTGTAGACAGAGGCCAGATACAGATACATACTGCCAGAAGCCTTTCCTTTTCACTAGCCAAATGGAGAAATGTACGAAAGCAAAAGCCACACAGAGCAAGCTTGCAACCGCTTTATTGCAACTAACCATATTGAACTACAAGGACGTATATGGAACCTAGAAGAGCCGAGTACTACTAACCTAAAAAGAAAAAAAATATAATATATGTGCATAGGGAAACCGCAGAATTACTGTAGTGAATTCACATGAAGCAACAGGCCTCCAAATAAGGAAAGAAGAGATGCAGACTCTGCAGCATGAAGCACATAGCCAGTGCTTGCAGCCAAGGACAACGGTGGTTGGAACATTCCTGACTCCCGAGATAGGGAGCCACCTGCAAAATAACAGAATACAATCCTCACTAATTTCAGACCAAAAGGCTCAGTTTTGTAGTCCTCACCCACGCGGCTTGACCAAGCTGAACAATGACCATTTACCGGTGCTGGGAAGGGAAACCGTTCCCAGCGAAGACAGACAGAATTGATACATGTGTTGTCTACCAAACATTGCAACCGGCAGACACTCTCCCAGGATTGGTGGATGTACCAGTGGCAACAATGGGGGGACAAAGTCTTTCTCATTACCTTGAAAAGGTACACTGAGCGTTGTGAATAGAACAGGGTCCCAGTCCTGGGGAGACCCGCTCCAACAATCACGACGCCTGAATCCTTGGGTGGTGTGCAAGGGTGCAATGGCCAATGGTAGTCCTGCAATCTATGTAATAGATAGTTCTGGGGAAGTCTCAGACGAACCCACCTGACATGGGAAGACCAGTCAAACAACTCATATATGGGATTCCTATATGTGTTATTACCCAAGCTACCCAATGGGTGTGGTTCTTAGATTTTTGTGAATGGGTTGGAGATGGTGACATCACTATGGGATAAAAACACGTGGCACAGGCTCAGGATCTGTGATTACCAGAGATGCTGTCATTTCCTGTATAATCCCTGTCTGTTTGGAAAATAAAGAAAAGTTCTAACTTGTCCCATGGCTGAGTCCTCCGTCATTGCCAGGGGAGGGTTCGATGGGCCCTGAGTACTCAGCTAAGCAGTGATTTTGTGATGCCAACCCCCTGTCCACTGGCATACCTTTACGAATGTATGTGTACATGGATAAACAAATATACAAACAAACAAGGCCAATTTAATCTGGACTGTAGATGTACTAAATATTAAAATCGACATTTGTATCTCTTTAGTCAGTGGAAAGGTCTCTTAAGTCAATGGAAAGGCACCACCCAGTGCTTCAAGTGCTAGTGTAACACCCTTTCCTGTCTCAAATCCAACCCACACAAAATAAGTGGATTTATTCCATCATGTAGAAATTACACCCAATCATTTTACAATGTCCTGTCCGAGTTTTGATCTTTGCAGCCTCTGCACCATTGTGAACTGTGGTTTACACTTACTGAAAAGCAAGCCCTATGACTTCCTTGATTGTGCAAGATGGTCTCAAAAACTGCTCTGAAAGGCTCGACCTCACTGATAGTTTGGCGCAAAAACTGTTCAAGTGTGTTTTATTAAAACAGAAGTTGAAGCTAGAATAACAGTGATACATCTAATTGTTACTCTGAAATAGAGTGAGGCACTCCATATGCCTGTTGAGGTGCAAACACGTGATGCAACTCCATATTGCAGAGTCTCCTACACCTCAATTACGCCCGGTGCCCAAGTGACTGAATCTAACAGATATTGGGGGTCATTCCGAGTAAGGCGGTAAGGGTTAACGGTCACCGGTAACGAGACCGGTGCCGTTAAACCCTTACCGCCCTATTCCGAGTTCCCTTTGCGGGTTGGTACTTAACGCCTGCTTTTTGCAGGCGTTAGAAAACCAACCTGCAAAGGGACCTTTGTGCTAATTACCGCACCGTGATTTACGGTGCCGTAATTAGCGCCTTCCCCATTCCCATTGAGCCCTAGGGGCAAAAATGGGAATGGGGAAGGGCCCATGGTGAATGGGGAATTACCGCCCCCGCCAACCTTGGAATGGGGCGGTAATTACGCCATTCACCATGGCGGAGTCGGAAAGATTAACGCCAGGGTCGGAATGAGGCCCATTGTCCCAATGCAACAAAGACTACTAATCCCAGGATGCTTTCTGTTGTGAAACAAACGCCAATAAACTGGGCCAGATCAGCAGTGGTGATAACATTGCACTGGCAAAGGATTTCAGCTCTGTAATATTCTGAGTTTCTCTTTACTGGCGATTGTATGTGCATAATGACAGGCATTGGGCAGTTTCCGTGTCCATGACAATGCAATCATGGGAAAAGCCGAACATGGTAAGTTATGCATCATGTCAGCACATTTTGGGTAGAAAATGTGCAATATATACAGGAATGGAGCACTTCCAATCTGAGGTTTCATAGATTAATTTCTTTGGTGCTCTGGACACAGAGCAGAGTCAAGAATGGAGAACGCACAAGAAATATGTGTTTGCACGTGGATGTGATTTGTTTGTATGTGAATTGCACAGATTGCAGGCCGATTGGCAAGTGGGAGGGCACATGCAAAACATGCACGCTGGAGCAGCAGCAGCCCATGGGCACGAGGGTGAAGTGCAAGCACATAGCGCTTACATTAGCAGCACATTGCTAACATAGATGTGTCCACTGCAGGGCAGTTTCCTTTCAGGCAAGGAAGAAGGGAACACGTCTCTTAAAACATGCTAAACTAAAGGAGGTTGCCACATGCTAAACTAAAGGAGGTTGCCACAGCCACCGCACGTTACCAGGTATGCAGGAGGCAGTTAGATAGTGAGGCCGTGATGCAGGGGCGTTGTTAGGGGGGGGGGGGGCTAAGGGGGATATAGCCCCTGATCTTTTGGTTGTAGCCCCGGATAGAATCTCAGGAGCTACAGCCAAAAGACTAGCTAGCCCCCAGTCTCGACAGTTACAACATTAGCCTAGCCCTGGGTCTTTTCCAGACCTAGCAACTCCCTGAC
The DNA here is from genome assembly GCF_040938575.1 of Ambystoma mexicanum. NCBI lineage: Eukaryota > Metazoa > Chordata > Amphibia > Caudata > Ambystomatidae > Ambystoma > Ambystoma mexicanum. The sequence continues at coordinate 1,370,638,899 of NC_090931.1, forward strand.
GTCGAATAATTTGTTCCAAGCACGTGACAACACTGTCGGGAAAGCATCAGCAACCAAGAGGCTTGCAAAATATGAACGCAGAGCAGCTAATTAATAGGAGAGCAGATGGTTTGCCATCAATTCCTGTTAGCTCTGCATGCTTTTATTGCCATAAAGGATTTGCTTGATGGAATTGGTATGAACAATTAAGTGGCTGTTCCTTGAAGAGCTGAGGTGTTTACTCCTTCAACGAAAGAAGATTGCGAATATACAGGTATAATGAGGACTTTTTCAACATGTCTGAGCAGTAGATGCTGGGTAAGCATGGATCAAGTCCTAAAAATTAAAGTGGGGGGACTCATCAACCAACGCAATCGAATGTGACTTTGTCAGAAATTAGCATATCAAGGTGAAATATGCACATTTCATTAATTGGCTTTGCATAACCACCCAAATTGAAAAGGACGAAAGGCATTTGCCTTTCATAAAATCAACACATACACACAAAACCAAGACAGGATATTTTCTTCTAATAGGGATTTTTAAAACGTTAAAATGTGTGCATGTTTTAAACTCCAAGAACCAATACAAATATTTTCCCTGGGACTTGCAGTACCAAAATGAGACATTTCACCTTTAGTTGTTTGTTATTTTTGATCGGGTAATATAGCGCAGTGGTGAAGTGTCAGCCCTACATACCTGACGACTGCGATTTTATCCCTGAGATCTTTATAATTTCAAAGGGGACATGCGTGTACCCTCGACTTGAGCCCTGTGGGTAAGGGAATAATTGTCTGTCCACTTAATTAATACGAACATCATTTTAAGCCGTTGATTTTATTTGTACAGCAATCCCTTCATTCTAAACAATTTTGTTGATCTCCATTTTTGAGCTAGAGTCTCATACGAGAACACCTTGTTTTATATTACATCGGTAATGACCAGAAATGGGGGCATAGGCAAACAACAACAATTTGAAACACTTCCTTACTTTTCATTTAGGGTTTAAGAACCCATATATGTTCCACAATATTTTGTCAATACCTTACCATCTTTCACACACTGCCATATCCGTACTTTAGTACTATGTACCTCAACAGGGATACTCCAAGAATGATTTAAAACAACTCAGACTAACAATTTAGAAACCGAATATGCATGATTCTCATATTAACATACATGTATTTTTCTATTATCAACATAAATGCTTGGAGGACACATTTTTTTATGCATGCATTTTAATTTGGACTCGCACATTGTAGCAAAAGATGCAACACTATACACGAGAATTGGCAAAAATGAACTAGAGTTAGTAATAATTGACAACTCACGTATTCTTGTGAGTGGCATCATGAGACCATGACAGGCAGGTATCCAGTGATAATGTCAATGTGAAAATGGCCCTCAGGTGGCAACATTTCCCTAAAAAGGAACCCTCCAGACAATCAGACAGGGAGCAAGACGTTTAGGCGCAACCATTTGGGCGCTGGACGATCTGGCACGGATGTTTTGCTGCAGGTCCCCTATCGGCACGGCCAACTGGGCGCTGGGACCTTTAGGCACCAGTATGTATCGGAGCACAGCAACATGCCATTAATAAGACACTTACTCCTTCTAGTGGACCTCCATTCTCTGCACGGTGTGCACGATATGGGCCATTTTAACGCTGTTCCACCATCGAGCCCAATTTGTAAAAACAGTAATATTACTTTATTTGTATTTTTTACAAAACATTCGTGAGCTTTTCAGGCACTATTTTTCGATGGAAATTTCCCACTTGAATAAAATGTTCAAGGGCCCAGTTTGTGGGCGTATTTTGCACACCTGCCCAACCACGAGGTGGCAATATGTCCTACGTGAGGTTGCTTGGGAAGTAGTCTCCTCAATGGTTCTTCAAAGAGCTGCCTGTATTTCAGGGCTGACCACTTCCAAACCCTCCTACCGTGTCCGGGAAGTGGTGGACAATGGGTTTGCCTTTCATCTTATTGACTGAGATGTCACCTCACACCGTGTCTTGAAGAGTGAAAATGGTTTAAATTGCATTTAGTAAATTTTGTTGATAAGACCTACATCTTTATCGTAGTGTCCCTGGATAGGGATGAGGATCTGGGTGTTGTTAGCATAGTTAGTGTATGAGGCACCCAGATTGTCCAGTATGTCAAAGAGCGGCTTTGTAAATATATTATACAAAGTGGGGGAGACGCATGAACCCTGTGGCACGTCACATGTGATCGGTACTAGATCTGCTGCTGAAGAGGGGGAAAAGACTGTTATCGTTCTATTGTCTAAGAAAGAGTTTATCCATGTGGTAGCCTCTTTGGAGAAGGTGAAGGCAGATTTAAGATTGTTGCATAACACTTTATGGTCAACCAAATCAAATGCTGCGGAAAGATCTAGGAGTAGGAGAAGGGAGATTTCTCTTTTGTCTTTCCCGTCATCAATTTGGTTCTTGAGATCGAGAAGGGCCGTCTCAGTTCCATGTCTTGGTCTGAAACCAGATTGTTGGGTGCCTAATAGGCTGTTAATCTCCAGATAGGATTGAATCTGGAGATAGGCAGCTCTGTCTAAGATTTTTAGGAGAAATGGTACTGTCGTAATTGTCCTGTACTTGGTCGGGACGCTAGGGTCCAGGTTTATTTTTTTTTTAGGAAGGGTAGTAGCCAGGCATATTTGAGGATGGTGGGAACAGAGCAAGATTTGAAAGAGGAGCTAATGAAGGTAGTGACAAAAGCAGCTTCCTTTGCAGCTTATTTAATGATGGGTGCTGGGCAAGTATCCCCAAGACATCGGGAGGGTTTAAGAGATGTGATGATGATTTCAGCCTGAGTTTAAATTGGTTGTGTGGTTTAGTTTGGTTGTTAGCAAGTTCTTTCCAGATGGCTTCTTGGGTTGCAAGAGCGATCTTGTGGAGGGTGTTTTTTTGGCTAATATTTTTTTTTGGAGCATGGCGATTTTATTGCAAAGGGCGTTTTGTATGTTCCTGCACCAGGTTTTATTTCTGGTACGGAGTTCGGTGCTGAGTTCCAGTCAGCCCAGTCTATGCGGACCTGTTTACCCTGCTTTCCAGAGAGGAGCTGCAGCGACGGTTGAAATACACTGCACCTTTAATTTCCAACTTTCTCTACATAAACGAACTTCCGGCGTGGAGCGCGGCACGGAGTTCGGTGCTGAGTTCCGGTCAGCCCAGTCCGCCTCTATCCACCGCTGAAGACGCCATGGAACTAAGTCCAAATGTTCCCAATGACCGTGAAGTGTCACTAACGGGAGTCGGCCTCCACACGCGAAACCGTCTACTACAGCTGTGGCGGCTGCAAACCAAAACATCTTGCAAAACAAAGTAAGCGCTGTGTGTATAACGGCCCGGCTCCTCCCCATGTAGCACTAAGCTCCGGGAGACGGGAAAAACGCTTGACTGTTTGCCCAAAGCAGGGAGCATTCCCGTGAGTACTCCTGCTGTAGCAAAACAGTCCCCTGCTGAGCAAATGTGTATTCCTACCGTCACTAACACTTTGACTGAAAGCGCTATAAGTACATCAAGAGAATCGATGATGAGGCCAAGTTTGGACATTGAAAGTGAAAATGAAAATCATTTGAATCATTTGATCCACTTGAATCACATGAAGGGAACAAACGGAATAGATGCAGTAATAGCTAAAGCACTAGCTCCTGTTCAGTTATGTACAGAATCATTGATTCTGACTACTTTACCTGAACAAAATGATGACGTGTCGAGGCAAGCCAAAACTCAAGGTGGTAGTGTTCCAAGGCTGGATAAGCAAGTAACACATTTGGAAAGAAATACTCCTCCTCCAGCTACGGTATACCACGATGCCTCAGAGACAACCTTCTCTTTTGAAATAACGGACGCAGACATTTTAGCGATAAGGTCACCTGCTGAGGAAGTGCACCCCCATTACTCCCTAATGAAAGTCTCGTCCAACAACAGAGCCAGCTTTGTACAGCAGATGAACCAGCGAGAAACCGCAAAACACCAGAGAGATGGAAAGCAGCAGAAGCTGCCCCCACCGCGCAAGTGGTGATAAAAAAAAAAATGACATTCACAACAGGACGCACAAATCAATCAGGACGAGAAAGATGGCCCTAATAGCAAGGGGCATCTGGTTGAACCAAGTGCATTCACTGGAGATAGTGAAACTTCATTAGAAAAAGAAAAGAATAAAACTGAACAGGCCGAACTCGTAAACACTCCGATACAAAGGACCAAATCGAGTGTGGTGTTAAATGGCACGACACATTTTGATGTAGCGGCACGTGAAGCACGCCTTACCGAAAGGTTAAAGGCAGATTTTATCCAAATGAGAGAGCGTCTAAATGAAAGTTTTACCAAGAAAAAAGATAAGAAGTTCACGCTCAGACAAAATGTGAGCACTTTGACAAAAGAATTCACACAGGGAAACAGTAAAGCACCTCTATTACAAAATCCTTCGACAAAATTGCGCCCTATCAACCTTGACATCTCAGACGGTGGTCAAGAAATAAGTGGCCTGAAAGCAGCAACTTCAAGAAAATGGCACTCGCGGCTCAACGAAATAACGAAGCGGGAGGCCCATGAAAAATGTGATCTAACAGAAGCCATTGTCAAATGTACAAAGTGGATCAGACACAATGTGGCGGACAGCCTTTAAGCTGCTATGAGAGAACCAGCTGTAGTTGTCAGCAACATTGTAATAACTCAGGTCTTCACACCCATCCAAGCAATTCTATGACACAACCCACAAGGGATGCGCCCTCAAAAGAAGCAATGGCGCTAAAAGTGAAGCCTAAAGACCTGGAGTCTGATAAATTAACAACTATAACCAAAAATGAAGGGCCCAAGGCGAAGATCTTAAAAACCAAAGAAAGTGCGGTCGCAGTAGTGGAGAATTCTAACATGCCACTTAGACAAGAGGTGAGCAAGTTTACAGCAGCAGACACGCAAGATGCCAGACCACCTATTGAAGTGGTTACTACACCCCAATCAAATCAAAAGAGCACTGCTACAACAGAGGAACAAATCACCTCTTTTGGGATCTTTTCTGGTGCAGCTAAATCAATTAAAGTAGCAACCACCGCATAAAGGCAAAACAGCAAAAACAACACAAATAAAAGGCAAGGGTCCGGCCTCTAAACGCCCTTGTACAAACAGAGCAAAAAAGTTTATACGAAACTTTACGACTCCCCCTCGACCAGAAAGTACGAAAAGTAGTAAAAGAGCTGTGCAAATCGAGAATCAAGTTAAAGAGTCTAATCCTCTTTTAACATTACCAAAGGAAACAGTGAAAACTCAACAACTGGCAACAAAACGTCCTCGTGAAGAAACTATGTCTGCAGATGAGGTGGACGATAATAACTCAATAGACCTATGCGATCTATCAACTTATACAATTGATGATGAAGCTGACCCCGAAAATATGACAAGGGTGAGAGAAGACCATGAAACACCGACAGAAGAAGAGACCATGAATGACTCCAAAAGGAAAATTATGTGGCGCAGCCATTTCACGAAGATGCACCCAAAAGTGCAATCAGTGAACAGAAATAAGAGTCATCCTGTCCCTCCAGATGCCCGAGTAAAAACAAACAACAAATTGCAAGAAGCATCGCTAAATGCGCCTTTAAAGTGCAATCCTAAATGCACTACTGCTCAAGCACAAAAGCAAAAGCAAAAGAGGCAGAGTGAAACAACAACTTCGCATCCACAAAAACAAAATAAATGGTGGAAACTGGAATTGGAAAATATAGTGGAAGACAACAGTGACCTAAACTTAAACAGAGCCAATAATGTAATGAGGTTATTACATTATGTACCGGCACTACGCAACATAAGATCGGACGACCTTGCTATTGTCGAATACAAATCAGAAACAAGATCAGATTGGGTGGTGCTACATATGAAATCTAAGAATTTAGCCTGATCACTCTTGGAAGCAAAAGAAGACCTCCTGTTCTTTGGGTTTGATCTTACAGTATGTGATGCTCAACATCCAGCGATGGAGGAGGCAAACGAGCATAAGCAGAATAGATCCTCAAATAACACCAAAAGGGGCATCCTATAGAAATAGATGAAACATCAATCATCCAATCCAACAAGAACACAAGATTCCAAGAGCCACGCTTAGGATCATGTAGGGTCAAGAGGAATGACCCAATTTCTAACATCCTGGAACACCCGTGGATTTGCTCACTTATTTAAAGATGGTGATATACAAGATCTAAAAAGTACCTTTATTTGTCTGCAAGAAACGTGGCTACGTGAGCCACCATCAAGTGATGGATACACGATATTTCTAAATGCAGCAGGAAAAAATATATTTGGACGCCCCTTTTCTGGCCTATTAACCATGGTAAAGAACTCTGCAGGATGGGAATTGCTACACATCCATAATCCAAATTTGTTCGTTCAGCCCTTAACCCTGCAAACAGTAGTTGTAACCCAAGATGGAAAATCTTTAAATCATCAACTACTGTTAATGAACTTATATTGGAATCCTGAGATGATTGCCGAAACCGTATTTCTGGATGCTGTAACAATGGAAATAGACAAATGCTGGGCATCTTTTTCCGATCCGTTCATAATAGCGTCTGGAGACCTAAACTACACATGGTTTGATAAGTTAAAAATGTTGAACGGTGTAATCAATGGAGACATCCCCGCAGCAGATATGTGGCATAGAGGGGATACGTCAAAAACCCTTGATTATATTTGGGCCTCTGAAAATATTCATCCTTACATAACAAATCTTGCAATAACAAAGACAACTAAAAGCGATCACGATCCGCTAGTGCTATCATGGGGGAACCCTTACAAAAAGCAGCTGCAAAGACACATATTTCCACTAGGCATTAACAATGCCCAAAATCGAATACGAATAAACAGCGAGCACATTGACAAGTTAACAACTGGGTATACCCAAACACAGAAGTGGAATAACCAAGTGGAATATACATCATTACTAAAGAAGTATACCTACACAAACAAACCAAAAGCAGGAAGTGTCTCAAATAAGCATCAATTCAGTCCAGCCTTAGACGAGGCAAAGAAACAGCTGCAAAAAGATCTGAAGCAGATAAAGAAAGTAGGTGGACCTAATGAAAAGTCGCTGTTGAAGGGAAGACGACAACAATATCGCAATTGGCTGAAGTCATTCAAGCACATACGAACACAAGAACAAGCTGAACTGATGCTAGACAGCCGTAACATCTGGCAAATTATAAATACTGGCAAATTAAACAAGACAAGCGCATTAGCAAATGGAGTAAATGCTGTCAGTTGGGTAAACCATTTCACAGCAGTATTCAACGACCAGGACAGTACGAAGTTATCTAACCCATTGGTAGTGCAGAAAGCTGGAATGTCATCGAAATAGTGGAAGACATTGAAGCAGCATTTCAGAAATTGACGACTTCACGAGCCGCTGGACCAGATGGCATCGCAAACCTAATGCTCAAAGCAAACAAAGAAAATTGGGCAAAATTCATAAAAAAATTATTCGAGCACATTGCCACAACAAAAAAGATCCTTGTCTCCAGGACTAGCGTGGTGGTAGTACCAATCTTTAAAAAGGGAAACCGTGGCGATCCCGAGAACAACCGCCCTATTGCGCTGCTAGATACCATGGGGAAAGTTTTTGCCACCTTTCTCCCCAAAGAAATTGCTCTATGGGCTGAAAATGCATTAATATCTGACAGCAGACAAACAGGCTTCACCAAAGGCGTTGGAGTGGAATTAAATCTAGTGCTATTAAACATGGCCAAATTGAATGCTTTAAAACAGAAGAAGAGACTGTTTCTGGCATTTGTCGATTTAAAACAAGCATTCAACAGTATTAACCGCCAACTCCTCTGGAACAAATTGAAAAACTGGGATGTCCTAAGCAACTTGTGGCTCCACTAATGGCACTTTATGCAAATACCAGCATTCGTGTACGTTTAAACATGGAAGGGGATTTAACAGAAGAAATACAAACCACAAAGGGCGTGAAACAAGGCTGTCCCCTAGCTGCTCTACTATTCAAATTGTTTATAGCTGACCTGCCAGTGGCCTTAAGGCAAACAAGGTGTTTCCATCCAAAAGTAAACGGAAACCAGATAAGCCATGTAGTATATGCTGATGTTGATGATGTAGTTTTATTAGACAGCACGGAAATCGGACTTCAAAGATTGTTGTCTTCTCTGCAAGCATATCTATCAGCAAATCAGATGACTATAAATGTTAAGAAATCGCAAGTCATTGCATTGGGCCCAAAAACAAACGGCAAGACCAAAAAATGTATGTGGAAAATAAATAACGAAGTCCTGTGTAAAGCGGATACAATCCGTTATCTAGGAGTTGTGTTCAATATCTCGATAAGAGAGTGGAGCTGGACAAATGAAGTAGCTTTGCAAATGAAAATTTTAGCTCTACAATGAGCAAAACTACACGCTACATACGGGAAGCTTTCATTACAGCCAATAATCACTTTCTACTCCCAAAAAGTGGTCCCAATAGTATGTTTTGGCAGTGAAACAAGCTGGAATATTGATCCTAAATTTTGGACCCAATTGGAAGGCAAATTTTGGTGCAAAGTGCTTAAATTACCACAGTGTGCCTCAATGGTAGGAATTCGTCACGAGCTGGGACTCAATTCTTAACACTCTGTAGTTCTGTGGAAGTCAATAAGTTTGCTCTGTAAAATGAGGATAACACCCGGAGCAAAGCCTTATTTGATTCTAAACAACAAAAGCCTAGATCCATCAGCGTATTTGCTAAACAGCTGGGAAGAGAAACTGTTGTCAATTCTAGCAGCGGCAGATATAAACATGTCACTGGTAATGAATACTCCACAATTAGCGAAAGTTAAGTTTAATCAATGGAACTGGATTATCAACACCAACACAAGAGTTTCATTGTCGAAAGCCATTGATTTGGGTATGTCGTTGCGAAAAGTAGGAGACTTACCTAAGTATCTCACCAGATTTCCATCACAATACCATAGAAACCAATTCCTAAGACTGCAACTTAATCTTTACCACACTCGTGGGATTTTGATGAAAAGGAAAGATCCGGTAAAAACGAGTGCAATCTGTCGCTACTGTCTGATAGAGACTGAATCACTGAAACATTTGATAACTGAATGCCCAAATATTGCCAACCTGCGTTCATTGCACTTAGCCCGTTTTGCGCCAAAGAATGGAAACATGGCCGAATGGTGGAGCTATGTAATATCGGGGACAAATACCAACTGATCATGCTCAATCATTAATTTCGTTAACATGATCCTGCCATGTCAAATGAGGTTGAGTGAAATTAGTACGTACATAGCTCCCTGAGCACATCCGAACAGCCGCTGATCAAGGGCGCCCTCATCAATGCCCGCTCCCTTGTCGCCCATGCACTAGATATCGCAGACTTCATCTCTGCCAACAACCTGCACTTCCTGGCTATCACTGAAACCTGTCTGCACCAAGCAGCAGGCCCAGCGCTATCCCTCGCCATCCCAGAAGGCTACTCAATACTGAGGAAAGACCGGGACATAGGCAAAGGAGGAGGAGTAGCCTTCATCGCCAAAACATCCCTTGGCCTCAGATTAACCCCACCGCCTAGCTTCCGTTCTGCAGAACTTCTGTCAGCCAAGCTTCAACTCTCAGCTACACAAACCATACTATTACACCTCCTCTACAGACCCCCAGGCCCCATCAGCACATTCGAGGAAGAGATATCTGACCTCTTGACCACCAACACCAAAACAGGATCGCAAATTATCCTCCTTGGCGACCTCAACCTCGGTCTCGGTGACCCAAACGATGCCAATGCACTCTCCCTGGAAAGCACCATCTCCCAACTAGGGTTCTAGCTCAGAATCACAGACCCCACCCAAAACAAAGGCAGGACCCTGGACTGGCTAGCGGATCTCAACTGCTCTACGCCATCACAAAAAAACGAGCAAACTGCATGGTCTGACCACCAAGCCATCTCCTTCTCCATCCAAGGGAAACCACAACCAAACACTCCAACCCCCATCATCCCCCAAGCCCTCACCAGAAATAACTGCAACATTACCTTACAAAACCTCAGCCCACTCTTAGACAACATCCTTACCCCCACAAACTATGTTAACCTAGATGCGGAGAAACTTGCTGACCTATACAACAAAACGGTAGAATCAGCAGTTGACACCATCGCCCCACTCAAACTCACCAAAGCCAAACCGGCAGCCCACATGAACAAATGGTTCACACCAGAGCTAAAAATCCTCCGAAACTCCAAACGAGCCGCAGAAGCCACCTGGAGAAAAACGCCCAACCCCTTCAACAAAACACAACTCTCAAAAGCAGCCACCACCTACAAAACTGCCATCCTCAAGGCCAAAAAAGAGACATATGACAACAGAATTGAGAGCGCCAAATCCAAAACAAAAGAGCTTTTCAATATCCTCAGGGAACTCGAATTCCCCCCCCCCCACTCTGGCAGAAACCTGCGTGAAAGATGCAGACTGGTGTGAGAGGATTCAAAAAGCACTAGCAGACAAAATCACCATGTTACAATCCAAAATCGAACAGAAAAAGCTTAACCTATCCAAAAAAACAAACCATCCACCGTCCACTACTCCCAAAACACCTACCTGCCCCCCATTCTCCTTCTCACCAGTATCCACTAAAGAAGTAGAAAGCATCATTAAGGGCCTCAAACCCTCTAGATGCCAGGGGACTCATGCCCAGCTCCCATCATCCAGGAAGGCGCCAACATGCTGGCTCCCTTCATAACAGCCCTTATCAACGCATCTTTCAAATCAAGCTCAGTGCCTAGCACCCTCAAGGAGGCCTGGGTCATGCCACTGCTAAAAAAAACTAATCTAGACCCCAATAACCCAACCAACTACAGGCCAATCACCACCGTTCCCTACATCCTAAAGATCTTAGACAGAGTGGCCTACCTGCAAATACAGAAGCACCTGGAAGACAACAACCTCCTGGGTCTCAGACAATCCGGTTTCAGGCCAAGGCACGGAACAGAGTCAGCCCTACTGGACCTTAAAATCCAGATGGACGAGGCAAAGGACAAGGGTAATCTAGCCATTCTCTTGCTGCTAGATCTATCAGCAGCCTTCGACCTCGTCGACCATCAGATCCTCACGGAACATCTGATGACATCAGCGGCCTTCTCTAACCAGGCGACTGCCTGGATCCAGTCCTTCCTAACCAACCGAACCACCCGGGTCTTCTCCCCGGGGGCCTCAGCACTCCCTGTCCCCATCACATGCAGCGTTCCCTCAAGGCTCGTGCGTCTCGCCGACCCTATACAATATCTTCACTAAGCTATTGTTTGACCGCCTAGACAACCTGGGTGTCACATACACAAACTATGCTGACGACACCCAGGTTCTCATCACCCTATCAGGGTGCTATGACGAGGACTCCACCAGAATCAACAATCTATACCTGGAGATCCAAGCCTGGATGGCAGAGCACGGGCTATGCCTCAATGATGAGAAAACTGAGCTCCTTCTTGTCGGCTCCCAACCACGGCTAAACAAACTAGACCCCCGTTACGCATCCATCAACATAGACGGCAACCTAATCACAGTTGCCAAAGAAATTAAAACCCTTGGGGTTTATCTAGACTCCACTCTCTCGCTCAAAAGACAGGTAAATGCCACTGCCTCATCCACAGCTTACACAAACAAGCTTATCAACGCCTGCAAACCTTTCCTTTCTGCCTCCAGCTGCATTACTCTAGCCAGAGCACTAGTGCTCTCAAAAATTGACTACTACAATACACTCTTTCTCGGCACGTCAGAACGCAACCTGAACAAACTACAGGTGCTTCAAAATAATGCCCTCAGAGCCGCCCTCAGTATCCCACGACACGCCCACATCTCCAGCATCAGGCAAGATGCTCACTGGCTACCGGTACGAGACAGAATCACCCTCAGATCCCTCATCATTGTTCATAAATGCTGCTCCAATGATGCACCCAAATACCTGGCAGACAAGTTCCACAACCACACTTCAACTAGACCAACCAGAACGCCATACTGACATTGCCTTTCCGTTCCCGAATTCGCCCTAAAAGAAGCCGGTGGCGCCAGCTTCCCGGTCCTAGCTGCCAAACTATGGAAAGCTATGGCACTAAACCTCAGAACAGAACCCTCCTTTTGGACTTTTAGAGCCAAAACTAAAACATGGCTTTCCAACAGAAACTCTGCCTAATGTACTTCCTCTCCGCATGTCCCTGTCGACCAGCTTGTAACCTGGTCTTCCACACTTATTGTTGTTATTTCACAGTCTGTATTGGATATTGTATATTCTTGACATGTTGTATCTGCATCTAAGTCTTGCCATGTTGTAACTGCATCTAAGTCTCCGGCGCCCGGTTACCCCAGGGTTCGGCGCGCGGTACAAATAAAGAAACTAAACAAACTTAACTACATGAAGCTTCAAACTCAAATTCAAATTGGAGGAGCAGGTGAAGAGAAACTAATAGAGGATTGGAGAATTCAGAACAATAAGACGATGTCGATATTGATGACTGGAAAGGACAAACAGCGGCAGAGAATCCAACAGAGGAAGATGGAGTGTTACTTTACCTTCTATTGGAAGCGTTTATTGTCACTCCTACTATCTTTGTCTCCACGCCTGTGTCCATGTCTCCCTTTTCTTTCCTTTCCTTTCCTTGGTTCTGCCCTTTCTCTTCCTTTCTCTGTTCCGTTTACTCTTCTCTGTCTTTGCTCCTCTTCAGGAAAATGGAACGCAATGATGAAAAATCATGACAAAAAAGTTTTGTTTACTTTTTCAAACTAAAGTCAATAAAAAAAAATGTTGAAAAAAATTCTGGTACACGAGTCAGTCAGTGAGAGCAATTAGAGATTCTAATTCTCTGCGTATAGAGAAGATTTCCCTGGTACTTGAATTAGCTTTTTTGATTCTTTCATTAAAGGTTTAATTTTTTGTTTGTATTATTTTCTTTTTTGTATCTGACGGCGAGGGAGGTGAGACTATTTTTATTCTGAGTCCACGGGTTCTTTTTCCAACTAGTTTCTGCCTGTCTTTTTTCTTTGTGAAGGGCTTTTAGGCTAGGGGTAAACCACATATTGAGATGAGCCAGGGGTTTTTGCTTTGCTCAGTTTCAGAGGAGCAATGATGTCTATGGCTGAGTTGATAGTGTTATTATATAGATCAACCAGTTCTGTGGGATCGGTTGGAAGGTGGGTGTGATTGGTGATAGGTTGGATCAAGTGTAAGAGGTTAGTGACTGTTATATTCTTTTTGCATCTGGTTAGGGCTGGTGGAGCCATAGGCTTAGCTACGTTAGTTTTGGGGATGTCTTGGATAGTGAACGAGATCAGGTCGTGGTCTGTCCATAGACAAGGTTCAGTGGCAGTGATGCATGAGGTGCAATTGATACTGATCAAAGACTTTCCCCATATTTTCTAGGATTGGAGGTAGTGATATATAATTATACCCCTCCTAGAATATGTGGTTAAAGAATTTTAGAGGGTTAGGAAAGAAATGTCACCTACCTCACAGCAACATTATCTAATGGAACCAACAGTCATGGGTTACAATTGGAAAACGTTTAACTTGTAACCTTTAAAATGTACAAATATCCACTGGGATAAAATGGTACTCAGCACTCCATGAATGACTTATTTTTTATGTGTTACCAAGTAGTGGTTTGAAAGAATGTTGTGTTGTCAAATACATTGAATATTTCCATCCATAATAGGTATGTGTAATAAAGATGCTTCTTAGACACGCGTGTAGATTCCTTCAGTTAAGCTTATTGTAAGTCTCTTTAAGATGTTACAGAGAGACCCACTGGGTCCCATCACCCAGGCTGACTTGCCCTCAACCTACTAAATCTGTAACCTTGACAAACACGCACACCCAAACATTCCACTGCAGCACATCAACATTCTCTCAGCTCATACATACATAGCAAGTACAATACAACAGTATGCTTTCTCCACCGATCTGGCTTACTAAAGACACTTCTATAATGCTCTGTGGATGCATTGGCCCACTTGACCAACTTCACTTGTCTTCATGAATATGCACGTCCCACATCATGTATGCTTTTTTCACTTGACCCACTTGACCCACGTCATATCTATAATGCTTAATTAACTCACCTGGCCGCCTTGATCCACTTCTAGCAGAAAGCACGGGAATATGTGGAAGGAGCATTGGCAGAAGGTAAATGGATGTGCCCCATGCTCTCACAATTGCCTTCACAGATTCCATGTTCATTATATAAACCCCAATCCATTCTGGGGGTTTCATTTGTGTGCATGGATTGTGTGTTCATGATCATTTTAGCAGTCCTGTTTTCATAACTGTTGTTTATTTCCTTCATGTGAGAGCCCGTGGGACATGGGACACTCCACCAGCATGGGGAAAGGAAGTGTGAAAGAGGTGATTCTACCTAAAATCCTCTCATAAGTCCCCCTCCCCTTAGACACAGGTGGGTAGGAAAATCAAATATATAGTCTTGTCGAGTGGCGCAAGGGGTGCTCTCCGCTGAGGAAACACGCAGGGCGGACAGGCCCTCCGGAGTGAGGAATGTCCTCTCTGGGCCGTTGATCGGGCCAGCTTTTGCTCTCCCCTCTACAGGGTTGAGATAGCAAGCAGGGCCAAGAGTGAGGCAGATCAATGCGGGCTGAAGCGATTGCCAGTGGGTTGTGGTCCCATCGTGAGGGACAGACAGTAGCCATCGTATTTTCCTTCCCCACTCGGTTACATGAGGTAGGAGTGGAGAAAGTTTGAGACACGGGTCGTTGTACAGCGTTACTTTGTGAGGAGAAACGTATACTGTTGGCAGCCCAGCAGGGTGCCGTGCGTGTCAATTTCTCCTTGCTGCTGTGGGGACAATGGACCAGGGAAGGTGATCAGAAGGTGTGTGAATGTGAAGAGAGCCATAGAGATGGATTTTGTGAGAACCACTGCACTCTTTACCTCACTGCACTGTCCACCTTTAAGAGATCTAGCTGTCTAGAGACAGGGTTTTGATTTTTTGGTTCAGGAATACTGCCCTGTGGAGCTGCAGTGTCCTCCTCAGCACCCAAGGTCCCATTGCAGATTTCATGAAAGTGAAGGTTGAGGGACTCATGCGAGCATCAGAGGTGTAGATGGGTTTTTGTTATACTTCTTGGTGCCTGTTTCCACCCGCTTATATTTCTAGATAAGAGGGAAGGGAAGTGTTGTGTAGTTCTGTCTGGAATAACACGCAGAGAGGCGTGCCTCAAGAAGATTATACATCGAACCAAACCCTGTTAGACCACAGAGGCCTGACCTACGTAATGCACATTGTTACAGGGTGGCAAGTAGCAAACCTGCCATATCTGCACTGTGAGCCATTGGGTTCTCCTTAGGGATCTTTTCCCTTAGTATATCTGAGCACTGTTTGGTTGAGCTCTGTTTTGTGTGTTGTGCGTATTGTGGTAGTCTGCAGCTACCCGTAGTCCTAAGGGTTTGGTATTGCCTATTGCGAGTACCAGGTGAAGGGAGGCCAGTGCTCCTAACGTGATGCTATTTAATTATATATTTATAAAATGTGAATGATCTTGCTCACAGGTGACCGACTGATGATATTGAATTATTTAATACCATAAGTAATGGACAGAGGATATTTAAGTATGTATTTTGGTTCATGCACTTACCGAGAATGCCTCAAATAAGGGCCCAGTGCGGTAATTTTACTCAGGTATGCCGAATATCTGTTTTACATATTCTGATTTATCAAGAAGGCTGCTCGAGTTAGTCAAAGGAAATAAGATTGTGACTCCTTATTTAAACCGGTGCACACATATTACAGTTAGCCACAAGGCTGACCTGCCATTAGTAGAGGGCCAACTCTCCCACAGGGCCGCCTGCCCATACTTAGATCTGGCATAGGCCCTCATATGAGTGTCCATCGATTATCCCACTGGGTTTTCATTTAGCACATGTATGCCGTAAGGTGTAAGTGTTAGGCGGAAACCTGTGCAGTTCCCTCTGGGACCACTCCAAAAGATTTAGGACTACAGGTGTTGGCGATGAACCCACTTGGTAGCAGTCTGTACCACACAGATTCAAGTGGTAGCTGTGGCTGAGCAGTCAGACTTCTCTCAAGAAAAGTTGGTCAGTATGTGGAGTATACAAGATAGGGCAATTCTTCACAGCAAGACAAGCAAACACGCAACGAGGCTTAGTGTAAAGATAGTAAGTTATTTATTTATAACAGAATGTCTATGAAAAACACTAAAGCAAATCACGGCAAACAAATCAAAACACATTTACTCTACGTAGTAGAAAACGATCAATCCCCCTTAACACAATATTGACAACTCTAGGTTCTACCGGTACCACTTATTTTCAGACAGAGGTGTATACCTCAACCTAGATGACACTCGAATATTAGTTAGGATGGTAGAGAGAAGATAGGCAGGTAATGAAATCAACACGGTTCACTCTGAGGCGGATAAAATGCAAGGCGGGAAGGCAAAAATCACAATAGGTCATAAAGTTCAGAGGCCAGGCACACTCGGAGAGAGGCAAGGCGCGATGTCCCAGAAAGTCTCTATTGATGATGCATTCAAGTCTTTGTAGCAAATTGTTTAACGACAGATGGAACCAGTTCAGAACAAAGAATGAGCAAAGCTTGGAGGCAACCCAACGGATCGGAGAGGATTCAGAGACCTCACTCGAACCGATCGAAAGGGAAGCCAGGCGGACACGGTACCTTGTTGTGGAGGGCAGCTCCGGCGGGGGCAGTTGTTCCTGGTGGTGGATGCACGATGGGTCTTGGCTAAGAGAAGAGATGATCTCGTCGTCGAAGGAAAGGAAGTCCGGTGCACCACCAGGGAAGAGACCAGCCGCGGAGTGCTCCGTCACAAGGCACCACCTTTCGGTCGCGGTACAGGGTTAGTGGCTATCCGGTTGCCGGGTGCTCTGCACGGGCAATTCGACCACTGCGTCCTGCGGCGAATAAAAAGCAAAGGAGACTGGTTGTTCCCACCAGCCAGGGGAAGAGACTCCCCGGCAGGGAGATCTCCTCTGTCGTCGGGAAATTGTGAGTCGGTTCCGCAGGGCTCCACCGGAGGTGTTGTCGTGCAGGTCGGCTCAGCGTTACCCTCGTCGGATTCTTTAGGTCCTGTGGCGACTTCTGAAGATCCAGTCCCAAAAGCCCTGCTTTTATGCAGACGACCCCCATTCATTCAGCCTAGCTGTCAATCAACACATGCTAAGTGGTGAGCGGGAAGGCTCACCACCTGGGCCAATCACTCCAGAGTGCGACCTGAGTTGGCAAGGCAACTCGGTCCAGGGTGCCTAAACCCCCTCCCACACCCCTGAGGTAACCCAGACAGAATGGCACCACTTTGGAGGGTCTCTGTCCAGAGGCCCGCCAAAAGTGGAACAAAGGGCTCAACCTTTGGTTTAGGAGTCACAGAGACGAACACAGACGCCATTTTACAAACCGAGCTCTGGCAGAAAATACCACTCGATAAACCTATTTAAGATAAGTAGATCAGTGGTACGTCAGAGATTAATGAGACAAAGTATCAATCTCCAACAATGGGACAAATCCCATAGGATTATGTTCGGGGTCGAACATAACAAGTAGTTTCCACTGCCACCAGCCAAAACTCGACGAGGGGGGACGGGACAGTGCCCCCTCGAGTAACAGATCCAGGAGTAATCAAATCACTCCTACTAGTACGTCCACAATAAGATGGTTGGTACTAGTTCTGTTAGTAAATTTAGGTCTAGTAAAGCCAATGGTGACTTTACATGCCCGGGGAGACAGTAGTCAGTCCCCGGGTATGGAGTCTATGGTGGGGGACCCGCTAGGGCGCCCCCGTGTCACGACACGTAGGGTGCGGTGTGACACACATAGCAAAACATCTGAGACCCTATGGAGTAAAAGACCCCATAGCCCATCGAACACATTGACATATCAAAGGAATTACACACATACATGTCCAAGAGTGGGAGAAAAAGAGTCTCACTCTTGGCAGGATGGAAAAAACAAACTCCAGAAATCCAGCAAAGCTGCTGGGGGACTCACTAGGTTAGGAAATTCAGCCTAAACAGAGAATTCTCCCTAACACTCGCCCCCCCCCAGACTAAGGGACAGGAGGATTTAATCCACTCCTGGATGAATCTCATACCTCTAGTCGATGACATACATCCTAGAGAGACCATCAGCATTTTGGTGGTGACACCCTGACCTGTGCTCAATGGTGAAATCAAACCCTTGCAGGCAGATCGACCATCTCAGTAGTTTTGCGTTTTCCCCTTTCATTTGCATTAACCATCTCAAGGGTTGGTGGTCAGTCTGAATAACAAAAGTAGAACCATACAAGTACGGCCTAAACTTCTTCAGAGCCCACACGATAGCAAAGCACTCTCTTTCGATTGTTGCCCACCTTGTTTCAGGATCCTTCAGCTTGCGGCTGATAAAGCAAACGGGGTGCTCCCTACCTTTCCCATCCAGTTGACTGAGTACGGCACCTATCCCTACATTGGAAGCGTCTGTCTGCACAATGAAGTGTTGGCGGTAATCAGGAGCTCTGAGTACTGGGGCTTGGCAAAGAGCCTTCTTCAGGTTTTCAAAAGCCTGATTGCACTCCTCGTTCCATTTAACCTTCTTCGGAAATTTGGGCGAGGAGACGACATTCAGTGGAGAAGCTATGGTCCCATAGTTCTCTATGAAATTCCTGTAATACCCGGTGAGGCCTAGGAAGGCTCTCACCTGGGTTTGAGTAGTCGGTGTTGTCCAATTTTGCACAGCTTCAATCTTAATGAGCAAAGGCCTTATTTCTCCACCGCCTACCTCATGCCCAAGATAGACTACCTTACTCTGTCCAATTTGGCATTTGCTCGCCTTTATGGTCAGATTGGCTCGTCCAAGAGCCTGCAAAACATCTCTCAGGTGGATTACATGTTCTTCCCAGGAATTGCTGAACACTGCTATGTCATCCAAGTATGCCATGCAGAAGTCCTCCATCCCATTCAGAACCTGGTTTACCATCCGTTGAAACGTAGCAGGTGCATTCTTCAGTCCGAAAGGCATTACCGTAAACTGGTATAAACCAATGGGGGTAGAAAATGCAGTTTTCTCCTTGGCATGGTTGGTCAGGGCTATTTGCCAATAGCCTGACGTCAAGTCAAATGTGCTGAGGAACTTGGCGGCGCAAAGTTTATCCACCAACTCATCTGTTCTTGGCAAAGGGTGGGCATCAGTCGTGGTGACTGCGTTAAGAGCTCGGTAATCCACGCAGAATCTAAGTTCTTTAGACCCGGCCTTTGGTACTAACACAACTGGGCTAGACCATGGACTAGTAGAGGGCTCTATTACCCCGAGATCAAGCATCTTGCTGACCTCACCTTTGATGTGGGTTTGTACGTTTTCTGACATGCGGTATCCTCTGCTTTTGACAGGCAGACAGTCACCAGTGAGTATGTCGTGCTGGCCCCAAGGGGTCAAGCCTGGTGAAAGCGAGAACAGAGAGGCAAACTGATTCAACATAGACTTGCACTCTTCTTGTTGCTCGGGTGTCAGATTGGAGGAGAGATTCACTCCTTCAATTTTTTCATCTAACGGTAAGCCTCTGAGGAGATCCGGAAGAGCTTCACTCTCTTCTTCTTCCTCGGATGATGCTAGAAGCAACGCTCCTACATCAGGTCGTGAGACATACGCTTTAAGTCGGTTGGTGTGAAAAACTGTCGGAGCCTCCTTGGGATTGCCCAAGTCCACCAGATAGTTAACCTCTCCGAGTTTACCCACTACTCGGTAGGGTCCCATCCATTTATCTTGCAAGGCCCTCTGCCTTGTTGGGATCATAACGAGAACGAGCTGGTCTTGAGCGAACTCAACCATGTTAGCCTTTTGATCGTGCCAGTGCTTGACCAATGCTTGTTCAGCTTTCAAGTTATCGCTTGCTTCCGTCATCATGTGTGACATTCTCCTCCGTATACCAATCACGTAGTCAGTCACTCTGACTGGCTTGGGGGAAGGAGCACTCTCCAACCCCTCCTTAATCAGGGCCAATGGACCTCTGACGGGATGACCATAGAGTAGTTCGAAGGGAGAGTAACCTACTCCCTCCTGAGGGACTTCTCTATAAGCAAAGAGAAGGCATGGCAATAGAAGGTCCCACTTACGTTTAAGGGGTTCTTCTAGAGCACCTATCATGCTCTTCATGGTTCGGTTGAACCGTTCTACCAACCCATTGGTTTGTGGGTGGTAAGCCGTTGAGAACTTGTAAGTTACTCCGCAGGTTTTCCACATGGCTTTCATGTAGTGGGACATAAAGTTTGACCCCCTGTCAGAGATTACTTCCTTAGGAAACCCGACCCTAGTAAAAATACCAAGGAGGGCCTTAGCCACAGCCGGAGCCGTAACAGTCCTCATAGGAATTGCCTCAGGATACCTAGTAGCATGGTCTACTACAACAAGTATAAACCTGTTGCCTGAGGAGGTGGGAGGATCAAGGGGACCAACGATATCAATCCCTACTCTCTCAAATGGGACTCCCACAACTGGGAGAGGCACTAACGGTGCCACATTCTTGGATCCAACCTTACCAGAGATCTGGCAGGTGTGGCAGCTCCTGCAGTGTTTTTCTACTTCGGCCCCTTCTTTGGCCAATAGAAGTAGAGCGAGAGCCTTTCCTTAGTCTTCTTGAAACTCAAGTGACCAGCCAAAGGAATCTCGTGGGCTAACTGCAAGAACTGTGGTCTGTTCTCTTGGGGTACTACAAGGCGTTTGTAGTCTCCAGGCGCAGACTCGGTCGGTTCACTGTAGAAGAGGCCATCTTCCCAGTGCAACCTATGTTTCCCAGGCTCTTGCCCTTCAGCCTGAGCTTCTGCCTGATGGCGAAGACCTTCCAGAGTTGGACATTCTCTCTGTCCCTTACTGAAGTCTGCCCTGCTGGGTCCACCTTCTGCCAGTAAAGACAGAAGCTCAGGATGGTCAACAGGATCCAGATCTCCAATGAGTTCTTGGCCTTCCATTAGCTCTTCCTCAGAGTCTAATTCCACCACACAGGGTTGTACCTCCCTCTCAGCCTCAGCTGGAGGTGGAGTTACGGGTGTGACGTTGGACAACCGCGGGGAAGTCCGTGTTGGCTGCACTGGAATGCGGGCTGCTGGTTTCGGGGTAGAAGTCTTAGGTTTCCCTTTTGCTTCTGATTTCTTAGAGACAGCGGCCGCCATTTCCAATGGAGCAGGAGTGATTTCTTTCTTCATCATCTCCCCGAGAGTACCACGCATGGTCCTCTCTCTTGCAGGTCTGGATAGCTCCTGTAACCGTTTACTAGGAGGTCTGGGAGTATGCGATACAACTCCGAGAGTTTTCAAATCGTTACCCAACAGTACGCGTCCTGGTACCTCACTCTGTATGCTGACCTTATAATACTCTTTAGTATTATCGGGGATAGAATTATAGACATCTAAATTCTGTTGTTCCCACAACCCCAGAGATACTAGAGAAACGCTGGCTGAGACTCCAATGGGTTCGTCAGCTAGCAGTAGAAAGTTTCAACTTGCCATTTGTACTTCCTCCTCTGGAGCGAAGGCTAAGGAGACAAGTTGGACCCCTGAAGGTTTACCCTTACATCTGGGATCTCCTTTCACGTGATCAGTCGAGCCGCAAACAAAGCATTTACCGAATGCTCTCTGGAATGGTGGCTTGTTCTGACCTCCTTCCGGTTTGGCACCAGAAGACACACTATTCTGCTGTGGTTTTCCCGGTGGCTTATCCTTCCGGTTTTGTTTGGGGTCCTCTTTGGAATGTGAGTTATTCGAATTCTCTTTTGAGTCTTTCTTAGGCTGTTCTCCCTCATCCTTTTTCTGAGTTGCCCCAGAATCCTTGTGAGTGGCCCTGTTGGCAACCCACAAGTCAGCAGCCTTAGCTAGAGCCCTGGAATCCAATTCCTTCGAATCAGCCAAGTGCTGTCTGAGCTCAGGAGAACAGGCATCATAAATAGATTCCAACATAAAAAGATTTTGCATACCCTCGTAAGTGTCAACTTTGTAACCCTTAATCCATCCCTCTAAGTTTTTCAACCCTTCACTCACCCAGTTAGCCCAAGGGGTACCATCATGCTTTTTGAGGGTTCTAAACCTCTTTAGATACTGGGAAGGGGTCTTCCCGAATCTAGCTATCAAAGCTAGTTTCACACTTTCGTAATCCGTCTTATCCGCCTCGCCCAACTCCATTAACACATCAGTCGCAACAGGAGGGAGCCTAGAGAACAACCAGGGAAGCAACGCATTCCCGGTGATGTCCTGGAGCCCATGATTGTATTCAAACAGTTTCAACCAATCCAACACATCCAATCTCGGTTCATACATACCCACTAATTCCTTCGGCATACGGGGTCTTTTGGGACTGGAGCTCCTAGAGGAACCAGAGGAGAGAGAAGCACTTTCCATAGACAACTTTTTCATTTCTAACTCGTGATTAAGTTCTATTTCTCTGAGTCTTAACTCAGCTTGCTTCTGCTCAGCCTGGGCATTCATCCGTCTGAACTCGAGCTCTTGGTTTCGTTCAGATTGAGCCAAAAACCGTTTATATTCTAATTCGAGCTTCATTTTTTCAAGTTCAAAATAAGCAGGGTTACTTGTGGGACCTGGTATGGGCCCCGTAGGCACAGTTGGTAAGGCAGGTAGAGGAGCGGCGGAGACAGTTTCGTTAGCCTCTCCGTCCTCGTCAGCCTCTTCATCGCTCTCATCAGAATTACGATTCAGATCAACACCATTACTGTTATCTACAGTTGCTGGAGAGTTTGGTTCCTCTGAACCAGTACCCAGACTTTGGTTCGCCAGCAATCTCTCTATCAGTTCTAACTTCTTGCCTCTTACAGAAAGATTCTCTTGCCTACAGAGAGCTCGCAAAATCTCAGTATTTTCACCTGACAAAGATTCTTGGTTGTAAGTTTCCATCGTAGACATGTTTTTTGAAAGTTGCTTTTTGTGCAAAGTTTTTGTGGTTGGTTATCCTACAGTGTCGAAAAGCACTCTAAACTGTATACTCGATACTAATCCCACCGCTGTACACCAGTGTTAGGCGGAAACCTGAGCAGTTCCCTCTGGGACCACTGCAAAAGATTTAGGACTACAGGTGTTGGCGATGAACCCACTTGGTAGCAGTCTGTACCACACAGATTCAAGTGGTAGTTGTGGCTGAGCAGTCAGACTTCTCTCAAGAAAAGTTGGTCAGTATGTGGAGTATACAAGATAGGGCAATTCTTCACAGCAAGACAAGAAAACACGCAACGAGGCTTAGTGTAAAGATAGTAAGTTATTTATTTATAACAGAACGTCTATGAAAAACACTAAAGCAAATCACGGCAAACAAATCAAAACACAATTACTCTACGTAGTAGAAAACGATCAATCCCCCTTAACACAATATTGACAACTCTAGGTTCTACCGGTACCACTTATTTTCAGACAGAGGTGTATACCTCAACCTAGATGACACTCGAATATTAGTTAGGATGGGAGAGAGAAGATAGGCAGGTAATGAAATCAACACGGTTCACTCTGAGGTGGATAAAATGCAAGGCGGGAAGGCAAAAATCACAATAGGTCATAAAGTTCAGAGGCCAGGCCCACTCGGAGAGAGGCAAGGCGCGATGTCCCAGAAAGTCTCTATTGATGATGCATTCAAGTCTTTGTAGCAAATTGTTTAATGACAGATGAAACCAGTTCAGAACAAAGAATGAGCAAAGCTTGGAGGCAACCCAACAGATCGGAGAGGATTCAGACACCTCACTCGAACCGATCGAAAGGGAAGCCAAGCGGACACGGTACCTTGTTGTGGAGGGCAGCTCCGGCGGGGGCAGTTGTTCCTGGTGGTGGATGCACGATGGGTCTTGGCTAAGAGAAGAGATGATCTCGTCGTCGAAGGAATGGAAGTCCGGTGCACCACCAGGGAAGAGACCAGCCGCGGAGTGCTCCGTCACAAGGCACCACCTTTCGGTCGTGGTACAGGGGTAGTGGCTATCCGGTTGCCGGGTGCTCTGCACGGGCAATTCGACCACTGCGTCCTGCGGCGAATAAAAAGCAAAGGAGACTGGTTGTTCCCACCAGCCAGGGGAAGAGACTCTCCGGCAGGGAGATCTCCTCTGTCGTCGGGGAAATTGTGAGTCGGTTCCGCAGGGCTCCACCGGAGGTGTTGTCGTGCAGGTCGGCTCAGCGTTACCCTCGTTGGATTCTTTAGGTCCTGTGGCGACTTCTGAAGATCCAGTCCCAAAAGCCCTGCTTTTATGCAGACGACCCCCATTCATTCAGCCTAGCTGTCAATCAACACATGCTAAGTGGTGAGCGGGAAGGCTCACCACCTGGGCCAATCGCTTGAGAGTGCGACCTGAGTTGGCAAGGCAACTCGGTCCAGGGTGCCTAAACCCCCTCCCACACCCCTGAGGTAACCCAGACCGAATGGCACCACTTTGGAGGGTCTCTGTCCAGAAGCCCGCCAAAAGTGGAACAAAGGGCTCAACCTTTGGTTTAGGAGTCACAGAGACGAACACAGACGCCATTTTACAAACCGAGTTCTGGCAGAAAATACCACTCGATAAACCTATTTAAGATAAGTAGATCAGTGGTATGTCAGAGATTAATGAGAAAAAGTATCAATCTCCAACAATGGGACAAATCCCATAGGATTATGTTCGGGGTCGAACATAACAAGTAGTTTCCACTGCCACCAGCCAAAACTCGACGAGGGGGGACGGGACAGTGCCCCCTCGAGTAACAGATCCAGGAGTAATCGAATCACTCCTACTAGTACGTCCACAATAAGATGGTTGGTACTAGTTCTGTTAGTAAATTTAGGTCTAGTAAAGCCAATGGTGACTTTACATGCCCGGGGAGACAGTAGTCAGTCCCCGGGTATGGAGTCTATGGTGGGGGACCCGCTAGGGCGCCCCCGTGTCACGACACGTAGGGTGCAGTGTGACACACATAGCAAAACATCTGAGACCCTATGGAGTAAAAGAGCCCATAGCCCATCGAACACATTGACATATCAAAGGAATTACACACATACATGTCCAAGAGTGGGAGAAAAAGAGTCTCACTCTTGGCAGGATGGAAAAAACAAACTCCAGAAATCCAGCAAAGCTGCTGGGGGACTCACTAGGTTAGGAAATTCAGCCTAAACCGAGAATTCTCCCTAACAGTAAGAATCCCATGCCCAAGACTCCGACAGATTGCTGCTGACCCCTTCTTTCAGAAACATAGGGAGTAACACCTTACAATTAGAACAGTGATTAGTTGTATGACTTGGAGATCCATTGAGATGTAACACTTTTATTTGTGCCATTTCTAGAAGATAAATCAGCTGGAACATTAATATCCCTCTGAGCATTACAGCACTGTGCCTTCCCACTACAAATTGTAAATTTTCATTTTCTAACACTTTATTGAAAGCTGATGTTGCATGTGCCATGTGAGTGTTGTATTGGCGACACTGAGTGCAAGAGACATTGAGGGTGGGTATGGTGTCAAGGGATGGAGGTGTAATGGCGGGCAATATACAGATGATGGCTATAGGTTTGTCATAGAAGACAGCCTGTAAAGCACTGTTAGGGATATGTGTGGATGTTCTGGTGCAAGCCTTGACTAGCATGTATGAGTTGTTCATGCTGTGGTTCCTGTTCCGACTGCTACATGCATTACCGGCCTAATTGTTTTGCAAATGGCACCCACGCAGGGACGTCATTTAGGGGTCACCAGAGGTCGCAAGAGCAACCGCTGCCCATTGACCAGCGACCTCTGTCAATCTCTTGCAACCTCTGGCATTACTCCAATGAGAGGGAGAGCGGATGTGGCCACAGCCTGCTACGCAGCGATTTTGCGAGAGCAGCACTGCACGTGTGCTTTGTTTCTCAAGCGCACCGGCCTGAGTCTGACTCCTATTCCCTGCTGAGAAGCCTGAATCAACACAGTAAGTAATTAAAGTGTGAGTCAGACAGTCAGTGTCATCATGACTGTCTGAGGTGGGTCGCGGGTGCTGCTGGCTGGGTTGGGCACGGCTTAGACTACTGCAAAGTTGCTGAGCCGTGGTATTCGAAATGGCCATGCGGTGCTGCTAAGCAGGCCCAGGCTGAGGTGTGTGCTGCGAAATGCTCACCAACTCGCCTGCAGCAGCGGTCAGCCACGACTCCTTGCCCGCGCCTGCCGAAGCTGTGTCTCTCTACTGGTGGAGTTCTTTCATGTATATTGTCATTGAGTCTTCATTTCACTTAGTAATGCACACGGTAATTCACATATCAGTCCAGTTATCGTACATTCATGTGCACATGTATCTGCATTGGCCCCTTCCATTCTTTTGTTTATCTCATACTGGCTTCTAATTAGTTAAATATGTGCTCAACGGGGGTATTTGTGTAATGTGAGAAATACAACACTCCCACCAAGTGTCTAATCAACAACATTATCCTGGAAAAGTGACAACAGAAATCTGACCTCCAGTGTAAGGCACTGGTAGAAAGCATAATAGCACATTAGTTCCACTGCTCACTGAGGTGAGCCACTACATGGCCACCGCATGAGTAACTCATGAGTATGGCACACTAGTCGCCGGTGAGAAGTAAAGGTATCACCATATGTCATTGTCAAGAATGCTCTTATTATTCAGCGTAGTGTAGATATACTCCCCTCACCGGAGCACATTGAATATGCTATGTTTACCTCACGTATCAGATATGCTCCACCATATCCCTGATGTTTGCGGCTTTTATTTTGCTCTGAGCATTATTACTGCTCTGGTGGTGATATATACGTGGCAGGTTTTAGAATATTTTATATCATAGAGATAGGTCGGTTTGGGGTTTGGAACTGTAACACGTGTGCAGTTTGCACTTTACAGTAGAATGCAATACATTTAATTACATTGGCCATTCATAACTACCCAAATTGCATAGATAATGGCATACGCCTGCCATAAAATCAATACAGACACAAAACCAAGAGAGGATATTTTCCTCAAATAGTGTTTTTCAAAACATTACAATTTGTGCATGTTTTAAACTCCAAGAACCAATACAAAGGTTTTCCCTAGAACTTGCAGTACCGAAATTGGACATTTCACCTTAGTTGTTTGTTAATTTTCATGAGGTTATATCATACATTGGTGAGCTGTCCAGCCTGCAAACCTGATAGCTGTGGTTCAATCCCTGAGGTAAGATTTATTTCATGAATTCAAAGCGGACCTTCAATGTTTCTCACTTTAGCTGGTGGGTGGGGGAAGTTGGTGGACCCTTGACTTGAGCACTGTGGTGGCCCCCGCTAGCACATGCCACAGAATGGTGCCGGTGCATCTGACATGCTCTGCTTGCGAGTGCCGGTACGCCTGCCAGGTCAGACCTGGCGGGCGGGAAGGTACCCGGGAGCAGAACTCGTAGTTTGCTGGTCTGGTAACAACGGTACCGGCAAGCTTACCGGTACCGTTGTTACCAGACCAGAAAACTTATACTGAGGTCCAATTTCTTTTTTAGTAATAGGGCGACCCTCAAACCAATGAGGTGTGTGAGTGTATTGTGAAAGGGTGTACACTTAAATGTGGAGGTGGCTACCTGTGTGAGTGTATGGTGAAAGGGTGCACACAAATATATGGGTGACTGGGTGTGCGTGTGTGCGTGTATGGTGAAAGGGTGCACACTTAAATGTATGAATGGCTGCCTGGGTGTGCCTGTATGGTGAAAGAGTGCACACTTAAATGTAAGGATGGCTGGGCGTGCATGCATGTATAAGGTTAATGGTGTTTGTGCTTGTGTTCAGGGGCACAACAAAACCTACATTTCGGGGGGCGGATTCTTCCAATGTTGCAAGAGGCGCTAAGTTCACGGGTGGTGTGGGAAGCAAACTTATTTGTGTGGGGGCATCTAACTTCTTTACGCATTTTAATGAGACTATTCTAGTGCAGCTTCAATGTTACAAGCAGTTAACTCTCTCCTTTAAGTGTAAAAGCACCCACTTGTGAACTGTTGTGAGAATTAACAGTCTCCTGTTCCCTTTCTACCCTTCCAATCACTTCCCTGGCATGAAAGTACTAAACCCACATCAAATTTCAATTGCCTAAAAAATTTGGCATTTGGATGCAGGCACTAACAGTGAAATGCTTTACGTTAGTTACGGCTGGGCACTTGTTAACAGCGAAACCCAGGTGCCTGTTCTGTTCTGTTAAACATCTGTGTCCTGTTCTATCCGGTAACTGCTCTGAAGGTCAGCCAGGTTGAGTCAACATAGCCCACATTTTCTGGGGGTGAGTGCTGCAGCCCAGTCAACTGAATATTGTTAAGCCCCTACTTGTGTTTAATGCCTTAATTACTTATTGGTAATCGTCATTAGTCCTAGCCCTATTCTTCCTTGCCCCTGTACTTGTGTATGAGGCAGTACTTGGGTATGAGGCACCATGCCTCATACACAAGCACTGGGATGAGGTAGAGGTACACGGAGGTAATGCCTGACTTAGCTAACTGTATATTCATTACTCCTAATCCCACTCTTCCTCATGCCAGTACTTACCTATGAGGCAAGGATCCTCAAACGTAAGCTCTGGGACAAGGAAGAGGGACGTGAAGGTAATTCTGGGCCAAGGAGCTGATTTTGAAGGTTAAGGTAGGGCATGGGAGGGAGAGGGGATGTGTGGGCGGTGGGATTGTGCGATAAATCATAATGGTTGTCCATGTCCCAGCTAAGCAGGCATGATATGTGGTATTAGTGGCTAGAGAGGCATTTTGGGGCACCCAGTCTAGTTATTCCTCAGTTTATTATGACCTTTTTTTTAACTGCACATTTCTGATAAAGCAGTCCTGCTAAGGGTAATTACCTGGCTAGATTGTCATTTGGGTGCTACCAGTCTAGCCATTTCTTACTGCAGCATTGTATATTTTTTTGAGCATCTGTGATAAAATGATATGATATAAGTCTATTATAACATGCCTATACACAAGTGTTTCTTGGTGCGACAAGCAATGGTGTGAAGATAGAGGGTGGACAAGACAAATGATCTTACTAGGCCTTGTGTCATTCAAATTGTGCAAGTGCGAGAATGAGAAATGCAAGGGGAAAGGGAGGGGGAAGTACAAGGAAGAAGGGAGGGGAAAACAGGGCTGTAATGCTCTGAGTAAGTGCAGCCAGGACAGTGAGGCTCTAGGTAGTGCAAGGAGGACAAGGGACTGTAGGGTTACAGTTACAGTCCCTAAGTGTGTGGTAGGCCAGAGGCAGTGCAAGGGTGACTGATCAAGAAAGACCCTGGACTCAGTGAGACTCTGAGGGTAGCCAAGCAACCAGTTGGTATAGCGGACAGGTAGGTCAGGTAGGTCAGCAGGGGAGGTCAGGTAGGTCAGCAGGGGAGGGAGAGAGCGAAAGCAGAGGAGAAGAGGAACATTTTGAGCTGCTTCCGGAACATCAGGTGGTCCGCTAAAGTTTGGGAGGGGCAGGGAGGCATCTGCAGAGGAAAGAGATCTACCCCCCACTCTCTGCCTGAAGAAGCGTCTAGCCCTTAGAGAGTTGGAGGTAGCCGGGGGAAGGGCTCAAGAAGGGCTCAAGAAAAAAGGTCTTTTTGGAAGAGAGCATTGGATGTAGTGTGAGCCCGACCCCCAGAAAGCCTTGTGGACATTGCAAAGGGTCTTGAACTTGATTATTGCAACCACCGGGAGCCAGTGGAGAGATTTCAGGGCTGTAGAGATATGATCCCTGGGCTTGTGGCCAAGGATAAGTCTTGCTGTCCTGTTCTGGATAAGTTGCAGAGGGTGGAGAGAGGAAGGCAGCTTGAGAAAGAGGCTGTTGCAGTAGTCCAGCCTAGAGAGAAACAGGGCTCTGGAGACAGTGAGCTTCTGGGGGAAAGTGAGAAAGGGAAGAGTCCCTTTGAGGAGGAGTAGCTGGTAGGTAGTGGGACTTCTTGGCAACGTCCGAGATGCGAGGAGAGAAAGAGAGAGTGGAGTCGATGAGGTTTTTTGCCTCGCAGGAAGGTGAAGGAAGAGGGCCCTAGGTGGGCGGCCAGGGTGAGAGAGGGAAAGCAGGGGCAGGGGTCCCAATGAGAAGGATCTCCATCTAAGGTAGATATCATTGGCGGCTCACCAATCCTGAATCACAGATAGACAGTCAGGAATGAGCAAGAGATGAGAGGAGCCTCAAGGAAAGCTGAGTGCCATCCCCATAACACTTAAAGTTAGAGGAGAAGGTAGGCCAAAGAGGCCAAGTAGAGGTTGAAAAACAAGGGTGAGAGGATAGAGCCCTGGGGAATGCCACAGGTAGAGAGGTGGCAGAGAGAAAGGGACCAAGTTGGACCTGGGAGGGGCAGTCCAAGAGGAAGGAGGCCAGCCACTCCAGGGCCTGATCCGTGATGCCCAGGTTCTCACGTATTCGATTAATCAGGATGGCATGGTTGACTGTGTCGAAAGTAGAGGAAAGATCAAGGAGGATTAGGACAGAAGGAATGCTGGAATCAAGGTTAGAGAGCAGATCTTCACAGGTGTTCAGGAGAGAGGTTTTGGTGCCACTGGCTCTGAGGCCAGACTGATGGTCATGGAGACAACCAACAGATTCAATGTGGAGAGTAAGCTGGGAGATGGCCAGCTTTTTTCCAAGAGTTTGCCCAGGAATTTGGGTGATGGAGATTGGGCGATAGTTTGCCTGACAGGTAGGATCGACAGATGGCGTGTTGAGGAGTGGGTGCACAAGGGAGTGCTTAAGGGGAGAGGGAACGTTCCAGTGGTGAAAGAGTGATTACAGAAATCGGCCAAGGTGCAGAGAGGGTGTCAATATGGTCCTTGATAGTTCTTGAGGAGCATGGGAGCACCGTTTGGACAGCACTTTCATGGATCAGACTTGTCTAGAAACCTTGTCAGGTGTTGTCAGAGAGAAAGAGGAGAAAGGACGAGGAGAGGTAGAGATGGCCAAAAGGGGGCCAAGAGAGGGAGAGGAAGAGGAGATAGTGGACAGTATGTCCTGAGTTTTAGCAGAGAAGTGAGAGGCCAGAGACATACAGATGGTCTGGGAGGGAACAGGAGAGGTGGAGACCGCAACAGGATTGACCAGTTCCATGCAGATTTTAAAGAGTTTGGCCGTGTTGTTAGAGGCAGCAGAGACCCAGGCTTCAATGTGTGCTCTCTTCTTGATGAGTGTTATTGCTTCGACTGGCATTTTTGCGCAACCTGTCTAGGTATGTCTAAATGTGGCCTGGCATGCTTTACTGTAATGTTATAATGTGTCTACACTGGTCTACATTGTGCAGCCAGTGGGACATGTTTTCAATGTGGCATGGCATTTTTAATAGCAACGCGTGATTTGCATGTATTGGATTGGCTTTACTCTACAAAACAATGGCAAACACTCTGACTTTTTAGCCAATTTTTCTCAGAAAGTGTGCTGTATATTGCATTAAAACATATATTTATATCTTTCTCCTAGTACAGTGTGCGGTATACTCCTTCAGCAGCACGTTCATGCGTATTGTGCAAGCGTGATAATCTAGGCCGCCCCAAAGTGTGGCACGACCCATGATTTTTTGCCGAGCTGGGGTGGCCCCCTCAGCATGGCTCGCAGGGGGGCCCCCACATTTTGTGTTACGCCACTGGACTTGAGCCGAGTCAAACAGGCCAATAAGAATGAAAGCTGAAAAAAATAAACGCTAAATACTGCTTTAATCAGGTGTCACTAATGACACTGGATTAAAAAGCAGTATTACTGCATTTTTTTTGCTTAGGCTTCCATTCTTTTTGGCCAGTTTGCCTTATGTTGCGACCAAAACATAAGTCAAACTGGCCAAAAAGAATGAAAGCTTAAGCAAAATAAACATGGAAATACTCTTTTCAATCCAGCAGTATTACTGCGTTTATTTTGCTCCAGTCTGTATTATTCTTGGTCCTGCCTGGGTCGCGCTCACACCTTCAGCCAATTTGGCTACGGGCAGCAGTCTTTTGTAACCGATCGGATGGAGGATTGGACAGGTCCCGAAAACCGGGAGACTCCAGGCGCTACCCCGGAGTCCCGGAGAAGAGGCTGTAAACCCAGAGTCTCTGGGGAAAACCCAGAGGTTAGGCAGGTTTGCCCCAGTGCCATCTTGCAAGTCCCCACAGAAGCACTGCATAAGTGGAATTAAAGGTTTCAATGCTGGTAATCAGGTTTTGTAGCACACCACACTTCTGCAGACCTAGCATGGTAGGATGTGTACCTGAAACAAACAAATGATACTTGTTTTGAAAGTGTGAGAGTGTGATGGTAGTAATGTATAGAAACAAGAACTTGAAATGTTTTTTTTCCTCTTGAGTTATGCAAGCACTTTAAAGAGATACAGGAAGATGATCAGGTAGCAATCTTTGCCAACACCGATATAGAATGTCCTATGATGAAAGATAACAGAGACAACACCAGAAAAAACATGCTATAACTGCAACTTGCGAAAAGCAAAATACATAGTCTAAAATATATGCTTATTCTACTTTAAATGCTTTTTGAAAGTTTTTGTCTGCATTGTGAATTTGAGGTGTTCAGTCAATCAGTGAAGTGTGCCTGTAATAAACCTTTAATGAGTCTAGCAATAATTGTATACATTTCCACAAAGAAACATTATTTGTTATTCCTATTTTATAAAGTCACTGTTCACATTTGTGAAACCTATGTATTTTTGTTTTTTTTTAACAGGCTTGAGCAAGAGAGCTAGCTACTCCAGAAAAAAGAGCCACATGGCACTGGACATGGTAGCAAGGGGGCTCAAAGGGGTAGCAAGGGAGACCCCAGGGGTCGCACGTGCAACCCCTGTTGAACCCCAAATGACATCCCTGCTACTTTATATGTATGTGCTTGCTGGATTACTAAATCAAACTGCACAGACATTTTCTTGCAAACCATCTAAGCCTTGGGGGTTTTTGAGCTAAGGATTGTTCCCCAATACAAGTACTTACCTTCCTGCTGTCCCTGTGTCTTGAATGTCTACTTAGGCGGACACTGTGGCTAGAGGGGGGGATCCTCCCTACCTCTTCAAGGAGAATACCTTCGCCAAGAAGAAGAAGACAGGAAGAAGGTCTTCTGAGGCAACCACCCATGTTTAAGATCCAGAAAGAGGTGAGGGTATACTTACAACTGTTGAACCTGAAACATACCCTGCATCCAGGACTTTGTGAAGAGTGTTCTTTCTTGAGAACTCAAGTGTTCCTCTCCTTCAGTGAAGACACCCTCATACTCAATTTCCGACCGTCATTAAACTCTTGAAACCCTGCTTCATTAACAAGTTCCTGGGTAAGTTTGGTTTGGCCTCTTTTCTGTTTCCGACTTGATAGTTATGTGCTAGCATGCGGCTCCCAGAGTAAATAATTGAACAATCTGAATGAGACACAGCTGAAGGAGTGGTGTTTTATTTCTTTTAGCAATGCTCCCAGAAGAATAGTTTTTTCCTTATCAGTATGTGTCCCATGTCATTAGCCTTTTATAATTGTTCTTTTCTTTTAGCAGACCTTTGTGGGCTAGCTTTTTCTGTGTTGGCTGTCAATCAATGTCTGATATAAACTGTGCATGTGCACCAAACCGCTGACTATGAGCCCTTTCCCTGTCTGAGGTGACTGGGTCAAGGCCCTTGACTAAGGCCATTTGATCACAACAGCATAGGCTGTATTGAACAATGGAATGTTCACAGAGACAGGATATGATCATCGGGTTAGAATTCCTATGCCTCTCACCTTGAGGAGTGGGACCGGAGACACATCAGAAAAGCTATTGTGAATGGGAAGGACTATTGTCACACATCACCCTGTGATATTGATGGAAAAGATGTATAATCTTACCATGAATAAACTCTTTGTTTAAGGTTGGAATAGTATGCCAGAAGTGCCGGCATAGAATGTATTGATGGTTCTATAGTCAGTGGTTGATTTAGGGAATGGGTTTCCAGTGCAGTTCAGGTTTGTAAGAAGGGAACGGGTTAATGGGTAGAGTGCTATCTGTTTGTCTTGCAATGAAACAAATAAATCACCTATTGTTTTTACCATCATTAAAAATTAGAAAGCTAGTCTGATTGCTCTGGCAATTATGTCCATTGGCTAAGACTGCAATGCCTGCACCAAGACATTTTCCCAGAAAAAAGCTAGTACTGGTAGTTGCATCATATTTGTTGTTGCTAAAGGAAACCAACATTCAGAACATTAATTTCATAGCAACATTCTATATTATGATGTCAAATGATCTTGGCTGAGGAGTGTGGGGATTCCATTTATTTTAACAAAGATTACACTTTTTTGCTTGTGGTTGAATGGTTGCTATATTCAATGAAAAATCTTTGTTAAAGGGACGTTATGGTTAAGTTGCACTAATATAAACCTATGGAATTCATTGAAAAAACTTTGTTAAAGGGACGTTATGGTTACAAGTAAAAATGAAAAACCTCAGAAATTCACCAGTTATGGTAAGCTAAGCAACCATAGCACATGCCACCACAGTGAACATCAAAGATGACATCACAAATCCCACCAGCTACCTTGCAAGCAATAAAAGATGGTGTTGATCCATATTGTTTTAAGACAACAGTCCTCTTTATATACTACAACACATGATTCTGCAGAGGGAAGTAATTTCAAAGTGCTTTTGAAGCGTTAATCAAGGAACATGAGAAACACTACCCCCTACCTTAGAAGTAACACATGTGCAACATCTGCCCCTGTCCCCCTGCCCCTCCATATTAGTGTTTTGTGCCTCTTCCCTCTTTTCCCTCCCCACCTTCCGTTCTAAGCTCTCCTGCCAAAAAAAAAAAATACATCAAAAAACAACAAAAGAAATGTTTCTTTAGGAACCACCTTTCACAGTTAAAAAATAGAACAAAAAAACAGACTCCACTTACTTTACATTTCTCAATAAAGTACATAGACTCAATAGATTTTGCAACATTTCCATTAGCATGTTGAGTTATGTTAATGGGAAAATTGTGGTGTTCATCTTCCGTTCCAGGAACTGGAACAGTGGATACCAGCCTGACCAGATTACCACAAGCACATTGTTCTTCCTTTTCAAAGCTATCCCACTTCCAATTACTTTACCACAAAGCCAGTCCAAGGTGGACATGGCCACTTTAACCCCACTTCCGATGGCCACAGGCTACACCCAGTCACCAAAGGTATATCACTATTTTTTGCAACTATATTATGACACTTGTCAAAAAATAAAACACATGCACATTTGCAAAACCATGCTTTAAGGTCCTTGCCAATGCTCTACACAAGTTTCCTGGAAATCCACCCATGTTTTATTTTTACAAAAGTGTATAATGTATGCACATACATTAGTCATATAACTTAGCCCCACTTGACAAAATACATTCAGACTTTACAAAAACATGTATATCTAGATCTAAAATCTTTTAGCACCACATTTATAAGCCTTTACAATTTTTTCGTATCCCCCCTCTAATTTTTCCCCCTCTTGACAGAATCCCACCAGACTTTGTAAAAACATGTATATCTTGATCTATAATCTTTTTGAAAACCTTTGTGTAAATTAGTCAAATGGCAACACATTTATATGCATTTCTAATATTTTGGGAACCCCCTCTAATTGTGGACCCATTTGACAAAATCCCACCAAACTTTGCAAAAACATATACATCTAGACTTACAATCATTTTGCAAACCTTTGTGTAGATTCATCAAATGACACCACATTTATAAGCCTTTAAAATATTTTGGGACCCCTCTCTAATTTTGACCCTTCTTGACAAATTCCCACCAAACTCTGCAGAAACATATATATCTAGATCTATTATCATTTTGCCAAGTTAAGTGTACATTCGTCAAATGACACCACATTTATAAGCCTTTACGTTATTTTGGGACCTCCCCTCTAATTTTGCACCCTCTTGACAGAATCCCACCATACTTTGCAAACCCATTCGGAATCAGGTCAAGAATATATTTGCGAAAGTTTCATTAAGTGGCACCAAAGTTATAAGCCATCCAAGAACTGCTTTTCACCAACCCTGTAATGCAGAGGTGTCTGTGAACTTCACAGGACTGTTCCTGAACATCTGGAATGTTCACTGACTTTTATGGCAAAAAACACCAGTTTGTTTGCTTCTTGCAGCCCTATCCCATCCCATCCTCACCACCCCTCACCTCCCCAGAGATTATTTGATAAGTTTGACAAGTGCAATGTTGTGTTTTTTAATATTTTTTTACCATGATGCCCGTAGACACAGACCGATGTACTTGAATCCAAGATGGCGGGTGTTTCCAAAAATCTGACGCACTTCACGCTTTTCACCATCCAATCAGTGGGCGCGTCCGATGTCCACGGACACCACTTTGCCTTCTAAGCCATTCAGAGCCCTGTCCGTGGAGCGAACAGGGAAATGGGTCAGCGAACCGAACCCAGATATTACACATGTTTTTGGACCTACTTTTTGGTCGTTTTAAAAACTACTGGATGGATTGCCACCAAATTTAGAAAAGCACGCATTGGGACCAAGCCGCCGCTCTTGCAGATTTGGTGAATATCCATCCATCGGTTTGGGCTGTAGGCATGAGTAAAGTTTTTCTCCATTTAGCACTTACCTTGCACTTGCCACCAGCTGGCCCTATTATTTATCTTGTATTCTACTAACCATGTCCTGCACTTTTCCTTGCACTTGCCACCAGCTGGCCCTATTATTTATCTTGTATTATACTAACCATGTACAGCACTTTCCCCCTCTCCCTTCCCCTTGCACTTTTTTTCCGAGTCCCCTCTACCCTTGCACTTGCGCGATCTGAATGACACCTGGCCTAGTAGGATCGTTGTCTGTCTCCCCTTGTCCCCCCCCGCCTCGTCGCGCCTTGAAACACTTGTGTATAGGCGCGTTACAAATGCCATATCATATCATATCATATGAACACAAAAAAGAATTGGAACCCCCCCCTATAACTTTGTCCCCACTTGACGAACCTCACCAAACTTTGCAAAACAATTCAGAGCGGGCCATATACTTTTTGCGAAGTTTGGTGAGGATTCGTCCAGGGGGAGCAAAGTTATAAGCCGCCCAAAAAGAGGTCTTCCTATGGATTTAGCAACTTAAACATAACTACACGGCTGCTACTGTGGGCCGTGTAATATATATTTTTTTAATAACAATGTAAGTGTGGTTTGTCTGTGCTTCTGGAGCATTGATTTGACTGTCCAGGATAACGACAACATGCATAGGGAAACAGACAGGGAAAAGCCATACACTTATCTACAGTGATAAAAAGAAATGTGTTTTTCTAGGAAGCGCTGACAATTTCTTGGAGTTTAGGTGATGCTCTTCTGGTGTTTTCCCTTTGATTTTAGGCACCTTCTGTAGTATCACTACTCTACCAAAGAAATGCAGCTATTTATGTGGCTTGTCCCACCTAGTGAAGAACGCCTGGGCCTCCATTTCTGGTGAAGGCATGGCTAGTGAAATTCTACGTGTTGGTCATTAAACCTGGGTGACTGTGTCTTCAATCAACAGTGGGGTATAGGCTCCTCCTCAAACAAGCGGAATGGTGTGCCATACACACCAATAACCTGTGTGTGGGAGTGAGGGGTCATTTAGGCCCCCCTCATACATTCAGCACGATGTGGATCACTTGCTCGACCAATGGTGGGGGACAACTCCATTGCCCCCATGCTAACATCAGCCCTTATGCTGTCATAGCATAGGTGGGGCTGTTGCGAGAGACACTTGGCATCCATTTTGTGCCCTCTCGACTCCAGCTTTGGACTAGGCCTCACTGCGATAATACACAAATGCTTCTCTACCTCTGCAGTGCCGCGTACACCGCGCTCCTGGCCCCCACCTTTTCTCACTGTGTCTGAAAGCCTCGCAGCTCCATTCTCATGGATGAGCCGGAGATAAATGAAACAAATACACCACTGTAACATTTCACCCTTCCTCTGAGATCACTGTCCTGTGTGTGAACTGGGCTTAAACATGGCTTTTAGCTCATCCATCTCCACAAAACTGCCCATGCCCTCTTACCCCCGTTGTTGGAAAATGACTGCCACTTCAACCCTGCATCCCTGCAAGGTATTCTCTTGATGTGACCCTGCTGTGAAGCCCACCCCAGTGTGCCCCCAACTAACACCAAAGCTCTATCACAGTATATTGCACCCTAGAACTAACAAATGTCAGAATGTCTTATAGCCTCTTTTGTTTCAGCCGGACCCACCCCCACAGCCAATGTTATCTCACTGACCACGACCTTAAGCCCGATGAATAATGCTGTAATTATATGTGTTATATTTATAGATGCATGATGATGTACTCAAAGGAACTGTAAAGACCATTATTTAGTAGATGTCTAATGGTGGTATCTCACGTTAGCTTAGTTAGGGCCCAATCTACTTCACCACGACCTGGTCCTCACCCCGCCTGGACACAGACAGATGGACCTTGTGACGCTCACTCTCCTGACAACCCAGCAGCCAACCACTGAGGAGCAGCTCCTATATGCACCTATAAAATGCGAGATTGTGTCCAATCATAATGAACTTTGCAACATTCATGTCTGACATCATTAATGATGATTTCTGCCATTATAATCTATTGTAAGTGTATTGTTTGCCAGAGAGTTCTCTGATGCCAATTTTACATAAACGAAAACTAACTCTCACATCCTGTTCTCTTAGTCTCATTCCCCGCTGGGGTGTGTCATATGTACTTGTATTGCACGTATAAGATGGGGAGTGGGCCTTTACATTTGGTGACCCCCGTGACGTGATTGGACAGGTGCTCCGAGGCCCCGTGCAGTGTGGCGAGATCTGGGACGCCCCCCAGCGAAACCATCGCCTCCGCGGTTGAAGAGTTCCCACACACAAACAAGAGGTTCCAAGGGTTCCCGTTTTCCAAATGCCCAACTAAAACTGCTTGCCAAGGCGGGTCACGGCTTGGTTGGGCTGTGGACCAGACAGTGGATAGACCGTGAACTGTGGCTCTCGGACCACCCGACTGAACATGTGAGTACCGGTTGCGAGATTTTCAGGGGAGAACAGATGTTTTGGGAGGAAGGGAACACGTAAAGGAGTGGGTAAATATAAAAGGTTAGGTGAAGGTCAGGGTCTGTTTGAATGTGACTGAGGCTTTTTCTTATCTATCCTTTATATGGCCACTATGTTATTGTGGAAAAACAGGTAAACCGAAATAAGGGATCCTAGCCCGAAGGGGGTAGAAGTCGGCGGTGCATAGCATAGTCTCGTCCAGTGCAGGGAACAAGTGAAGATAAAGAGAAAAAAGTAGGAGTCTTATATATTTAGTAGACTCAGAGTAGTCATTAAGAATATTATTTTTCCGTGTGAGCAGAATTCTTGGAGAGGTAGCCTGAGGGGGCTCAGAGGTGGGGAGTGCGTGAGAAAGTAAGAACGAGGGACAATAAACTAAAGTAATTAAAAAAGGGGGTAAACTGAAAGGTAGTTTATGTTACATGTTTAATGTGTTAAAGTGTTACATGTTGTTTTGTCAGTAAGTGCCTATGTATCTGTGTATTTATAACAATAAGGTCTGATGAGAAAAATTGGTAAATAATTTGTGATTCATGTTGAGAAATAATTTGTGGTTCTGGCAAAAGGGTGTAAGTAAAAAAGGTTGTTGAAATTTTTTGACGTTAAGAGTTAAACAAGGTTGAACAGACGTGTTACAGAAAGGAGATTATTAAGTGATTGAAGACTCAGAAAAAGAGGTGAACACAAGTAAGAGCAAACAATACGGCAGTATGGGAGGGGAAACACCATTAGCACATATTTGTCAACATCTCCCATTGTATAGTGAGAAAATACAGAAATACCATGAACAATGGTGGAAATAAAAGGAGAGAGTGTATCGCCTATATGGCCTGAGGGAGGGTCATTTGATAAGAGGGTATTGGATCTAGTATCAACACACCTGCTAGCAAAATACAGGGAAAAACACTTGCAGAACAGAAGGGAGGTACTAGATCTATAGTGGATGTTTGAAGAGGTAGCGCCTAGCGGCGAGGTAAGTAAAGACACAATAATTGAGAAAGAGAAGGCCCCGGAGGGGGGAGAAGGGGCTGCAGGGGGAGAATGCACAATAACAACGAAAGAGAATTACCTCACTAGAATCTGTCCATTGTTGACAAGGCCCAAAGTGGGATACAGTGATACTCTGTATGTGCCAGCGCCCACCGCACCAACTA
Organism: Ambystoma mexicanum; assembly: GCF_040938575.1. NCBI lineage: Eukaryota > Metazoa > Chordata > Amphibia > Caudata > Ambystomatidae > Ambystoma > Ambystoma mexicanum. Next base: position 1,370,678,987 of record NC_090931.1, read on the forward strand.
CTCCAGCGACTGCATCAGTCACCGCCCGCCACCAAATGAAACGGGAGGGTTATACGGCTCAATTAGTGCCCCTCCACTGAATTTAGCGGGACTAACAGGAGATTTAGACATACAGCTCGCTCGTGCACAAATGGAAATAACACGATTAAGAGCACTGTGTGATAGAGGCCAGATGTTGCCAGGGGCAGGGGAAGCAGTTGACCTCACCAAAGTGCGCAGGGGGATCCACACCATCCCCGCCAATACCAAAAGGGCAGGAACAAGAGTGGCAATCAGGAGAGTTTCTGTTCCATTTAAATGGAAAACCTGTAAGAATAATACGACCTGCAACCCCAGACAGCCAAAGATGAGAGGGGCAAGGAGAAAGGGATTCAGAAGAGGAGATATAGGAAGTATGGAGTGATTTAGATGAATATGAAGAGGGAGCGGCAGCGGCGGGATATACGCTGCCATTCCAATTCGACCCAGAGGATGAAAGGGTTGCACGAAGACGGCAAGGGAGGTTAAGGCAAAGAGTAGGGAATATGCTGGTGAGTAAGACAAAGAAGGGAACGGTAAGTAAGAAAGGAGGAAAAGCAAAACTACAAATGCCTCTGATACACAAGGGAGCAGGGAGACCGCATTACATACCATGGGCACAGATGGACAAGAATAAATTGTTGAAACTTCTCCCTCCACTTTCGGGTTGGGTGGGGAAGTGGATACATGCATTTGAGAAACACACAGCAGGGGTGCAGGTAGCTATAGGGATTGTGAAGAGTTTCTGCCGTTGGTGACCAAGCAGACGCAGTGTGGGTGAAGGCGGGGTTCCCGGGAGTGATGATGAACTGTGACTGCAATAACGTTAGAGCACAAGTATGGGATGCGTTGCAGAGAACTTTTCCAGAGACTCCAGATTTACACTTAGTGATGCAATGCACTATGGGAGAGGAGGAGGAGCTTATGCAATTCATCCTTCGGGTGCAGACCTGTGGAGATCTGAAACAGGTACGGTGTGGGACCATTGCACTGTCTTGTTCTACTTTATAATCAAAAAAGGCCTCCCGAAAGTGGTACAGAAGGCCTTGGACAAAATAGCTTGGATAGAAGCCAAGGGTTGGCCAGAGATCAGGAGCATAATCGTACACCACTGTAGGAGGATCAAAGAAAACAAGTTAACTCTCTAGCCTCAGCTACTGCATACACATGCAAACTTATCAGAGCTAGCAAACAATTCCTCTCTACAGACAGCTGCATCACGCTTGCCAGAACCCTTATACTTTCCAAATTGGATTATTGTAATGGACTATACATTGGGTCTAATAAACAGACCATCCATAAAATCCAGGTCCTCCAGAATAATGCCTTGAGAGCAGCTCTCAAGATTAACAGAAATGAGCATATATCTTCGATAAGAGGATAATTCAAATGGCTATTCACTTCCGATGGCCACAGGCTACACCCAGTCACCAAAGGTATATCACTATTTTTTGCATCTACATTATGACACTTGTCAAAAAATAAAACACATGCACATTTGCAAAACCATGCTTTAAGGTCCTTGCCAATGCTCTACACAAGTTTCCTGGAAATCCACCCATGTTTTATTTTTACAAAAGTGTATAATGTATGCACATACATTAGTCATATAACTTAGCCCCCACTTTACAAAATACATTCAGACTTTACAAAAACATGTATTTCTAGATCTAAAATCTTTTAGCAAACTTTTGTGTAAATTCGTCAAATTGCACCACATTTATAAGCCTTTACAATTTTTTCGTATCCCCCCTCTAATTTTTCCCCCTCTTGACAGAATCCCACCAGACTTTGCAAAAACATGTATATCTTGATCTATAATCTTTTTGCAAACCTTTGTGTAAATTAGTCAAATGGCAACACATTTATATGCATTTCTAATATTTTGGGACCCCCCTCTAATTGTGGACCCATTTGACAAAATCCCACCAAACTTTGCAAAAACATATACATCTAGACTTACAATCTTTTTGCAAACCTTTGTGTAGATTCATCAAATGACACCACATTTATAAGCCTTTAAAATATTTTGGGACCCCCCTCTAATTTTGACCCCTCTTGACAAAATCCCACCAAACTCTGCAGAAACATATATATCTAGATCTATTATCAGTTTGCCAAGTTAAGTGTACATTCGTCAAATGACACCACATTTATAAGCCTTTACATTATTTTGGGACCTCCCCTCTAATTTTGCCCCCTCTTGACAGAATCCCACCATACTTTGCAAACCCATTCGGAATCAGGTCAAGAATATATTTGCGAAATGTCATGCAGTTTCATTAAGTGGCACCAAAGTTATAAGCCATCCAAGGACTGCTTTTCACCAACCCTGTAATGCAGAGGTGTCCGCGAACTTCACAGGACTGTTCCTGAACATCCAGAATGTTCACTGACTTTTATGGCAAAAAACACCAGTTTGTTTGCTTCTTGCAGCCCTATCCCATCCCATCCTCACCACCCCTCACCTCCCCAGAGATTATTTGATAAGTTTGACAAGTGCAATGTTGTGTTTTTTAATATGTTTTTACCATGAAGCCCGCGGACACAAACCAATGTCCTTGAATCCAAGATGGCGGGTGTTTCCAAAAATCTGATGCACTTCATGCTTTTCACCATCCAATCAGTGGGCGCGTCTGATGTCCACGGACACCGCTTTGCCTTCTAAGCCATTCAGAGCCCTGTCCGTGGAGCGAACATGGAAATGGGTCAGCGAACCGAACCCAGATATTACACATTTTTTTGGACCTACTTTTTGGTCGTTTTAAAAACTACTGGATGGATTTCCACCAAATTTACAAAAGCACGCATTGGGACCAAGCCGCCGCTCTTGCAGATTTGGTGAATATCCATCCATCTGTTTGGGCTATAGGCATGAGCAAAGTTTTTCTCCATTTAGTCTATGAACAAAAAAAAGAATTGGAATCCCCCCTATAACTTTGCCCCCACTTGACGAACCTCACAAAACTTTGCAAAACAATTCAGAGCGGGCCATATACTTTTTGCGAAGTTTGGTGAGGATTCGTCCAGGAAGAGCGAAGTTATAAGCCGCCCAAAAAGAGGTCTTCCTATGGATTTAGCAACTTAAACATAACTACACGGCTGCTACTGTGGGCCGGGTAATATATATTTTTTTAATAACAATGTAAGTGTGGTTTGTCTGTGCTTCTGGAGCATTGATTTGACTGTCCAGGATAACGACAACATGCATAGGGAAACAGACAGGGAAAAGCCATACTCTGAAGAAAAATCACTTATCTACAGTGATAAAAAGAAATGTGTTTTTCTAGGAAGCGCTGACAATTTCTTGGAGTTTAGGTGATGCTCTTCTGGTGTTTTCCCTTTGATTTTAGGCACCTTCTGTAGTATCACTACTCTACCAAAGAAATGCAGCTATTTATGTGGCTTGTCCCACCTAGTGAAGAACGCCTGGGCCTCCATTTCTGGTGAAGGCATGGGTAGTGAAATTCTATGTGTTGGTCATTAATCCTGGGTGACTGTGTCTTCAATCAACAGTGGGGTATAGGCTCCTCCTCAAACAAGCAGAATGGTGTGCCATACACACCAATAACCTGTGTGTGGGAGTGAGGGGTCATTTAGGCCCCCCTCATACATTCAGCACGAAGTGGATCACTTGCTCGACCAATGGTGGGGTACGACTCCATTGCCCCCATGCTAACGTCATCCCTTATGCTGGCATAGCATAGGTGGGGCTGTTGCGAGAGACACTTGGCATCCATTTTGTGCCCTCTCGACTCCATCTTTGGACTAGGCCTCACTGCGATAATACACAAATGCTTCTCTCCCCTCTGCAGTGCCGCGTACACCGCGCTCCTGGCCCCCACCTTTTCTCACTGTGTCTGAAAGCCTCGCAGCTCCATTCTCATGGATAAGCCGGAGATAATTGAAACAAATACACCACTGTAACATTTCACCCTTCCTCTGAGATCACTGTCCTGTGTGTAAACTGGGCTTAAACATGGCTTTTAGCTCATCCATCTCCACAAAACTGCCCATGCCCTCTTACCCCCGTTGTTGGAAAATTACTGCCACTTCAACCCTGCATCCCCGTAAGGTATTCTCTTGATGTACTAGACGTGTAACCCTGCTGTGAAGCCCACCCCAGTGTGCCCCCAACTAATACCAAATCTCTATCACAGTATTTTGCACCCTAGAACTAACAAGTGTCAGAATGTCTTATAGCCTCTTTTGTTGCAGCCGGAACCACCCCCACAGCCAATGTTATCTGACTGACCACGATCTTAAGCCCAATGCTCCATATAAGTCCCAATGAATAATGCTGTAATTATGTGTGTTATATTTATAGATGCATGATGATATACTCAAAGGAACTGTAGTGACCATTATTTAGTACATGTCTAATGGTAGCATCTCACGTTAGCTTAGTTAGGGCCCAATCTACCTCACCACGACCTGGTCCTCACCCCGCCTGTACACAGACAGATGGACCTTGTGACGCTCACTCTCCTGCCAACCCAGCAGCTAACCACGGAGGAGCAGCTCCTATATGCACCTATAAAATGCGAGATTGTGTCCAATCATAATGAACTTTGCAACATTCATGTCTGACATCATTAATGATGATTTCTGCCATTATAATCTATTGTAAGTGTATTGTTTGCCAGAGAGTTCTCTGGATGCCAATTTTACATAAAAGAAAACTAACTCTCGCAGCCTGTTCTCTTAGTCTCATTCCCCGCTGGGGTGTGTCATATGTCCTTGTATTGCACGTATAAGATGGGGAGTGGGCCTTTACATTTGCTGACCCCTGTGACGTGATTGGACAGGTGCCCCGAGGCCCCGTGCAGTGCGGCAAGATCCGGGACGCCCCCCAGCAAAACCATCGCCTCCGCGGTTGACCAGTTCGCACACACAAACGAGAGGTTCCAAAGGTTCCCGTTTTCCAAATGCCCAATTAAAACTGCTCACCAAGGCGGGTCACGGCTTGGTTGGGGTGCGGACCAGACTGTGGATAGACCGTGAACTATGGCTCTTGGACCACCCGACTGAACACTTGAGTACCGGTTGCGAGATTTTCAGGAGAGAACAGAAGTTTTGGGAAGAAGTTAACACGTTAAGGAGTGGGTAAATATAAAAGTTTAGGTGAAGGTCAGGGTCTGTTTGAATGTGACTGAGGCTTTTTCTTATCTATCCTTTATATGGCCACTAGGTTATTGTGGAAAAAACAGGTAAACCGAAATAAGGGATCCTAGCCCGAAGGGGGTAGAAGCCGGCGCTGCATAGCATAGTCTCGTCCAGTGCAGGGAACAAGTGAAGATGAAGAGAAAAAAGTAGGAGTCTCATATATTTAGTAGACTCAGAGTAGTCATTTAGAATATTCTTTTTCCGTGTGAGCAGAATTCTTGGAGAGGTAGCCTGAGGGGGCTCAGAGGTGGGGAGTGCGTGAGAAAGTAAGAACGAGGGACAATAAACTAAAGTAATTAAAAAAGGGGGTAAACTGAAACATAGTTTATGTTACATGTTTAATGTGTTAAAGTGTTACATGTTGTTTTGTCAGTAAGTGCCTATGTATCTGTGTATTTATAACAATAAGTTCTGATGAGAAATATTGGTAAATAATTTGTGATTCATGTTGAGAAATAATTTGTGGTTCTGGCAAAAGGGTGTAACCAAAAAAGGTTGTTGATATTTTTGGACGTTAAGAGTTAAACAAGGTTGAACAGACGTGTTACAGAAAGGAAATTATTAAGTGATTGAATACTCAGAAAAAGAGGTGAACACAAGTAAGAGCAAACAATACGGCAGTATGTGAGGGGAAACACCATTAGCACATATTTGTCAACATCTCCCATTGTATAGTGTGAAAATACAGAAATACCATGACCAATGGGTGGTGGAAATAAAAGGAGAGAGTGTATTGCCTATATGGCCTGAGGGAGGGTCATTTGATAAGAGGGTATTGGATCTAGTATCAACACACCTGCTAGCAAAATACAGGGAAAAACACTTGCAGAACAGAAGGGAGGTACTAGATCTATGGTGGATGTTTGAAGAGGTAGCGCCTAGCTGCGAGGTAAGTAAAGACACAATAATTGAGAAAGAGAAGGCCCCCGAGGGGGGAGAAGGGGCTGCAGGGGGAGAATGCACAATAACAACAAAAGAGAATGACCTCACTAGAATCTGTCCATTGTTGACAAGGCCCAAAGTGGGATACAGTGAGACTCTGTATGGGCCAGCGCCCACCGCATCAACTACTCCAGCGACTGCATCAGCCACCGCCCCGCCACCATACGAAACGGGAGGGTTATACGGCTCAATTAGGGCCCCTTCAGTGAATTTAGCGTGACTAACAGGAGATTTAGACAGACAGCTTGCACACGCACAAATGGAAATAACGCGATTAAGAGCACTGTGTGATAGAGGCCATATGTTGCCAGGGGCAGGGGAAGCAGTTGACCTCACCCAAGTGCGCAAGGGGATCCACACCATCCCCGCCAATACCAAAAGGGCAGGAACAAGAGTGGCAATCAGGAGAGTTTCTGTTCCATTTAAATGGCAAACCTGTAAGAATAATACGACCTGCAACCCCAGACAGCCAAAGAGGGGAGGGGCAAGGAGAAAGGGATTCAGAAAAGGAGATATAGGAAGTATGGAGTGATTTAGATGAATATGAAGAGGGAGCGGCAGCGGCAGGATATCCACTGCCATTCCAATTTGACCAAGAGGATGAAAGGGCTGCACCAAGACGGCAAGGGAGGTTAAGGCAAAGAGTAGGGAATATGCTGGTGAGTAAGACAAATAAGGGAACGGTAAGTAAGAAAGGAGGACAAGCAAAACTAAAAATGCCTCTGATACACAAGGGAGCAGGGAGACCGCATTACATACCATGGGCACAGATGGACAAGAATAACTTGTTGAAACTTCTCCCTCCACTTTCGGGTGGGGTGGGGAAGTGGATGAAACACACAGCAGGGGTGCCGTTAGCTATAGGGAATGTGAAGAGTTTCTGCCGTTGGTGACCAAGCAGACGCAGTGTGGGTGAAGGTGGGGTTCCCAGGAGTGATGATGAACTGTGACTGCAATAACGTTAGAGCACAAGTATGGGATGCGTTGCAGAGAACTTTTCCAGAGACTCCAGATTTACACTTAGTGATGCAATGCACTATGGGAGAGGAGGAGGAGCCTATGCAATTCATCCTCCGGGTGCAAGACCTGTGGAGATCTGAAACAGGTACGGTGTGGGACCATTCCACCGCCTTGTTCTACTACATAATCAAAAAAGGCCTCCCAAAAGAGGTACAGAAGGCCTTGGACAAAATAGCTGGGATAGAAGTCAAGGGTTGCCAGAGATTCAGAGCATAATCGTACACCACTGTAGGAGGATCAAAGAAAACAAGTTAACTCTCTAGCCTCAGCTACTGCATACACATGCAAACTTATCAGAGCTAGCAAACAATTCCTCTCTACAGACAGCTGCATCACGCTTGCCAGAACCCTTATACTTTCCAAATTGGATTATTGTAATGGACTATACATTGGGGCTAATAAACAGACCATCCATAAAATCCAGGTCCTCCAGAATAATGCCTTGAGAGCAGCTCTCAAGATTAACAGAAATGAGCATATATCTTCGGTAAGAAGAGAATTCAAATGGCTATTCACTTCTGATAAAATTCAACTCCAAATTGCTTCCCTTACCCACAAGTGCCTCAACAACAAAGCACTACCCTCCCTCAAGGATAGGCTACGTATAAGAACCTCGACCAGACCCACAAGAACAGCGAACACAAACTGCGATTTAAACTCGCTACTATAGGAGGACACAGCTTCCCAGTCAAAGCTGCGCAGCTGTGGAACTCCCTACCCCATGGCATTAGAGAACCCTAGCCCTTTGTGAAATTCAGACAGAACTTGACCAATTGGTTGAGAGCAAATTACACCTAACTACCCTGACATGCTTGTATCCGTTGACGCACTAACCTGACGCTCTACTTGCACCCATTACCAGGCTATTTGAATCTGCTTCTTTCTCCTTGCAATGTAATGTTCCTGGTGCCTGTATATTATTACTGTGTATATTATTATCTTATATCCTCTCAAGAATACCTGCACCTGTAAAACTTGTTTCTGGACCTAGATCCTGCCTTGTATATATCTGCCTACTGTAACTTGTCTGATGTCCCTTTACTGTCCTACTTACCATGTACCTGTAACTAAGTCGATCATATTCCTGTCATTTGCGCCCTGATGCCCCAGGGTCTGGCGCGCTCTACAAATAATAAACTAAACTAAACTAAACTAAAGAGGAAGAGAGATAGTACAGCGAAGGTTGGCAGACAAGGCAAAATAGTGCAAAATAAATTAGTGAAGGTTGCAGCGCTGAATACCACAACATCAACTGACAGACAGGGCGAAGGAGAAGAGGGGGTAGGAAATACACCAGCAAGAATGGCTGCAACATGGGCTGCAAATGGGCAGGAGCAGTGGGACGGAGAGGAGCAGTATGGAGGGCCCCAGTGGCAAGAGGATAAGGTGGGTACCGAGGATCAAGAGGGGGGTTTGGAGTAATGTGGAACAGAGGATTTGGAGGGCCTGGGATGAGGGGGGACCACAAGGGTCATGTTGGAATTGCAGAGATGGGGACAATACTCAATAGAGTGCAGAATGCGGCCTATGGGTTATTACCAAGGAAATCCCCCCATGGGAAATGACTAAAACAGTATGGTCACCCACACCCAGGCAGTTCCTATGGGTAACCTACGGGAGGGAATGGGCATAACGAACAATGCTATAATGAGCCACAAATGCAACAAAGACAGCAACCACAGCAACAACCACAGCAGAGAGGTATTCAACAACAAATGACAAGGCAGAACACTATCGGCAATGCAAACAATAACATTTTTGCAACATCTGCAAATGGCGCGTCAGTACCTTTTTCGCGGTGCAGCGGTAGTGGGAGATAATGTATTCTCTGTTCCAGGAACGGAGACATATGCAGTCTAGGACAGCCACAGAAAGCACTTGCATGTCCAGTCCTATCCACTAGCCTACGTGCAGAAGAGGAACCTCTAGTGGGGGCAGAGATAGGCAACAAACAGTTAATCTTCATGGTGGACTCGAGAGCTGAACAATCGTGTCTCATGGAAGGCCGGTTCTGGCTCTCAGGAACAAATTTGGAAACACAAGGGTTCTCTGAGGCAATTTTAAAAGTTCCTTACACAAAAGATCTCGACATAACGGTGGGAGGAAAAACAGTGCGAGCACCTCTACTGTATCATGAAGACTCAGCAATAAATTTGTTGGGAAGAGACCTCCTGAGTAAATTGAAAATGACAATCTCCTTTACTGAGCAGGGAATAGTTTGCTCCACTCCAGGAGTGTGCCCTTTAAGGGCAATGTTGATGATTAGTATAATGACAAATGAAGTTGCTGTAAGAGGGGTGCCCATTGACATGGATATGTTCATTTATGGTATCAGAGTATTAGCACAAGTGGTGCCAGAGATAACAAGAAAAGAATGGAAAGTACCCTCAGATTTTGTCTTCCGCCCAATTGTGAATACAGATGTTGTACCAGGAACAATTTTGTCCATTGATCTGGAAGGGGTACATGTTTCTAGTAAACGTATCGCAGTGATAGGACTGGACACACATGGATGCGAATGGAGAACAGTGCTATGCATAGATCCAGATATAATGTTGTGTGAAAGTGATGGGGAAATTATAATGGAAATAAGTGTACCATGTGACATCATGATTCAACACAGGGAAATACACAACCCTCTCATGGCCAGTGTTAATGTACCGCCTACTATATTTGAGGAAGATATGGAAAAGGTCCTGCCAGAAATATGGACCATAGGCCCCCATGATGTATGGCTCTTGCAAGAGGTCATGCCCATCAAAATAAAACTCAAAACCAGGTGCAATACCACCAAAGTAAAACAATACCCACTATCAAGGGAAGCAGAGGAAGGGATTCGAGAAACAATAGATGCATTACTTCAACAAGGGATAATAGTTCCATCCAATTCACCATGTAACACAGTGATTTTTCTGATCAAGCGGGGCTTGGAGGATGATCCAGGACCTACGCCCACTTAATGATGGCATACAGAAAGAGGTCCCATTAGTACCTAATCCTGCATCAATTTTGTGTTGCATACCTAAAGATGCCACCTGTTTCAGAGTAGTGGATTTGAAGAATGCCTTCTTCTCAATACCATTTGATCCAAGCTGTCAGTACCTCACTTCGTGCACGCTAGGGGGGAACAGATCTGAGCATTGTAGGTTACCACAGGTTTATTGTGAAAGTCCAAAAATTTTCAATAGAATTTTGCACGAAGATCTTGGAAACATTAATGAAGAGAGCACAATAATACAGTACGTAGATGATTTACTTGTCTGCAGTAAAAGTGAAGAACAGTGCAGTGCCAATTCAATAACATTGTTAAATGTACTGGCCCCGAAAGGATACAAAGTGGACAAAGGTAAGCTGCAATATTGCCTAGCAGAAGTGCTCTATTTAGGACAGCTAATTTCAAAAGATGGCAAGAGAATTTTACAAGATAGAGCAGCAGCAATACGCCATCTGATAATGCCAAAGACAGTGAAGGACATGCAAATATTTCTCTGCATCTGTAAGTACTGCCGTGCCTGGATACTTGATCACGCAGCATACACACGCCCACTGTTACAGGCCTTAAAGGAAGCGCAAAAGAATAATGTCCCATTAAACTGGACAGACGAGATGACGACACAATATTTCAAATTGAAAGATCTCATTGCACACACACCAGTTTTGGTGAACCCTTATTATGATCGGGAGTTTTACCTATTTTCACACTGCAATGATATTTTAATGACTGCACTGTTGACCCAAAAAACATCACTAGGTCACAAGCCATTGGCCTACTACAGCAGTATATTATATTCAGTAATGCAGGGCCACTTTGCATGCAAACAAGCTCTCGCGGCAGGGGCCTTCGCAATAGAAAAAAGCGACACCATCATGATGGGATGCTCGGTGACACGATACGCAGAACACTCACTCTTTGCTATTCTAGAACGTTAAAAATCAACACTAACAACACATAGGGCAACAGCCTATGAGATAATAATCTCAAGCCCAAATGTTTATGTGGTCAGATGTAAGACAGTAAACCCAGCAATATTCATTACCAAACCATGCACAGTAGAAGCCATCCAAGCTCATGATTGCGCTACATATGAGGGAGAGGAAGATGATATTTCAAAACCGAGCGAAAATGCACTACAGGAGGGGGAAATATACTTTGTGGATGGGTCAGCCTCAATAGACAGTGAAACAGGAGAGAAGCAGGTACGGGCGGCAGTGGTAAGAATGGAAGAAGAAGGGTATGAGATTATTGTACAAAAGCGCCTCCCCTCTCATTTCTCAGCCCCAGCAGCAGAGCTGACAGCGCTAATTGAAGCGCTGCACACTGCTAAAGGATGTGCTGTCGCAATATACTCTGACTCTGCATATGCAACAACAACAGTACACTCAGGGTTGTCACGATGGCGACGAAGAGGGTTTCGAAGGGAAGATGGCTCACCAGTCCAGCATGCAGCCCTACTAAATGAACTGATAGAGGCATTAGCATAACCATCAGTGGTAGCGTTGGTGAAATGCCAAGCACACACCAACAACACGGACGCGATCTCATTAGGAAACACGGCAGCCGACACAGCAGAAAAAGACGCAGCGTATTTCAATATCCCACAAGCAATAGAATTAATTATCAAAACGCCCACCACAGATACACCAAAGGGAGGATACAGCCATACACCAATTGCCCAAATAATAGAGCTCCAAAAACGTGCACCTACAGAGGAACAAGAGCTGTGGGGGAAGAGAGGGCTTAAACAGTCCCCGACAGATTTAATATGGATGCAGGAACTAACAGGGAAGGTAGTGATCCCAGTAGAGCTAATAGAAGTAGCTTTTCAACAACTACACTTCCCAACACATGTGACTAAAAACACATTGCAGCTGAAATACAGAAACATTGGTTTGTTCCAAATTTACACAAACACTTGTCTAAATTCACAATAGATGTAGATGTAGAACATGTTAGACATACAACTCAGGAATGACTCTAAGAATGTTGCGAGGAACACTACCGCGTCCTGTAGGGCCTTTTGGAGAGCTCCACATTGATTACGCAGATATGGGGGAGAGATGCAATGGAGCAAGATATCTGATTGTAATAGTTTGTCCATTCTCAAGGTGGTTAGAAGCTGGACCATGCCCCCACCCTGACGCGAAGTGTGCCGCAAAGTTCCTAGTGCGGGAGGTTTTCTCAATATGGGGCATATGTGACGTAGTAAGATCAGATAATGGCACTCATTTTGTAAATTACTTATTTAAGAAAGTGACCTCTTTGTTGGGTGGTAAGCACAAATTATGTTTGATTCATCACCCACAGGCTAACAGAAAGATAGAAAAGATCAATAGCCTACTCACAAGCAAACTATTCAAGCTCTGTAACACGCTTAAGAAAAACTGGGTCTATTGCTTTCCCCTAGCACTGTTCCAACTCAGAACGCAACCAAGTAAAGACCATCATTTGAGCCCGCACAAAATAGTGACGGGAAGGCACATTCATACGCCACTTTCCCCAGTAAGAAGCGCTTCAGATGCTCACAGAGCTACCATAGTGCTGGGGGATGAATTTAAGGAATACCTCACCCAACTGACACGCGCAGTGCGTAGCATAGCAATACAAATTGCGCCACCATTTACCCAAAATGCTGAGACAGACACTGCAATGCCAGCACAAGACAGCCCAAAGGGTCAGTTAATGCCAGGAGAATATGTGTATGGGCAGAGTTTTGTGCTGAGATGGAACTCTCCAAGATTTCATGGGCCCTATGAGGTTATTTACTGCACAGCAACCACAGTAAAGGTAAAGGGATAGAAATATTGGGTGCATCTGTCAGATGTGAGTAGAACACACAATAGTACAATCCCTCAATGTCAACAAAATGATAGCAACGAAATTGCAAGTAGATAAGGGTCAAGGTGTACAGAGACAAAAATAAAGAGAGTGATGATTAAGAGACTTTGCAAAACAAAAGAAATTAGAGGTGTAAACATTGGAGTACATGTGTGCATGTAAAGAAAAAGTAGGACTCTTTAGCTCTCTTTTTATCTCTTTCTCTCTGACAGTCGTACTCTCTGTCTCTCTCTCTCTCCTTTTGCTTTCTCTTACATGACCATGATTGACAGTTTGTACAGAAAAATGACTACCAGTACTAAAAGAAAAATGAATAAAAATTAGTCTAACTTCAAATTTAAAGGACAGTAGAATAGCATAAAAGTGTGCACACTAACAGCATTATAATTTAAAGTAATAAATTAGTTGAAAAAGTAAATATGATGATGAAATCAAAATTAATGTGAGAAAAGATTAAATGTATGCATGTCACTTAACAATTTTATACCCCCCTCCCCAGGTGAAACAATATCAGAAGGAGGGCACTTAATGACGACAACACAATTGTAGTTAGTGATAAGGCAGTTAGTAGAATAGATAAATATTACAATCTAGAATGTGGTATTAAATATGCAACAATATTGTTTTCTGTGATGTTATTTTTTATGGCCTGGTAGTACACTGTGGGCCTCATTACACGGTAGGCGGTAAGGGTTTACCGGTACCGGTAAGGGCACCGGTACCGGTAAACCCTTACCGCCTTACTACGAGGTCCCTTTGCGGGACCCGACCTTAACGGCTGGTTTTACCAGCCGTTAAGGAACGGGCCCGCTAAGGGACCCTGGTGCTAATTACGGTACTGCAATTTTCGGTACCGTAATTAGTGCCTTCCCCATTCCCATTGAGCCCTATGGGGGCAAAAATGGGAATGGGGAAGTGCCTTGGTGAATGGGGAATTACCGCCCCAGCTCACCTTGGAGTAGGGCGGTAATTCCACCATCCACCAAGGCGGACACGGTAAAATACCGGTGGCAACCATGGCGCTAATAGCGCCATGGTTACCGCCTACCGTGTAATGAGGCCCTGTGACTTTCATTATTAAGGATATGAAAGAGGGGGGAGAGGGGTAAACCTGATATGAGAGGGCTCAACACTATAATGGGCTGGAGTTAAAACCATGTGGAGAGATAATCACTCTGCAAATAGAAATCTTACTACATTGTACAAAAATCGCATGGCCACGGCCCCACTTTTCCCTATTGCTGCTATTAAACAAAGTAAATATAACAAGACCAATCAGTATGATGGGGATTACACCTGGGAGGGTGAGCCTGACCTGATAAATACTGATGTGCAAACAACCACAGAACCTACCTCAGAAGGTACTATAATGCACTTTAACCTTGCCACTACAATTACAAAAGAAACTCCAGAATCATAGGCCTGCCAAGCTGCTAGCGAAAACAGTGACACAACATGGTTGGATGTCTTTCCCATAAAGTATACAAGAATGAAAATGATAGATAACAGGGAAGGGGGGAGGAGGAGATGGAAAAGGGGGGTGGGGGGAAAAGATATGATGTTTACCACAGCCTGGGATTAGATGAAATAGAAGACCCCCACCACCCAGACCAGTCTAACAAATGGTATTCAGACATGAGTGCAACAGCAAAACAAGCCACACACGAGAGATGCTATGTTTGCTCTCTCATACTGCATGCATCAGGTACACTTAAAATACTTATACCTCAAGAAGTGCCCTTGTCAGATGCCCAAAGTTTGATTCATCTCGTATTATGTAGAATTCGGAGCGCACACACAGTTACAATACAAATGCTGCAGAACGAGACAATCTGCACAAGCAAGCGGCAAGGAGTGATATTCATCAAAGAACCATTTTTTATCATCAAACGAACAAGGTTTTAAGATAAAAAGTGTCATGACGAGACAATCGAGTGCAAAGCTGAGGCACTAAGAGGACTAACTGAAGAAAACATTCAATGGGTCAAAGAAACGTGTGCTCCCGTCTGGTCCCATCATATTGCAAAACTCACATGGGTTACCGCTCTCGAGAAGCCTTTTAAAACGCAGAATGAAATTCTGCATGAACTTTGTTTTCACGGGGAATGAAAGGTGCAAATGGGTTCTAACAAACGGTGCAACAAAACAATCATCATCCTAGATATGAAAAAAGGTACAGCTGCACTCATGGACATGTATTGGGTGTGTGGCAAAAAAGCCTACTTGCATCTACCAGCATCATGGAAGGGTACATGCACCCTGGCCACCCTGCATTCGGCACTGATGGTGATTGCAGAAAGTAATATCCTAGGGGGGAGAGGTTCGGCTGGCACATAGGCAGCAGGACAATAGGCTGGCATATTGGCAGCAGGAGATTCAGCATACACTGTTGTGCACTTATTAACTGCCAGTGATGTTCTCATGTGTTGAGTTGTATTGCCATGATTTATAGCCAGGGCTAACTTTCATTAACACTATTTCTTTCATTAGTGTACATTTTTGTGTTTTTTTTATTATTTTGTTTTAACTATTGCATTTGTACATTAAGTGTACTACTTTGTGGCAATCGAATACCATGCATACATTACTCTACAAGCAAGCAGTATGTTGTGTTATGCACCCATCAACTTGCCACCTATGCTACTGACTCCCCAATTTTACCACTACTATCCTTCAACCAATCTCACATGAGAAGTGCAGCTTGTGTCACACATTCAAGCATAGTTGTATTAATAAAGTTGCACCATACCTAAACTGTTTTCCGTTCCCACAATAGGGGGGGGGCAAAATCAATTATGTGCAAAATCACACAACAAAGAAAGTAAAATATGCTAGTAAAAAAGTCTCAAAGGAAATCATAACATCCTTTGAAACCTAGAAACACAATTCAATCCATAGTTCCTTTCCCAGCATTCAGTGAAGAAACATACTATTTTAAGCATTACAAACAATTACCTTACCGTTTTTGCCAATGCTAAAAAAAGATTAATTTCAAATTAAATATCCTTTTCTCAGACTGAGAAAGTATCACATACAATTATATTATGTTAGCATGCAACATCATCACTATACCTTTCCCTTTCATTAAGAAAATAAAAACAAAGCCTAGAGTGGGAGACTCCTTCCTCACTGTGGGTCTTTTATATAATTCTTAGAATCAGGCTGGGTAGCCAGCCATTCAAGCATCCTGAATATGATGAACTGATTCTCTTTAACATTTTAGAGTTTTGGTGAACCTCGAACACAATTGATATTCAGCATTCTAGTGGTACCTTGTTCAGTTGAATGGACTTTCTTAGTAGGGGGATTCTAAAATGGATACTACCGACAGTCATAACACATTACCTAGCTTCGCAAAGCCTTTAGTAAGTAACTAAATCTAAATTTTTCATCATCACAATTAAACCTTGATTATTTTCGCCTGTGAATCAACGTTTAGATGTCTTAGCTCAGTATAGATCATATTACTCTTTCCAGTGCTAGTTTACATTTGCTTAAGTACCACTCTACATTTCCAAGCTATACCTAAGACTGATATAAATTGTTTCAACCATCAATGCCTCAGTATGTCTGCTCATTAACCAATCAGAAGTTTAGTTATTATCAGTTTGGCTTTTAAGTGGTTTTCGGGAACACCTACAGCTGATCTATTTCTAGTAAATGCTGTAGCAAGCCCACTGTAGTTTCTAAATCACTCCCTAGCCACCAGCCATGGTCTTTGGCTATGGACACTGGCCATGGCCTTGCCCACATGCCCACTGTATTTTTAAAATCACTCCCTGGCAACGAGCCATGGCCTTTTCTTAACACTAATAGGCCACTGGCCATGGCCTCTGGCCTTGCTTGCTGTATATTTTACAGCACTATCAGGCCTCCAGCCATTTAAAATATTACCACGCCACTGGCCATGGCCAGTGATTTTTCACCCCCAACCTCACTGTAGCTGTACAAATATCCTTTTTTTGTATTTTTATCTTCAACTTTTCCCCCATTACTGTGGCTATAATAGCAATGTACTACCTATATCCATGATTATCAGTAGTTTTGGATAACTACAATTATCTGGGAAAACAGCAAAGAATATGTTCCCTGGACCTCCACTAGCTCACTAACTGCCCACTCTTTATGGCAACGTCTCCCCAGTGATAAATGTAGAGAGAGGTGGGCACAATAAAAAATTAATGTGTTGAATATGTTAATGTTTAGATTGCTGTTAACCGGGTTATGTAGCAGCTACCAGGCTTTAGTCGATCCTCTGACACTGGGATCCACAAAATTCAAAGAACCAAAAAGCTCGGTGTTACCACCCATCAATGCATAATGCTCTCGTCCCCCCACTCCTACAAACTCCCATTTGCCTCCCTAGCCATCTCCATACCACCTCAAACACTAATCGTTCTGTGTGACACACTCTCATTGCTCAATGTCATTTTATCTGGTATCTGCAATTATCAGACTGATTAACTGTGACTACAGGAAAATGTTTGTGTTTCAAACTAGGTCGCTAGCCCACCTCCAACTCCCAACCTTCATATGGTGCCCTCTAAGCCCCATCCCACCTCTAGCCTGATGCCATTTCACAGTTTTTCTGCTTTTCATTTTCCAATATTCATGGGAACACCCTAACCTTCTACACCAAATATTAAAAGAAATAGTGATCTCATAACCGCAGACACCAAACAATTGTGAGTCAATCGTGACCAAGTGGTTTCAGACCATGTGCAATTCTGTCCAGCTGTTTTCGCTGTGAGGTCTATTTGACCTTTTTTGTCTATGAGAAAATTAATGGGGACTAGGCCAAAACTGTTTGTTTTTTTACTTTCTTAATTTTTAATGACACTTTCCCCACACATCCAGTCTGAGGGTAGTGGTGGGGGGAGGGGGTTAGTAGGCTGCGGCAGAAGCTGTACATATGCAATTGTTTGGAAAATATATGCCAAATCCGTTGTAGGAATCGAAAGTTATTAGCAATTCATTTTTCCGATTTTGTATGGTATTCACACCTTAACTCTAATATACATGTCCATTTTCAAACACTATCAGACTACTAGCCATGGCAATTGGCCGTGGCCAGTGGGTATGGCATTCAGCCATGGCCAGTGGGCACGTCCTGTGGAAGTGCCCACTGTATATTTTAGAACACTACCAAACTACTAGCCATGGCCGATGGCCATGGCCAGTGGGTACGGCCTCTGTCTATGTTACAACATTTTAATGCTCCTAATGCCATCTGCTGAACAGTTTTTCCTATACAACCACCCATTGGAGATGGGTTACTGCTGTTGACTTTTGAGGTGCAACTACTCATTCACCCACATGGCAAACTGATTTATAAAAATGGTGCCCTTACTCTTAAATTTTGACCAGACAGTGCATACTGCGGATAAAGCTTGGTCAGTATATTGTGTTTCTATTCATTTTGGGTGAAAGAATAGTGCATGGTTCATACATTCCGCTATACACATGTGCCTGTAGTCAGAAACATCATGTGATCAAAAAGTTGCACACTATGGTTCCCCTGTTTCTGTATGTTTATGGCAACATACTGTTGGAGAAACCAGGCCCCCTATAATTTGGGCTGATGGCAAACATAAATGGACCACCGCCAAACCCACCTAACTGACCTGACCGGCCTCCCAGATGTGGTTCCTTTATTGATCTCCAGCCATCTGACCAAAGAATGTTCGAGAATACCTCTGACTGTGCCTTCCAGAGGTTTATCCTGCATCACCAAATGAGTCAATTAATTTAAGATTGAAGCCTGTCTAAAATGTTCATGTACAAATGGACGTATGCCCATGTACTTTTGGATAAGCGTGACCTGACAGAAGAGTTTCTGGTCTTGCCTAATCAGCTGGGGGGCGTAACCCTCCAGTGACAATATTAATTCACTCACAATGGTCCATTGTACAGTCTAGATCAGGCTGAGTCTGCAGTCTTTAGACTCTGTGCATGTGTCCTTTAAAAATAGGCAGAACAAATATTGAGCTTCATTACGAGTTTGCAGGTAAGTAACTGTCCTTACCGGCATGGAGCAAATACTGTGTCCGTGTAGTAAAGAGCCCGCTAATAGAGGGCTATAACGAGTACGCATTCACAAGCTTTGCTTTAAAGTCCAGAAAATGGCCCTTAGCGGCATCATGGAAAGTCGACAGCACTACCGGCATCAATTGAAACGGCATTAGCAGTGACTGTAAATAAGCGTAACCGGAAGTATCGTCATCGCACAGGAACGGGAAAGAGCATGGCGGCCATCTTTAAAAACACAATCCATTGCCAACCTCAGCACACAGGACCTGGAGCATATTGCTGAGTACATACATCAACCTCCCACAACTATATCATGCTCACAGCAATGAAAAAAGGCGCCTATCGCCAGCGCAAGGAGCACTTTAATGAGGATGAACTCACCATGCTGGCTGAGACCCTGGCTGACAATGCTGAGGTTGTATTCTCAAACAGCCTCAAGAGGGAAGCAGTGATCAAGAAAAAGGAAATCTGGGAACTTGTCGCCCAAAGAGTCAGCGTGGTAGGCAACACCCCCCGCACAACAAAGGATGTTCGGAAGAGATGGGATGACCTGCACCTGCGAGTCATGAACATCCTGTCTGCAAACAGGAGCCAGGCCATGGCTACTGGTGGAGAACCAAGCTCACCAATAAAGCTAAGCCGGTGGGAGGAGATCTGTGCCAGCACGATTGGCATAGAGGCCATCGGAGGTGTGGGCGATATGGAGCGTGGCACCACCCCATCGGCGGAAGGAGGAGAATGTCCTAAGAAAACACTGTAATGCAAAGTCTGATGATAGTCCACCAATTTGTCTATCTAAAGAGGCAAGGCAAGGCCCAATACATACACATTCCCAGCCTAGTTGTCGTCCGCAGCACAGACACATGCACATGCATGCATCATGGCAATGCCATACCTGACCACATCACACAAATATGAAAATGGCATAAGTCATACTGCACGCAGGCCACAAGAGAAATGCATGTCACATAGCATACGCCCGCCCCAACATGAGTGACCCTGATAGATGCCTGCATGATCCACCCATATAGCAAGCAACGTGATCATCAAAACTCCACTGCCAATTCCCCTCAAATGTGTAGATGAGCAATAATGCAAATGTATGCATGATGCCTGTCAAACCATCACTCATGCCGTCCCTCTCTTTATCCCCCATAGGCTCAGATCCTGACAGCGAGGCCCGGGACTCACCCCCACAGGTGACTACAACCCTGAATAGGGCCAGGGATGAAGCTAACAGGCCTTCCACTTCGAAAGCCCCACACAAGCCACGACAGGCACCGAAGACCAAAACAGCCCAGGATGCCATGGCACTGGTGCCACCAAAGTCCATCACCACAGTACCCACAGCACCTGTGACACCTGCACAGGAGACAGTCGAAGGGGCACAATCTGCAGAGAACAGCTCTGTAGGGGAGGCGGCAGCTACGTCATGCAGAGACAGGTGTGTGTGCCTGTCAAGGATGACTCCTCTGACCTACCTGCTACACCAAGTCCGGCCCCATCCCCCCAGATCACACCTTTTGACTCCTACCACGACACCACCCCGGAGCAGTCTGGGGGGGAGTCCATACAAGGGAGCATGAGTCCTAGAGAGGAACCAAATATATTTGCCTATGTCACACATTCACCCTCCACCTCCACTGGTGTACAGGCAGGGGTGCAGCAGGCAGGACATGCTGTGCAGCGTCACGAGGAGCTCACTCCCCTGGTGAGACAGTTTGTTGCAGACAGTGCCCAAGCAAGGCATGAAGGGCACGACAACACCGCCTCCCTGAGGCAGGTCATTGTGGAAAGCACCAATATATTGTGCGAGGAGATGTCTGCCCTGAGGCAGGTCCTCACCTGCATTGCAGATTCCATGGAGGCTGAGCATCCAGTCCCCAGAATGAAGAAGGCGGCCACACCATCTTCGTCAAGCTCCACCCAA